>NW_027507788.1:3378799-3528799 GCF_037356315.1 Lithobates pipiens
CGACACCATCGGTGGGGCGCTATTCCTCCCCCACCGACACCATCGGTGGGGGCGCTATTCCTCCACCGACACCATCGGTGGGGGGCCGCTATTCCTCCCCACCGACACCATCGGTGGGGGCGCTATTCCTCCCACCGACACCATCGTTTCAGTGGGAGGAATAGTGGCCCCATTGTTGGTGCCGTGGAGGAATAGTCCCCCAAGGGCCGGATAAATGCAAGCAAAGGGCCACAGTTCGGAGACCACTGCTCTAGGTCCTCCCCCAATCACTTTCATCGGAAAGCCCTTTGCTGGTTCCTTAAGCTGACACCAAGCTCATAGTTTCTGCCGTTCCTCTGATTTAACCCTTGTCTGCCATGCTGTTTATGATGTACTTTGGCAAACGAGTGGTTAAAGGACCGCAGAATGCTCGGGGGGGGGGGGGGGGGGGAACGACTTGTATCCCACCACTATATAAAAGGCGGCTGCTTCTTACAGCCAATAATCTTCTCCCTGCTTCTGTCTTTACTGAGATACTAAAGTCTTCCTTTAATGACGACGTTCCCCTCCCCGGTAATTTACTTAGCGCGGGTCTGCATACAGAGCAGTCTGGTCGCTGGGTTGCCAGCAACGCCCTTTAAACCTCCCAATGGAAGAATGATGGCCGTCGGGCAGATCCAGAATAAGCATGGAACGCTTTACGTAGGAGTTCCTGAGCGGCTGTGCGTGTAACCTGGATAAACGGCCCCCATCTCCCCTATAGGAACTTTCCCACCGCATACCTCCCCACTGAACTCATGGAAAGAGAAGGACATTGAACAGAGCTAGTTGTGTCACCAGACCCCCCCCCCCCCCCCCCCCCCGGAGTCTTTTTTAATGCGAGTTAAACGTTTCCTTATTCTGCACAATGTTTGATTAGCGGGCAAAGAACGGGGATGTGTGAAATGGTGAATGCAATGAAGGATGGAGTCTCGTCATATAGGAATTATGTAGGTCTGGTCATGTGAGTGGACTATGGAGGGCGGCGGTGGCTGTACGCAGAGGGGGTTGGCTGGAGGGCTACCAATTCCTCAGAAAGATCACTCGCAGGAAGTGTGGTTTAATTATTCCATTGTCTTTATGGCCTTGGTGCCCAACCTGCAGCCCTTTGACACCTGTAGTAATTATTAATTGGGTGCGTTGATTTTATAAATGGGCTGTAATGGCAGTGCTCGCTAGTAGTTTTCATATTGGACTACCTTTTATAGCCCTGGTGCCCAACCTGCAGCCCTTTTGGCTTTTCCCATGTGGTCCCTCGGACACCAGTAGTAATTAATGGGAGCGTTTGATTTTTTTTTTTTTTAAGTGGGCCATAATGACGATCTCTAGGAGTCCCAGGTTGGACTCCCTCTATAATTCGATTGTCTTTATGCCCTTGGTGCCCAACGTGCTGCCCTGTGATGACTGTAGTACTTATTGGAGCGTTGACTTTATAAATGGGCTGTAATGGCAGTGCTCTCTAGTACTTTCATGTTGGACTACTACCTTTTTTATAGCCCTGGTGCCCAACCTGCAGCCCTTTTTGGCGTTTCCCATGTGGTCCCTTGGATGCCAGTAGTAATTTAATGGGAGTGTTTGGTTTTATAACTGGGCTGTAATGACGGTGATCTCCGGGTGTCCCAGGTTGGACTCCATTTATTGTCCTGGTGCCCAACCCGCAGCCCTTTTGACACCTGTAGTCATTATCAAGAGTGTTTTTTTTATTTTTATTTTATGAATGGGCTGTAATGTCCGTGCTCTCTAGTAGTTTCATGTTGGCCTCCCTTTATTGCCTTCTGTCCAGCCTTCAGCCCTTTGGTGCTTCCCATGTGGCCCTTGGACATCAGTAGAAATTTTTGGGAGTGTTGACGTTCTAAATGGACTGTAATGGCGGTGATCTCTAGTAGTCCCATGTTGGATTGCTTTTATTACCCTGCCTCCCACTTAGCACCCCTTTTTGGCACATCCCGTGTGGCCCTTGGACCTCCAGTAGTAATTGGTGAGACTCTTCATTTTGTAAGAGGGCTGTGTTTAGCAATTTCCTGTAACACGTTCCGGTCTCCAGTTGTATCATGTCTGCTTCCTCTAGAGAGTCTTCTGTATCATTACGTATGCCGAATGTTACATGTGGCCTCCTTGCTGTCATCAGGGGCCACAGTTGAGGCCCCTTAAAAACTATGGGCTTTATTTTGTTATCTGCAGAGCTCTGGGGTGAAATCTTCATCGTTGTTGTGATAATGAGACTTTTTCTAGCAGTAGAGGTCTTTCCTGGACAATGAAATGCCTTGTTTTTCGTCTCCCGGAGTAGCTGTTGGTCCAAATGTGGTGATAATATGAAGAGTCGTTCTCTGGGGTTTGGTGGAGGAGGAAGCGCCACGTTCATCAAAGAACACCATTGATTTACAGTTGTTCTGGAGGAAGGAAGTGGTTTCTGCCCGAGTTTTCTTCTTCTTTTAGAATTATACCTGTGTTTTGTTTTTAAACCATGGCAACCACAATTAGAACCTTCTGCCCCTTCTTTTTTTTCTTTCTTTCTTTCTCTTTTCTTTCTCTCTCTCCTTTTTTCCTTTTTTTTTTTTTTTTTTCTTTCCCTTTTTTTCTTTTCCTTTTTTTTTCCTTTTCCTTTTTCCTTTTCTTTTTTTCTCCTTTTCCTTTTCCTTTTCTTTTTTTCTCCTTTTTCTTTTTTCTCTTTTTCTTTTTCTCCTTTTTCTTTTTCTTTTTTTCCCTTTTCTCTTTTTCCCTTTTTCGTTATTCCCGTTTCCTTTTTCGTTTTTCCCGTTTCCCTTTCCTTTTCTTTCTTTTCTTTTTTTTTTCTGAACCTTCTGCATTTAATTTTGGACTGACTGTTTGCAGTTTTTAGGACTAACTTTGTTTACAGTAAAGCCTCAGAATAAGAAGAAAAAAAAAAAAAAAAATCAATATTAGATTTGTCCGAAATTCTGCTGCTCTCGCAATTTTAGAATTTGCATGCTTGGCAACTTTCTTTCCAACCTCCAGCTGGACCGGTGTCAGTTTTCCTTGTTCAGGTTGTTGTTGTTCAACGCTAAAATCTCATAAAAGCTTTCACATGTCATTTCAAAAGCCTTTTTCAGTATATTCAAATCTGCAACTTTCTTTAAAATCCTATCTGGTGCTGCCGTGGATGGAGGTCTTTGTTGAGGCACTTCCTGTTCTAGGATGACCACCCTCCATCCGTCTCCCTGTTGTGCTCCAATGTAGTCACATTGGCACATCTCATGGAAAACTACAGAAGCGCTGAGACGCAACAAAACCTTTATATATATATATATATATATATATATATATATATATATATATATATATATATATATATATATATATATATAATGTGTAGATTGATGGATCAGCCATAACATGACCACCCACCTAATATTAAGTAGTTCTCCCTTTTTGTCATCAATACAGCTCTGACCCATCCAGGCATCCACTCCACTAGACCTGTGAAAGTACGCTGTGGTATCTGGCACCAAGCTGTCAGTAACCGATCCTTGAAGTCCTGTAAGATGTGAGGTGGGGCCTCCCCTCGCCACCGCCTCCATGCAAATGGGCTTCCCCCCCCCCCCCCTCGCCACCACCTCCATCCAAATGGGCCTTAATCCCCCACCCCCTTGGCCACCGCCTCCATCCAAATGGGCCTTCCCCCCACCCCCCTCGCCACCACCTCCATCCAAATGGGCCTTAATCCCCCCCACCCCCTTGGCCACCGCCTCCATCCAAATGGGCCTTCCCCCCCCCCCCCCCCCTCGCCACCACCTCCATCCAAATGGGCCTTTGTAACACCACCCCCCCATTCCCCCCCCCCCGCTGCCTTCACCAATGGGCTTTCCCCTGCCACCTCCCACCTTTTTGCCAGTTAACCGGCTTTCTTTCCCTTGGACCACTTTTCAGTCCAACCACTGCAGGCCAGGAGCAATCCCACAAGAGCTGCAGTTTTGGAGTTGCTCTGACTCCGTCGTCTAGACATTAAAATTTGTCCCTCTAATCCTTACAAGTGTCCATTTTTATTCTGCTATCCACTTCAGGGACAACATGTTCACTTGCCTCCCAATATATTCCACTCACGTTCAGGGACCATTGTATGCAGATAATCAATGTTTACACACTAGACGGGGTGTACTGGCAGAAGGAGATTTATTTTTTTTGTTTTTTTTTTCTGCCGCCACTCGCACCACCGGGGGGGTGTGAATCGTTGGGCGCGACAAACAACTTTCCAGACACAAATCCTCCTAAATCTCTTCCACTTTATGTATAGACAAACCTTTAGGTTGCCAGGAGAGCCGCGTTATTTTGCTTCCTTTAGTAGATTATTTCCATTGTCTTCCTGATCCCAGACCTTTACAGCTTCAAGTGGAAAATAAAGCCCCATCAGGGCGAGACGTCAAAATTCATGAGCGCACGTGGTGGTGGGGGGTGGTGTATTATTTATTTTTTATTTTTTTGACTTATGTGTCATCTTTTATAATTATAGGTTGATTTTTCCATGAATTTGTTTAATGTTGTTTAACAAAGCGCTTTTGCGTGCGCTGCGGAGGGTGTCGGATCTGTCATTACGTTAAGCGTTTTTTTGCCCGCAGGTTCGCTTTTTGCAAACCATTTAAAGGCTTTGCAGCAATGAGGGCTGCAAGGGATTCTGGGTAATGGAGATTAGTGATAAAACTGACGGGTGTGAAGGGTTTGAATGGCATTGAATGGTCTTTCAGTGGTGCTTCTATCGCACAGGTGGATGGATGGGTACCGCCAGGTATAAAAATGGCGGACGGGTTCACACATTAAGAGGAAGTAGGAAGCAAGCGACTCGCTTCCTATAAAAAGTGATTCAGCAGAACTGCCATTTTTTTATTTGTGCAGTGATTGATTTATATCCAGCCCAGACATAGAACGGGCAGGAGTCGTCGGGAGTCGTCATGAATCAGTTGCAGGCAATACACTAATTGCTCAGAATGATTGAAAGGGTTTGTTCACTTTTCATTTTTTTTTCTCTAAAAAAAAAAAAAAAAAAAAAGACTGAACTCCTTATACCAAGGTGGAGCAAACAGCGGCCCTCTGGCTGTTCCAGAACTACAAGTCCCATCATGCCTCTGGGAGTCACGTTTGTAACTGTCAGTCTTTGCAAAGCCTCATGGGACATGTAGGTCCCACCACACCTGGATGGCCACAGTTGCCCATCCCCCCTTGGCGTCCTCCTGCTGGACCCGGTCTCCAGACCTTGAATGAGAATTGCAGCTTCCAGTAGAGTTGGCCGATCTTCACAGGGATAAAAATGTATATATAAAACTGTCTCTCAGTAGAAACTTCTGGATTTGTTCATTTGGCGATGATCTGTGACCGCGGCCTGTGATTGGTCATCGGCAATTCGTGAGTTCAGAATCTGGGGGGGGGGGGGGGAGATGACAATGGATTGTGGCGAGCCAGGAGTTCTTGGCAGTCACCGGATCCTCGGTGTGGGAATTTGGAGGTTTAGGCAGAACGGCAGCTGTCTGGGGTTTGAGGAGAAGTTGCAGATCTCGCTCCATATACAGAATGTTTCCTCCGCATACTTCACCGGTGGCGTCACCAGACGGGTGAGACGGGAGACGTCACCCCTCTCCTTCCCATGTGACTGGCCCCAGCAAAATCTCAGATAAGGCAATGGGGCTTTATGGGAATTTTTATTTTTTTGGTAGTTGTCTTTTTTTTCATTGGTCACCAGAGTGCCTTTAGTGGTTTTCACCCTCTCGGGGGGGGGGGGGGGGGGGGGGTCCTGGGTTCTGTTTCTAATAAAGCACAATCGGTGTAAAGCTTGGATGTTCTTCTGTGGGTCTCCCCTATGAGCTCCGCCTTGTTTACACCAATGGTGGTCTACGTGAAACTTGGAGGGCCTCAGCTGTGGCCCCTGACACCTCCATAGGGCCACATAATAGCAGTGAATTTTTTCACCTTCACTCAGTTTTGTTTCTGCAGCAAATCACAAAGTACACAGAAGAAGCTGCAGTACAATGACCCCCCAGCATGGTGTCAGTGGATGCAGTAATTTCCCCCCCAGCACTGGTGTCGGTGGATGCAGTAATTGCACCCCCAGCACTGGTGTCGAGGGGGATGCAGCAATTACCCCCCCCCGGCACTGGTGTCGAGGGGGATGCAGCAATTACCCCTCCAGCACTAGTGTCGAGGGGGATGCAGCAATTACCCCCCCAGCACTGGTGTCGAGGGGGATGCAGCAATTACCCCCCCAGCACTGGTGTCGAGGGGGATGCAGCAATTACCCCCCCAGCACTGGTGTCGAGGGGGATGCAGCAATTACCCCCCCAGCACTGGTGTCGAGGGGGATGCAGCAATTACCCCTCCAGCACTGGTGTCGAGGGGGATGCAGCAATTACCCCTCCAGCACTGGTGTCGAGGGGGATGCAGCAATTACCCCTCCAGCACTGGTGTCGAGGGGGATGCAGCAATTACCCCCCCAGCACTGGTGTCGAGGGGGATGCAGCAATTACCCCCCAGCACTGGTGTCGAGGGGGATGCAGCAATTACCCCCCCAGCACTGGTGTCGAGGGGGATGCAGTAATTACCCCCCAGCACTGGTGTCGGTGGATGCAGTAATTGCCTCCCCCCAGCACTGGTGTCGGTGGATGCAGTAATTGCCCCCCCCCCAGCATTGGTGTCGGGGATGTAGTAATTGCCCCCCCAGCACTGGTGTCGGGGGATGCAGTAATTGCCCCCCCCCCAGCACTGGTGTCGGGGGATGCAGTAATTGCCCCCCCAGCACTGGTGTCGGGGATGCAGTAATTGCCCCCCCAGCACTGGTGTCGGGGGATGCAGCAATTACCCCCCCAGCACTGGTGTCAGGGTGGATGCAGCAATTACCCCCCAGCACTGGTGGGGGGGGGGGGGGGATGCAGCAAATACCCCCTCCGGCACTGGTGTCGGTGGATGCAGTAATTAAGCCCTCCCCCCAGTAACAGTGAACAGTACAAATTATATACACACAAGTGACCTACCTGTGTTACTAAACTGTAGCAGAGAAACATCAGGTCACCAGACTTGCAGGGCTGTGAAAATCTCAGAGCTGGATGGACAAACCCAAATCCTCTGGCAGACGACACTGCTCACATGTCCATTTCAGCTGTGCATTTGTTTGCTTGGTGCAGAACTTAAAGCAAGGGGTGGGCAACCTCGGGCCCTCCAGCTGCTGCAGAACTACAAGTCCCATCATGCCTCTGGGGGTCATTGTAACTGCCAGCCTTGCAACAACGGCTCATGGGAAATGGAGTTGCACAAGAGCTGGAGGGCCCCGGGTTCCCTACCCCCTGACTTAAAGTATAGACTCCCTGGGGGCAACTAATGGACTCATTGCTCTCTAAATAGAATGTGTGTGTGTGTGTGTGTGTGTGTGTGTGTGTGTGTGTGTATAATCTCATACCGACCACTAACAGTGCAAGAGAAACCAAAATGATATAGAAATATATTATATATAAATGTATTGTTCTCTATAATTTTGGTTTCTCTTGCACGGTTAGTGGTCGGTGTGATATGGATATTGTGTTGCGTTATCAGTGCAGATCTCTTATTGCCTGGCGATGGGGATGGAGGGGTTAATGTTGCATGCGTGGTTCTCTGTATGAACGATGATTGCACAGGTTGCTCGTTCTGCCAGTCCGGCGCTGTCAGGCCAGGTGCTCTCGCTGAGCGATGATTTAAGGCCGGGTGGAGGGGTGGAGGGGGGGGGGTTCTATCAGTTTAATGCTTCCTCTGGAGCACCGCCAGCAGAATGCAGCTTGGATTAAAATTCAGCATCTGGCCGCCCAGTACTCAGACGCCGGGCTGTAATTACAGGACTCTCGAGGACTGTGCGTGACTGAGCGGAACGTTTATAGGACCGGTTCCCACAGAGCTGCCATTACCAGCACTGCTGACCTGACAGGTTGGTGACACCGGTGGTGGAATGGTCGTTGGTCGCCCTACAACAAAGCGCGTTCTTCCTAATAACTGGATGTTCTGGGCCCGGGCCCTTTCCTTCGTTGGGCTATTCTTCTTCATGGACGTTTCAGGGAGACCTCTCATCTCTTATACAGGCACCGTAGAGACCAGTCCTGTTTTGAGGATTTATTGAGGAAATCGGCTCCGTATTGTCAAGATAGATTAGAGGTTTTCCCATTGACCCATTTTTTTTTTTTTTTTTTAAGGGTAATTACAATCTTGTGCCTTGAGCACCAAAGGAAATGTTGGGTAGAGGGGTCAAAACCCAGGTGCCCCATTTTTATACCTGTGTATATGGTAGAAAAACCATTAGTAAGTCCCACTTGGCCAATTTTCATAATTAAGGCCTCATTTACTCTGGTAGGACCTCAATATGGGTTGCTTAGGATGTAGTTTGGCACCAGCACCACTCACAGTATTAACAATACAAAACTAAAACCAAATGGGACTTTTGGGGATCCCTCACATCAATAAGACCTGCACATAAAATTGTAACTATAGTTTTTATTTTTGTACAGTTAAGCATTAGACCCTTAAATGACCCAACCTGCTGGCCATCGATGGTCCATACGTGATCACAAATGCATTTTGCTACAAATAAAAATGTTGCTGCCCTCCCCTTCTCCCACCCCTTCACCCTCCCCTTCTCCCTCCCCTTCTCCCCCCCCTTCTCCCACTCCTTCTCCCTCTCCCTCCCCTTCTCCTTCTCCCTCCCCTTCTCCCTCCCCTTCTCCCTCCCCTTCTCCCTCCCCTTCTCCCACCCCTTCTCCCACCCCTTCTCCCACCCCTTCTCCCACCCCTTCTCCCTCCCCTTCTCCCACCCCTTCTCCCACCCCTTCTCCCTCCCCTTCTCCCTCCCCTTCTCCCTCCCCTTCTCTCTCCCCTTCTCCCTTCCCTTCTCCCTCCCCTTCTCCCTCCCCTTCTCCCTCCCCTTCTCCCTCCCCTTCTCCCTCCCCTTCTCCCTCCCCTTCTCCCTCCCCTTCTCCCTCCCCTTCTCCCTCCCCTTCTCCCTCCCCTTCTCCCTCCCCTTCTCCCTCCCCTTCTCTCTCCCCTTCTCTCTCCCCTTCTCTCTCCCCTTCTCTCTCCCCTTCTCTCTCCCCTTCTCTCTCCCCTTCTCTCTCCCCTTCTCTCTCCCCTTCTCTCTCCCCTTCTCTCTCCCCTTCTCTCTCCCCTTCTCTCTCCCCTTCTCTCTCCCCTTCTCTCTCCCCTTCTCCCTCCCCTTCTCTCTCCCCTTCTCCCTCCCCTTCTCCCGCCCCTTCTCCCGCCCCTTCTCTCGCCCCTTCTCCCTCCCCTTCTCCACATTGCTAATTATACTCATCACTAACTTCACTCCACTCTGACGGGACCTGCACAACACTGAGACCCCAGTTTAGTCACATGAGGGGCTCCCTTCATTTCTCGCAGCTGTCAATGGTGAGATCCCCCCCCCCCCACCCCCCACAAAGAGATGGTTCCTGCTCCTCTGGGGGGGGGGCTTCTCATTAATTTTGGAAGGAACAAAAATGGTGGAGTCCAGTTGACACCCTTATGGCCAAATATCACAGAAGTGTTCTGAAACCGGTGTCCATGCACCATGGTATCAGAATATTGGGGTTTATCCTTTGCTAGACCAATCAGCAGTGATAATACAATAGATGTCCCGAATGACAACATCGGGTCTAATCCCACTAATCCCAGCAAGGATTGGTGTTCTTGGCACCCTCCCCATATAGAAATCCTTCACATACATCAGAATATAAATTACGTCCTAATAATAGAGCTTCTGTATTCCTGTTTGCGTAATCAATAGTCTCAAATCTGGTAAAATGAGCGGTATACCGTCCATCAATCTATCGACTGTTGTTCACCCGCCTCCCTCCAACATGGAAGGTGTCCTGGAAGTGCCGTTGAGGAAATGAATGAATGATGTGCAACATGAAACTGGAGGGCTGAAACATGGGGGGGGGGGGAAAGGTTACATTGGCCAACCTGGATATATATATATTCACAGAATTAATGTCTGAAAAAATACACTGATCTATTCTCCAAAATATTATAGATTTATTATTTTGGAGAATAGATCAGTGTATTATTTTTTCAGATATTAATTCTGTGAATGAATGTCACCTGAGCTTGTATGGCCTTAGGTCCACCGGCCTCCTCCCTGCTCTGCTATGTTGCGGTGTGTCGCCCCGAAATATTTCAGATTCTTCACTGGAATGAAATCGCACGACTCTGTTTGTAACTCGGAGTTGTCAGACCGGCCGTATAAAGCCTATTAAAGTTTATTTCTACCTTCCCCACAAGTCTATTTGTAGAACTTTCTAAAATAGTATTTATTACCCCGGATATTTCTGTATGTTCTACAGCAGTGGTGTCCAAACTGCGACCCTTTGCTTGCCTTTTATCCGGCCCTTGGGGCACTATTCCTCTCACTGATACAAGATGCCATGCTTTCTCCTGCCGCCAGCTATGGGGCACCCTGCTTTCTCCTGCCGCCAGCTATGGGGCACCCTGCTTTTTCCTGCCGCCAGCTATGGGGCACCCTGCTTTCTCCTGCCGCCAGCTATGGGGCACCCTGCTTTCTCCTGCCGCCAGCTATGGGGCACCCTGCTTTCTCCTGCCGCCAGCTATGGGGCACCCTGCTTTCTCCTGCCGCCAGCTATGGGGCACCCTGCTTTCTCCTGCCGCCAGCTATGGGGCACCCTGCTTTCTCCTGCCGCCAGCTATGGGGCACCCTGCTTTCTCCTGCCGCCAGCTATGGGGCACCCTGCTTTCTCCTGCCGCCAGCTATGGGGCACCCTGCTTTCTCCTGCCGCCAGCTATGGGGCACCCTGCTTTCTCCTGCCGCCAGCTATGGGGCACCCTGCTTTCTCCTGCCGCCAGCTATGGGGCACCCTGCTTTCTCCTGCCGCCAGCTATGGGGCACCCTGCTTTCTCCTGCCGCCAGCTATGGGGCACCCTGCTTTCTCCTGCCGCCAGCTATGGGGCACCCTGCTTTCTCCTGCCGCCAGCTATGGGGCACCCTGCTTTCTCCTGCCGCCAGCTATGGGGCACCCTGCTTTCTCCTGCCGCCAGCTATGGGGCACCCTGCTTTCTCCTGCCGCCAGCTATGGGGCACCCTGCTTTCTCCTGCCGCCAGCTATGGGGCACCCTGCTTTCTCCTGCCGCCAGCTATGGGGCACCCTGGTTTCTCCTGCCGCCAGCTATGGGGCAACCTGGTTTCTCCTGCCGCCAGCTATGGGGCACCCTGCTTTCTCCTGCCGCCAGCTATGGGGCACCCTGGTTTCTCCTGCCGCCAGCTATGGGGGCCCCGTGCTTTCTCCTGCCGCCAGCTATGGGGGCCCCGTGCTTTCTCCTGCCGCCAGCTACGGGGCACTATTCCTTCCACTGACTCCAACATCCGGCCCTCCTAAAGTCTCAAGGACTGTAAACTGGCCCTTTTGTTGAAAAAAGTTTGGAGACCCCTGTTCTACAGGATGACAAATCTCCTGTAGCTAATGGGGAATTCTACAGTTGTATAAAATGATACAAAATGTTCAAATAAAGAAAAACAAATCTTAATTTTATTGGGGGGGTTGGGAGGAGAGAGATTTTCACTTTCTATAAGTGTCCATCAATCTCTTGCCACCAGCATTACAGATAGTTCAATAACCTCTCCATGCATAATTGTAGCACAAACTCTGGCTGCTGTAGAGAAATATGAATTGATGTCTGTGATAGAGGAGCATTGCATTTTACCCAAAATGTTGCAGTGTTTGTGTGTATATCAGCGATTCTCAACCAGGGTTCCTCCAGAGGTTGTAGGGGTTCCTTCAGCATTGGGCAATTTCTGCCTCAGTTCCCACCATTAATCTTTTTCGCCATTTGTAAGGAGGTAATTCTTCCCACTGACCATCACACTAATGTATCATGAGTTGTAGATTTCTACATTTTTTTAGCAGGGGGTTCCCCGAGACGGGAGAACTATTTCAAGGGTTCCTCTGTGTTGAGAAAGGCTGGTGTATAGTGTTATTAGGGGGCAGAAAATATTATATTGACTAGAGGTCAATCTAGAGGGAGCGAACGCATAGCAAATGCTGGAGGAACTCTGGTTGGGAAGGGCTGCTCTTCCTAAATGCAGGTAAATGATGGATTTCCAGCAGAAGCAATGTGTCGTCATTGAGTTCTTGATGGAGGAGGGGGGCGCAGGCTGTTGGACATCCACAGAAGGCCACAGACTGTTTATGGAGATGACCCTATTGCCAAGAGTCACCAATGACAAGGTATTGCTCTTGATGTCCCCTCCATAAACATTCTGAAGCCTTCTGTGTATGTTGGCCATCCTGCACCCTTCCTTCATCAGGAACTCCATGACTGGCAGGTTACTTCTGCTTAGAATCCATTATTTACCTGCACTATAGAGAGAGAGTTACTATAGGGCAGTGATGGTGAACCTCGGCACCCCAGATGTTTCCATTTCCCATGCTGCTCATGCACGCTGCTGTGTAGTTGAGCATCATGGGAATTGTAGTTCCAAAACATCTGGGGTGCCAAGGTTCGCCATCACTGCAATAGAGGAAGAGTTGCGCCACCAACATGTGAAATTTGAACGACCTATGTAAGATAAAGTTTTGCCCTCTTTCCACTTTTAGTACAGCCCTGGTATTTTTCACCTCTTGTGGACCTAATGCCTGCAATGTACTGCGGACGAGCGTTCCCGTGCAAAGTGATGTACCCAAAAGTCGCTGCCAGCTTCTGGTTTTAGGGCGCACATGTGCACCGCAGACTGTGGTTGTACACAGCGGGAGTCTGTCGGCAAGTCCCGGGCCAATGATTCATGGCTGAGACCTGGTGATCAGCTGTGCTCAATTACAGCCCAGAGCTCTGTGTTGACAATCAACACAGGGCTCTGTACAGAGCAACAGAGACCTTTAGTAAAAAATCCGCACACCTTTTAACCCCTTGATTGCCCTAGATGTTAGCCCCTTCCCAGCCATTGTCATTAGTATAGTGCAGGGATCTTCAAACTATGGCCCTCCAGTTGTTCAGAAACTACAATTCCCATCATGCCTTGTCATGTCTGTGAATGTCAGAGTTTTACAATGCCTCATGGGAATGCGTAGTTCCACAACAGCTGGAGGGCCATAGTTTGAAGATCCCTGGTATAGTGACTGTGTATAGTATTATCACTGCATTCGTGTCAGTTACTTTCCCCGGTGTGTTAGTGTCAGATTGTCCGCCACACATTGCAATCCTATCACAAGTCGCCGATCACCTCCATTTCTAGTATTTAAAAAAAAAAAAAAAAAAAAGTATACATATACCATAGTTTATAGAGGTTATAATTTTCATGCAAAGCAATCCATATACACTTATTGTAATCTTTTTATTACCAAAGACCTGTAGCAGAATACATTCTGGCCTAAAAAAATGTTGATGTGTTATAGCAGAAAGCAAATAAAAAAAAAAAAAAAAAGATATATTATTAAAAATATCTATATCTATCTTATTTTTTTATTTATAAAAAATAAATATACATTTTAAATAGAATAATATATATATATATATATATATATATATATATATATATATATATATATATATATATATATATATATATATATATATATATATATATATATATATATATATATATATATTTTTTTTTTTTTTAATAATTATATTCTATTCAAAATGTTCAATTTTTTTATTTATATAAAAAAATAAACCCAGAGGTGATTAAATACCACCAAAAGATGGCTCTTTTTGTGTGAAAAAATAATTCTAAATTTATTATATTGGATACAGTGTATCCTTCAGGAACTGAAGTGGTTAAAAACTTTTTTTGCACTTCTCCGTTTTTTTTTTATTTTACTGTAAGGGGAGCAGATTTTGCTCATTCCATCGCTGTGTGTAATCGGTCAGCGTTGGCGGTTTGATCCGGGTTTAATCATGAGAAGGCAAGAAAGATACCTGCACAGAATACCTGAGCCGCTGATCATCCGCTATTGAATAATTTTGGCTCGTCTCTGACATTCCGCGCTCTGGCTCTGTCCCTGCGGGGCTCGGCGCACAACCTCGGGAAAGGTACAATCTGAGATTGTGAATCAGACGTTGTAGTCGCTCCGCCTGTACACCTGTTCTTGGCTCTCTGCAGGAGAGGCGGCTCACCTGTGAATCATGAATTCAGATTGATATGTCTCTTATGGCATTTCCCCCCGGCGGCTGTCGTCTCCGGATCCACATTCACACGAAATAACCTGGGACTTTTCTTTTTTTTTTTTTCTCTTTTTTTTTTTTCTGGTAAAAAGAAAAGTGAAACAAATTATCATGAAAATAAAATACAAATATCCAGTAGGTTGGTTGCAACCCTTGCTTAAAGAGGTAGAGAGATCTATATATTTTTTTTTCTTATTCATGTTCATTCCCCTTTCCAGTAAAACTAAAATGGGTGAACACACCGTACACCCGGTGGCCCCTCCTGTACCTACCTCTGAGGGTGATGAGCTGTCGGTGCTCATGCTCCCAGTGCAGTAGTCCAGGGATTTTGAATCTCCGTCTTACTGCAGTGATTCGGGAACAAATCGGAATGATGCTTTTTGCCAGTGCTAACCAATCATGGTGCCCCATAGTTCTTGAGGATTGGTTACAAGATCTGCCCAATAGTTCTTGGGGATTGGTTGGGCCCGTAGTTCTTGGATTGCTTGTGAGGTGAGCTTTCTTAGTTCTTGGGTATTGCAAGGTGGGTTTCCTTTAGCTTTCTTAGTTCTTGGGGATTTATTGCGAGGTGGACCCCCTAGTTCTTGGGGATCGGTTGCGAGGTGGGCTCAGTAGTTCTTGGGGATTGCTTGCAAGGTGGGACCCGTAGTTCTTGGCTTGCTTGCGAGGTGAGCTTCCTTAGTTCTTGGGGATTGCTTGCAAGGTGGACTTCCTTAGTTCTTGGGGATTGGTTGAGAGGTGGGCCACTTGGTTCTTGGGGATTGGTTGCGAGGTATGCCCCCTAGTTCTTGAGGATCGCTTGCGAGGTGGGCTCTGTAGTTCTTGGGGATTACTTGTGAGGTGGACTTCATTAGTTCTTGGGGATCGCTTGCGAGGTGGGCCCCCTAGTTCTTGGGGATCGCTTGCGAGGTGGGCTCTGTAGTTCTTGGGGATTGCTTGCAAGGTGGGACCCATAGTTCCTGGATTGCTTGCGAGGTGAGCTTCCTTAGTTCTTGGGGATCGGTTGCGAGGTGGGCTCTGTAGTTCTTGGGGATTGCTTGCGAGGTGGGCCCCCTAGTTCTTGAGGATCGGTTGCAAGGTGGGCCCTGTAGTTCTTGGGGATTGCTTGTGAGGTGGGCTTCCTTAGTTCTTGAGGATCGCTTGCGAGGTGGGCTCGGTAGTTCTTGGTGATTGCTTGTGAGGTGGGCTTCCTTTGTTCTTGGTGATTGCTTGCGAGGTGGGCCACTTGGTTCTTGGGGATCGGTTGCGGGGTGGGCCCTGTAGTTCTTGGGGATCGGTTGCGAGGTGGGCCCTGTAGTTCTTCGGGATTGATTGCAAGGTGGGCTTCCTTAGGTCTCACCAAGAACTACAAGGCCCAAACTTGCAACCAATCCCCAAGCACTATCTTTTTATGGCCAGTCTATGAATTTCAGCATGTCCTGTTTTTAGTAGGAGTCCTTCTTTCTCTATGTGCTGTTGGAGGAAATGAGCGTTTTGTTAAACACGAGGACTGCCGACTCATTTTGCTCTCTCCAGAACGATGATTTGGGAGCGAAGCCGCAGCAATCTCCTCTGCTAAACACATTTGCTGTTGGCTGGAATGCAGCTAAAATAGAGACATATTTCACATGCCGCAGGATGAGGACTGCTGCTCGAGGACTCCTGGAAGCTCTCCAGGCGCTGAGGCAGACGAGATCTGAGGTTTTTTTTGTGTGTTGAATTGAAAGAGGTATCTAAATTTAGTGCGCTCTGTGAAACTGAATATGGAGCTTCCAGTCTGTGTATAGAGATGGGGGGGAGATAGCAGCATTCCCACTTCCTGCGCTTTCCAAGGAGATTACCGCCGCTGGATCCAACCTCGTATATAAACATCAGCTTTATGATTGCTGGAAATGAGCATAGCTCTACAATAAAAAAAGTACTAATTAAATAAAAAATCAAGTCAGCCAGGAAATCTTCATCAGCTGCCACCAATCACATGAACGGTCCTGGCCTGGAGGACCGAAAGGAGACCTGTTGGGCAACCTTGGCTCTCTAGCTGTGGTGAAAACGACAAATCCCGTATTGCCTTTTGGCTATCGGTCGTCCAGTGCCTCATGGGACCTGTAGTTGCACCACAGCTTGAGTGCCCAGGAAGCCATTGGTTGGCTGCTAAGCTGAGCTCTCCAAGACCCCACAACCGATATCAAGTGATGGATGCCTTGGCAAAGGCCCCCTGACCATACGCCGGTCTCGGTGTGGGATTCCGGTTTATAATATCCAGTTATTCCATCAGCATTTACAGCATGTGGTTTGGATGTAATTTTGAGCCCATTTTTCTACAGGATGTCCACTTACGGAAGTCTGGCCGTTCTTCAAGGAACACTTTGTGCTGGTTCTGGATCAGGAATTTGTGACCTTTTTTATGATTGTATTTTTGCTGCGCATCTCCTACTGTTAGCGTTCTAGAAAACGTGCCGATCTCAAGAGAATGACCGGCGTAGCCCAATCGTTTTTTGGGGCCTAACTTTTATTTTATTTTGTTCTCCTGTCTCTGGCCCTTTAACTCGTATTGCACTGGGTTGCTGTATATCGAGTTACCCTTCTTCTTCTGCCTTCTATTTCTGCCTGATTTTTCTCTCGATCGATTTGACCGGTTCTGTGATTTGAGGCGGCCGCATTCCAACTCAAGGCTGGTATTGATGGGAGCGTATAGATTGTGACCCTGGAATGTGTCTTTTGCCTCCTTTTTTTAAAATAATGATTTTTAACAGCTTGCGATGAGGGCTGGCACTCTTCCAAAAATAGCTGCACGCCCGCGTCGCACGCCCGCATTCTTCACCGCCAGACCAGCCGAACAAAGATTTATACCTGTTTGTTTTTTTGAAGGGTAACCAGTACTATTTTGTAGTTCCATCGTGCTTTAAAATGTACATGCGCTACCTTCATATTAAACTGGACTAGGGCTGAAACAACTAATCGATTGATCGACAATGATTCGATTATGAAATTGATTAATATTTTCATAATCGATCGGCCAGTAACAAAATGGGGTTAAAGTTAATGAGTCTGATATTTACCAGATTGACCCTTTAATAGTATATACAGTACATCCCCTCTAATAGTATATACTGTATATGTCCTCTATTATATACAGTATATAGCCTATAACAGTATATACAGTATATAGCCTATAATAGAAGGAATGTACTGTATATACTATTATAGGCTATATACTATTAGAAGAGATATAATGTATATACTAGAGAGATACTGTATAAGAGATGTACTGTATATACTATTATAGGCTATATACTATTAGAGGAGAGAGATACTGTATATACTATTAGTATTTACAGTACATCCCTTCTAATAGTATATACAGTATATCTCTCTGATATATGCAGTATATAGCCTATAATAGTATATACAGTACATCTCTTATACAGTATCTCTAGTATATACAAGAGATGTACTGTGTATATACTATTATAGGCTATATACTATTAGAGGGGAGAGATACTGTATATACTATTAGTATTTACAGTACATCCCTTCTAATAGTATATACAGTATATCCTCTCTAATAGAATATACAGTATATCTCTCCTCTAATAGTATATGCAGTATATAGCCTATAATAGTATACACAGTACATCTCTTCTAATATATACAGTATATCTCTCTAGTATATACATTATATCTCTCCTCTAATAGTATATAGCCTATAATAGTATATACAGTACATCTCTTCTAATAGCATATACAGTATATCTCTTCTGTCTGTTATTCGCAGAGTGGATTCGATATTTTGCTCCCTAACCATATAGTTGGTTATTTATATTTACCACTACGTATAGAGATATTTAAGAATAAATTGCCTTTTTTTAAACTTTACATATTAACTAAATTAGACACCACACCTTTTTTTTTTTTTATGGTTATTAACCGATTAATCGAAACAATAATCAGCCAACTAATTGATTATGAAAATAATCATTAGTTGCAGCCCTAAACTGGACAGACCGAAAGGTTTTCCCAAGCCAAAACCTTTATTTGCTTTGGATTGTGTGTGGAAGAGTTGGAACCCCTGCCAGGTTTTTTTTTATTTTTATTTTTTATTTTTTTTTAATATATTATGCGTTCTAGCTCCCCACTGGGCAGATCCGTCCTCCTCTAATTTTTGTTCTGGGCGCCACTGTCAGACGACGGTGATGGGAAATCTGAAAATGTGGTCAACAGAATAGGAATAGAGGAGAAATCTATAATATGAGGCCCCCACCAAAACTATCCGGTGAGTCTATATCCAGTCGGGCCCTTGCATTTTAAATACGTGTTGGTCAGGGGTGGCCAATTTTTAATTTTTCCCATCGGCACCACGTGAGAAACTGGGAGAGTTTGCGGAGGGCTCAACTCAATTATGCTCAATATTCTTTTTACGGCTTCATAAAAAAGCGGCCAATCGTATGGTTTTGATTACCTGCTACTGGCAAGACTCCCGTCCGAGGGTAATTAACCTTAACTTCCATATTAAGTGCCGGGTATACTACCCAAGTCCAAATTACTCCAGGTTTCCACAGGAATGAATTGGATATCCCAGGTATATAGAACTAGAAAAGAGATGACATACAAATACATATAGACCAGGGTTATGCAATTAGCGGATCTCCAGCTGTTGCAGAACTACAAGTCCCATGAGGCATAGCAAGACTCTGAGAGCCACAAGCATGACACCCAGAGGCATGATGGGACTTGTAGTTTTGCAACAGCTGGAGGTCCGCTAATTGCATATTCCTGATATAGAGGATCATCTTTGTGTAATATGGTGAGCCAGAACCTCCTTGGATCAAACATACATGGTCAGCAGAGCATCCAGGCTATGGGAACCCAGAAGGGTAATTATTTTTATATACTTCGCCATGGTCCACCCCAGTTGGTCAAAGGGCGGCACCACCCCCCCCCCCCAATACACCTACCCAAAGCCTCTTGAGAAGGGCGGAAGTGCAACTGCCCCCACTCTGGCAACCACTGGACCAAGGAGGGGACGGAAGTACAGCTGCGGCCATCTCGTTGACTTGACTTGGCCGGCCTGGATCTGGGAAACCCACATTCCCTCCGACTGAACCACGAAGCAGAGTCGCACGGCGTACATTTAGTCACATCTGATTGGTCACTTCCGATTTTTGACCTTGCGCGAGCCGGACCGGGGAGAGCCAAAGGGCCGGATGTGGCTCTGGGGCCCGTAAAATGCCCAGGTCTGTTGGTTGAGAAAGTGAAGATCGGTTGAGACAAAGAAAATTTGTACGTGAACGAGTACCCCCTGAATAAGTGACGGGGGGTCTCTTTTTAAATCCATTTTGGTGGTTTTGATCATTTTTGACAGTTATTCTTGCCCATAAGGCCTCTTCTAATGGAGGAAGTAGGTGAGCTCCTGGCACAGACATCAGCGCTTTATGGTCTTTATTGGAATGTAATAATGAGCTTTGCTCCTCAGTAATGCAGACTATGGGCAATATTGTTTAGGGATGAAAAGGTTTCTCACTTGACTCGTGGGAGTGGAACTCTGGCCTGGAGGTAGATTACATACAAGACCAGAACATCCTCCCCTTTATGTGAATTTATGGCTGGTATTGGCGTCTAGGGTGATGATTTAATAAAGTAGCTGCCCCTTTTTAAAAGGTATAACTAGAAGGATGATGTAACAATGGTAAAAGGTGTTGGTGCTATAAATCAAGTCCAAAAAAATTACAATCCCAACACCATAAATGAACAAAGATTGAGGGTTGCCTGGTCAGAAAGGAGACCACATCCCATATTTTTTTTTTATAAAGAATACATGAAAAAAGAAGAAAGCTGTGGGACTTTTTAAAGGTGTCAATAAATGAGAAATGCAGTGGCTGTTTATTTTATATATATATATATATATATATATATATATATTATTTTTTTTTTTTTTTTTTCTTTATTATTAATGCCAATAAAAACATTTTCATAAAAAAAAAAATCCCTAGTTTGCATGTCAACTTCAATTCATATATTTTTACAGACACCACCTCTCTACATGTTTCGCTTTGAGTGAGCTTCTTCAGGAAATTCTAGAGTGCTGTATGAAATTATTGCTAAAAGAAGTAAAAACAAAATTTGGAATTGCTACAAAATTTATAGTTTATCAAAAGTAGTTGTGCACCTCCTATTTTTGATAAACTATATTTTTTGTAGTAATTTTAATTTTGTTGTCGTTTTTACTACTTTTGGTAATCCCTTTCATACAGCACTCTAGAATCTCCTGAAGAAGCTCACTCAAAGCAAAACATGTAGAGCAGGAGTGTCTGTAAAAATATATGAATTGAACTTGACATGCAAATAAGGGATTTTTTTTTTTTTGATTTTTTTTTATGAAAATGTTTTTATTGACATTAATAAAAATATATTTAATAACTAAAAAAAAAATGCATTTCTCATTTATTTACACCTTAAAAGTCCCACAGGTTTCTTTTCTTCTTCTTTTTTTTTTCCTTTCTTTTTTGTGTATTCTTCACCGTAAATAAATGGATTCCCCTCTGTCAGAAACCGAGCATATGGGAACGTAGTCCGCCAAGGACACAAGAGAGCCCTCATGGTGTAGTAGGTTTTATTAAAATTTGACAAAATTTTGCACTCACATGTGACTGTGCCAAGCCCGGCACCAAGGTGTCTACAACAGGGATTCGTCATTTCCAGGTCCCTATGTGACATCGAATGCAACTATTATATCCAGAACGAGGCTCGGATCCCACACCGCCGCAAGTCTGATATATCCATCTGCACATGCTGTAGACACCTTGGTGCCGGGCTTGGCACAGTCACATTTAAGTGCAAAACGTTGTCAATTTTTAAACCAATTTTAATAAAACCTACAACCATGATGGCTCTCTTGTGTCCTTGGTGGAATCCATTTCCATATCCTCTGTTTCTGATGGTGGGGCCCACAGTGGAGAGATGTTCTATCCAGGTTCTCACCGGTTTACTCAAAGCGCTTTTTCACCTACCTTAAAAAGTGGTCAAACCCCTCTGGTGAGTTGCCATCTGCCTCTTGAACCCTCGTAGAGAAGGTTTTATCTGAGGAATTCTTAAACCAGAAGAATCCCATTTATTTTATGGTATTGAGGTTGTTACTTTTGGACTTTTAAGTTTGCGATGTATATCAATTGATTTCTATGTTGATTCTACAAGTTTGCTTTATAGCGCCAACGCCATTTACCATTGTTCCATCATCCTCCCATTTATAGGACACAATTTTTTACTTTTTCCATCTCTACATTTTTGTTTTTGGAAGCTAAAAGATTTTGACCATCTGCTCTTTTTTTTGTCTTACAGATTTGAAGAAGAGTTTGCCAAGAGGACCAGACTAGAGTCCATGGTGGAGACCCTTCAGGAGGTAAGATGGAGCGAGGCCTCCAAACACTAGAGACCTCAAACCCAATACGGTGGGAGACCTGACCGCTGATATATTTTTTTTTTTTTTTTTTTTAGGAGGCTCAAGAAGCCTACAATGTCCACGATGAGCTCAACCACCAAATCGAGAGACTGAAATCAGAGCTGGTGGTCTTTAAAGGTCTGATGAGTGACGTAAGTACCCCCCAGTAAATGGTCAGCTTTTGTCCTGACACGGTCACTGCGGAATGTTTAACCCACACTGCTTCATCCGTGTATACCTATCGGGCACTGAAGCGCAATGCAGACCCTCCCTCTAGAAAACTTCTATAAAAAGGTCCTCCCGGCCCCGCTTCTCCATCAGCAAAAGGAACACATTGATGAGCTAGTTTTTAAAGGGCCGGGATACTTTAAATTCCAAGTTCTGTAGTACAGTAGAGCTACTTGTATCCTTCACAAATAAAGAACGCGTGTAACCATTTCTAGATCTGTACAGAGCGCGGTTTCCTGTTCCAAATACTAGAGCGCAATACTTACCATCACCCCAGAGACGGCAATGTGTCGGTTTAGAGGAGGGGCCTCCAAACTTTTCAATACAAGCCACATTATATAGTTAACAAATATTCACAAACTGAGGGGAAAAAATTGTATAAATGAACACACTCCAAGAAATCTCCTCCTATCAGAAGCTCATCCCCATCAGTGCCACTCTCCCTCGGAGACCTCCCTCACATCAGGGTCTCCCTCGGAGGCCTCCCTCACATCAGGGTCTCCCTCGGAGGCCTCCCTCACATCAGGGTCTCCCTCGGAGGCCTCCCTCACATCAGGGTCTCCCTCGGAGGCCTCCCTCACATCAGGGTCTCCCTCGGAGGCCTCCCTCACATCAGGGTCTCCCTCGGAGGCCTCCCTCACATCAGGGTCTCCCTCGGAGGCCTCCCTCACATCAGGGTCTCCCTCGGAGGCCTCCCTCACATCAGGGTCTCCCTCGGAGGCCTCCCTCACATCAGGGTCTCCCTCGGAGGCCTCCCTCACATCAGGGTCTCCCTCGGAGGCCTCCCTCACATCAGGGTCTCCCTCGGAGGCCTCCCTCACATCAGGGTCTCCCTCCCATCAGGGTCTCCCTCGGAGGTCTCCCTCCCATCAGGGTCTCCCTCGGAGGTCTCCCTCCCATCAGGGTCTCCCTCGGAGGTCTCCCTCCCATCAGGGTCTCCCTCGGAGGTCTCCCTCCCATCAGGGTCTCCCTCGGAGGTCTCCCTCCCATCAGGGTCTCCCTCGGAGGTCTCCCTCCCATCAGGGTCTCCCTCGGAGGTCTCCCTCTCATCAGGGTCTCCCTCGGAGGTCTCCCTCTCATCAGGGTCTCCCTCTCATCAGGGTCTCCCTCTCATCAGGGTCTCCCTCTCATCAGGGTCTCCCTCTCATCAGGGTCTCCCTCTCATCAGGGTCTCCCTCTCATCAGGGTCTCCCTCGGGGGGGGGTCTCCCTCTCATCAGGGTCTCCCTCTCATCAGGGTCTCCCTCGGGGGGGGGGGGGGGGGTCTCCCTCTCATCAGGGTCTCCCTCTCATCAGGGTCTCCCTCGGGGGGGGGGGGGGTCTCCCTCTCATCAGGGTCTCCCTCTCATCAGGGTCTCCCTCGGGGGGGGGGGGGGTCTCCCTCTCATCAGGGTCTCCCTCTCATCAGGGTCTCCCTCGGGGGGGGGGGGGGGGTCTCCCTCTCATCAGGGTCTCCCTCTCATCAGGGTCTCCCTCGGGGGGGGGGGGGGTCTCCCTCTCATCAGGGTCTCCCTCGGGGGGGGGGGGGTCTCCCTCTCATCAGGGTCTCCCTCTCATCAGGGTCTCCCTCGGGGGGGGGGGGGGGTCTCCCTCCCATCAGGGTCTCCCTCGGGGGGGGTCTCACATACGTCGGGTTCCCCATAAGAGCCCCCCTGCACATCAGGGCCCCCATTGGAGGAGCCCCCCCCTTTACATCAGGATCTTCATCAGAGACCCCCCCCCCCCATACATCAGGGTGTCCTTCAGAGGCTCCCAGAGCTCCCCATACATCAGAGTTCCCATCAAAGTCCCTCCATATATGTTCTATCCAGGTCACCATCAGAAGCCGAGGCCAACTGCTCTAAATTCTCACTCTGGGCGCCCTATCTGCAGGCCAGATAAAATCTTTGTAGAGGGCCAGGTGTGGCCCCTGAGTGAGTGGCGCCAGTTATTCCAAGGGAACAAGCATATAAGTGCCCATGTAAAAAAGACGTCGCCCAGCTTGGCAAGTCCAAAAAGTCCTGGCAGTGCAACGAGAACTGCCACACGGCCCACCGCCCAAAGTTCTCCAGGAGACCTCTTCCAATCTGCAACTAGAAATAAAAACTAGGAGAGCAAATGGAATGACCGATGGGACCCGACCATTGCGTGGGACCACAACTTCCAAGAACACGTTCTGTTTGTGAATGGTATGAAGAGCCCTTTATAAACCAGCCGGGTCATTTTGGCTTTACCGGCCCTTCAAACTGGAACCCCAATGTGCGTTTTTAGAGGCGATTTTGTGTGTTTGGCCGTAAAAAATGATAAATCTGCTGTGAGTGCGACACTAACACTTCGTGTGTAGTACATGCATGACCTTTATTGTGCATGTCCTGAAATGCAGAGCAAGGGGGACATGAGATGTGAAGCATTCTGGGACAGATATGAGGTCAGTGTGACCACGACTGGTGGAATCCTCCACCCTGAAGAGGGGAAGGGGGAGGGGGGTTAGATCTCACTTTAGGAACTCCGCCATTAAAGAATTATCGTGACCCTTCCAGAATTCAAGGGAGCAAAATAAATAATGCAACAATTCCCATTGGTGCCAGTCAACCCCCTGATGAAGGGGCTCGCTTGGACCCCCCGAAACACGTTGGCTGCTTTTTGAGTCGTTCTCTTGACTTTTATTGGAGTAAAGTTGCATCTGAACCCTTTTTTTAGCAGCGGTGACACAAATGAGAAAATCTTGCTATGAATGCTTAAAGTTTAAAAGTGATAAACACATCGACTGTGAACGGGATATTAAACACAAAACCAGAAATGTAATATTATTGCAGCTTACCAATCAATACATGTGGCGGCTGCATTCGTTTTCTTCTTTCTTCTTGTTATTTTTTTGGCTTTTTTTTTTCACCTGGTGATCTGGCCAGTAATGCACCTCCTGTGTTAGAGCGCCCCCACTCTGGATGAAGGAGCACAGGTGGCACCTTTTTCATTGTCAGACTGGGGGGGGGGGGAGTGTTAGATGTAGCCACCAATATACAAAAATTTCAACCGTCGTTGCCTATTGCCCCGAAAATGGTGTTATCAGCATTTTTCTTGAGCTTTTCTTCTGCAAAATGTGCCGCTAATGGCCACAATAAATTCATATTTTATTTTAAATTCGTGATATTAATTAAAAAGTTGAAATATAATACAATTTATAGATAATTAAAAAAATATATATATTTTTATAGATTTTTCTTTTTTCATTTTTTTTCGGCCAAGTGCTTCCTGCATTTTTCAGTTTCAGCACCGAAATATCCATTCGGTGCGCCTCTAATTAGAAGATTTAGATGCACTGAAAAAACTCCAGCTCACTTTTTAATCCTTTGGGCCTCCTATTTGAGCATTGACTTTTTCAGAAATATATATATATATATTCAGCTTTTAATTAAAATGTAAAATATTTAATCTCAAAAGTAAAAAAATAAAAAATAAAATATTTTTGGTCAGTAATTTAAGCCTCATTTGCGCAGAGTTGAACAAGCTTCCGCGCACGTGTGAGGATTTGCACAAATGCATATGTCCTAAAAATGCGTGAAAATATTATATATATATATATATATATATATATATATATATTATTAAATATATATATATAAAAAATATTAATATATTATATATATATATTAAATATATATATATAAAAAATATTGAATATATATAAAATATTTTATATATATATATTTAATATATTAATAATTTTTATATATATATATATATATATATATATATATATATATATATATATATATATATATATTATTAATATTAAAAATATATATAAAATATTAAATATAATATAATATATATATATATATATATATATATGCCCTAAAATGCGTGAAAATAATATATATATATATATATATAATTATTTTCATGCATTTTAGGGCATATATATATATTATATTATATTATATTTAATATTTTTAATATTAATAATTTTTATATATATATATATATATATATATATATATATATATATATATATATATATATATATATATATATATATATATATATATATATATATATATATATATTATTTATATATATATATATATATATATATATATATATATTATTTATATATATATATATATTATTTATATATATATATATATTATTTATATATATATATATATATATATATTATTTATTTATATATATATATATATATTATTTATTTATATATATATATATATATTATTTATTTATATATATATATATATATATATATTATATATATATATATATATAAATAATATATATATATATATATATATATATATATATATATATATATATATATATATATATATATATATATATATATATATATATATATATATATATATATATATATATATATATATATATATATATGCAAATCCTCACACGTGCGCGGAAGCTTGTTCAACTCTGCACAAATGTGCACATGAGGCTTAAATTACTGACCAAAAATAATTTTTTTTTTTTTTACTTTTGCGATTAAATATTTTACATTTTAATTAAAAGCTGAATATTGTAAGCAACCCTGTCAGCGGTGAATGGTTTGTCTCATCCGTGTAAACTGATGCATTCTGCTGGAGAGCTTGTTCCGCTGAAAAACTCATTATTGGCTAGATCACCATATGGAAAATTTTTAGAAGGAAAAAGCCTAAAAAAGAAAACGAATGCAGCCGCTGCATCTAAGAATTGGTGAGCTGCAATGTAATAAAATGTTTGCCTTTTGGGTTTAATACCGCTTTAATTTGGCTGCAATCGGCACATCATCATCATTGCTATTTTTTTTTTCTTTGTTTTATTTTTTTATTTGATATATTATTTCTGCCGTACATAAATGTGGAAAATAAAGCTTTTTGTGGGCTGCTGCCGTCAGAACTGGAAGATGACATTCAGAGGGTTAATTTTTTTTTATTTTTTTTTGGATTGGGAAGCTGTAGGAGAACAATGAGGAATTGATGCCATATTAGGATTGCCGGCCAAGGAAACAAAACCATGAATAATGCGTGCGAAGTCTGCTGCCTGTAACCTGAGTCTATGGAGCCGGCAGGAAATGACTGCGTTCTTATGAACCAATTTTTTTTTTTTTTTTATATATATTAATATCTCTATCTTCTTTTTTTTATTTTATTTTTCTTGGGATCTGCCCCATGCCAAGCCAGTTTTGTCCCTTCTATTTCTGTATGTAGAGAATGACACTGTAATTAGTTAATTGAAAAAAAATATATATATATTTATTAATAATAATAAAAAAAAAATCGAAGCCCCTTTTTCCTAATGGATATCCAGCCGTCGCACGACCCCGGCTCTCTCCCAGCCTGTCTGCAGGGAAACACAAGCAGGAAGGGTGGAACTACAAGTCCCATGAGGCATTGCAAGGCTGGCGGTTCCAAGCATGACTCCCAAAGCCAGAGGCATGATGGGACTTGTAGTTCTATGACAGCTGGAGGGCCCCCAGGTTGAGCACCCACATAGTATGGGATCTAATACTCCAGAAGGATCTGTTTTTTATTTTTTTTGGATGTGCTTTGAAATGTTAGATGCCATGGATACCCATTAACGCGCCCGTTGCGATAGGATGCGCTGACGCGTTTTGCTACATCAGGCGTGCTCAACCTCTGGCCCCTCCCCAGCTGTTGCGGAACTACAAGTCCCATCATGCCTCTGCCTTTAGGAGTCATGCTTGTAATGGTCAGCCTTGCAGTGCCCCATGGTGGGAGTCCCCAACCCCCTGCCCCCTCTGTCCGTGGCCTCTTTGCAGCTGGGCCACAAAGGCTGCGCTGCAAGAGGTGGGGCGGGCGAGCAGAGCGAACACGCCCTCTCTGCCCGCCCGCGATTTTAGCCCTCAACTGTAAAACTGCGCATGTGCTGATGTACATGCTTGACTCAGGTGCAATAGCGCTGGTGGCAAGTGAGGTGGCAAATCTGCATCTGGTGGCAGGTGACAAGCTGCATCTGGGGGCAAGTGACACTCGAGGCTCCCACAAATTCTGAATTCTGCTTGAACCATTTAATTTTATATTACAATGTAATGTGCGTCAATCATCCTGACACCAGATCGGCCATGGTGATCGAAGCGCCAACACCAGCCATTCCCCCAGCAAATTGGCCACAGAGATCTTCCGGCCGACCCCACCACCAGAAACCACCCCCCCCCCCCCCCCCACACAGGCCACGGCTACGATGCTTTTGCTTCACTGCCATGGCAGGAATTCTACCCCTTGTCGCTTTAGAATGGTGCGGCGCCCACCAAGCAGGTCGCATTACACGCCTCCCACAATGGCGCGCACTGCATGAGAGGTTCAAGGGGTTAATGCGAGTGGTGAGGAGGGGTCTGTACAATACCGCCTGTCAAATCCACATTCGGATCGCTCTTCGGAGACCAAACCTAATGTGAATGACCCCCGCCGATAGTTGGAGCTGCACCGGAAGTTCCCCTTTGCACCGAATGTGATTTAAAATGGGGGGGGGGGTCACCAGAACACGGGTTCTGCTTTCCTGGTGCAGAGTGTGTTAATTCCCAGCTTATCCAAAACAAGATCCCTTTGTGTCCGGGTCCGGGCTCTCCTCCTCCGCGCCTATTCATTGGCTTTTTTTGTTTTTTCTATTTTTATTCCCATTCGTTTTTTTTGGCGAGCCGTTCAAAGCGGGATCAGAGATGCTCAGCGGTGCGCGGAGTTTAGTAATCCTCAGAGGGCGTTTTTCCTTCTCCACCTTTTTGTCTCACATAACAATCTAATCCTACAATACAAAGTGTTTTTAGGGGTTTGTTTAAAAAAAAAAAAAGTGTTTGTGATTTGAGCTGCAACAGAGGATTCCGTTTTCAGGGATTTTCCCCTTTTCACCGAATGCCATAAATGGGCCATTGTGGCCCTTATAGTCGATTTCCAGGTTAGACCTAACTAGTCTTAAAGATGTCCCCTCCCCCCCATAACACCTATACTGACTGCCCTGTGTAAGGAAGATGTATATATTCTACTTACCTATTCTCGGCCCCCTTCACTCATATGATCCCCTATGTCAGCCAGCAGCAGCTGCAGGGGAGAGGAAGAGTGCCCACAACGCCTGGGAATGCTAGGAGAGGTGATATCGCCCACAGATTCCTATGGTCCACCCGTTGACGGCACACTCCTCTCCCCTGCAGCTGCTGCTGTCTGACATAAGGGATCATATGACTGAAGTGGGCTATGTCAGCCAGCAGCAGCTGCAGGGGAGAGGTGTGTGCCGTCAACAGATGGACCATAGGAACCTGTGGGCGATGCATTCCCAAGTGTTGTGGGCACTCTTCCTCTCCCCTGCAGCTGCTGCTGGCTGACATAGGGGATCATATGACTGAAGCGGGCTGAGAATAGGCAAGTAGAGTATATTCATCTTCCTTACACAGGGTAGTCCGTATAGGTGTTGGCGGGGGGGGGGGGGGGGGTCTGGGTACATCTTTGAAGACTAGTTAGGTTTAGCCTGGAATTCTACTAACTAGTCTTAAAGCTGTCCCCTCCCCCCCTCCTAACGCCTATACCAGTGATGGCGAACCTTGGCTCTCCAGATGTTTTGGAACTACATTTCCCATGATGCTTAACTACACTTCAGAGCGCATGGGCATCATGTGAAATGTAGTCCCAAAACACTTGGGGTGCCGAGGTTCGCCATCACTGACCTATACTGACTACCCTGTGTAAGGGAGATGTTATATACTATACTCTCCTATTCTCAGCCTGTTTCAGTCATATGATCACCTATGTCGGCCAGCAGCAGCTGCAGGGGAGAGCAAGAGTGCCCACAATGGGCATCACTGATTGGCATGCATTATTGTTTGGCACTGGCATCCATCAGTACAAAACAATACAATGCCGCCCATCAGTGCCCATCTGTGCTGCCTATCCGTGCCCATTCATGCCGCCTATCCATACCCCCTATCCGTGCCACCTATCAGTGCCCACCAATTCCACCTCATCAGTGCCACTTCATTGGTGCCACCTCATCAGTGCCGCCTATCAGTACCCATCTGTGCTGCCACCAGACCAGCAGGGATGTCCAGCAGCAGATATGCCACCCTAGACCACCAGGGATGCCAATCAGTGCCCACCGTGGATGCCAATCATTGCCCACAATGGGCATCACTGATTGGCATGCATTATTGTTTGGCATCCATCAGTACAAAACAATGCTGCCTATCAGTGCCTATCGGTGCCCATCCGTGCTGCCTATCGGTGCCCATCCGTGCTGCCTATCGGTGCCCATCCGTGCTGCCTATCGGTGCCCATCCGTGCTGCCTATTGGTGCCCATCCGTGCCCATTCATGCCACCTATCCATGTCGCCACCTATCAGTGCCCACCAATGCCACCTTATTAGTGCCGCCTTAACGGTGCCCATCAGTGAAGGAGAAACCGTACTTATTTACAAAGTTTTGAAACAAACAAAAAAAAACATTTTTTTTCAAAAATAAAAACCGTAGAGGGGATCAAATACCATCAAAGTAAAGCTCTATTTGTGGGAAAAAAATGATAAAAATTTCATTTGGGTACAGTGTAGCACGACCGCGTAATTGTCATTTAAAGTGCGACAGCGCTCAAAATTGGTCTGGGCAGGAAGGTGTTTAAGTGCCCCCCCGGTATTGAGGCGGTTAGTTGCACCCCACCAGACAGATCTAAATGATCCAATAAATAGAACGCAGGTGCCTCCATCTTTCATGCAGTGAGGACCCATTCCTAATAAACGGTGGTCTTCACAGAACGGGAGCGGAATGTGTGTGGTGAGGTGTGCCCGTTATACTGCAGACCATCCTCCTCCTATATGTGGAGGAATGTCGGTTCCGTTGTAAGGCTTGTTCACACGCTCTGCCCGTGCGTCTGGCAGGCCCACATGAGAGCCGCCGGCTCTATATAATAATCCCTTTCTTTACATAAGTGTTCACACTTCCAGCTCTATTTGTGAGCACAGAAGGGAGGCAACCGCAGAAGGGACAATGTATATTGTAGGGTGTGAGGAATGCGGCCGGTCGAGTCTCGGGGAGTTGATGGACATTTGTTCACGTTTTGTCGATGGAGTTTGTTGCGAGGATTACTAAAACACAAACAGATTTTCTATTGTAATAGGCAACAAAAATATTGATGTCGGAACAAGGCGTCCGTAACTGCCCTAGATTGCTTTTATATCGGTTTTGTGACGCAAGTCAAATGTTGGTGTCTCTCAGGTTCTGACGTCTGCATTAAACAAACCAACACCAGATTGGGCAGATAAGGGGCCACCAATAGGAGACTTCAGGCGCACAGAAGTAGGACAACCTCTAAAGACATGTCTGCACCATAAAAAAATGAACTATTTATGGGGGGCAAGACCTTCCAAAGGGTAATCCACAGCATTAAGATCCCCCAAATGGCACGTGCCACCATCACCGAGCAGGGAACCCCAAATTAAGCCCCGAACTGAATAGACTTAGGTCAGCGAGCAACTTGATTTGATTCATATAATGTGTACAGCCATTGAGAAATATCCATCATATGTCTAATCACTTACTGATGCAGGTCTATTCAACTCAGAGCTCCCTGCTAGATACAATTGAGGGGTGAATGGCATGACATTTTGGAGCGTTTTTCATGCCATGGTTTACATTTTGTAGGAGGTTTAGTCCTTGTACAGTATATGTTTAGAGAATAAAGAATTGGTTCATTTCATAAAATGTTGTGGTGCGGACCTTTCTATAGGAGTGTCCTCCTTGTGTCCCTGTTGTGTGTATTTATTTTATTTTTTCCCTCTAGAGCAGGGGTATGCAATTAGCGGACCTCCAGCTGTTGCAGAACTACAATTGCCATGAGGCATAGCAAGACTCTGACAGCCACAAGCATGACACCCAGAGGCAGAGGCATGATGGGACTTGTAGTTTTGCAACAGCTGGAGGTCCACTAATTGCATATCCCTGGTCTAGAGAATACCAAGGTTTTGGGTATAATGTCTTAGAGCCAATCAGATGCTCTGCAACTTACAAGACTATATTTCTGTAGTTGCTAAAACTCACCATTTTGCTTCTCCCCTGATTGCAGTTTGATGTGACTGTCCATAGTTGCCTATGACCCATCTCTGGTTGGCTATGATTTTTCTATGGTTTTCTGCGGTCATCCATAGTTGGCAATGGTCAGCCATAGTTTGCAATGACTTGTCTCCAGTTGGCTATGACTTGTCTCCAGTTGGCTATGACTTGTCTCCAGTTGGCTATGACTTGTCTCCAGTTGGCTATGACTTGTCTCCAGTTGGCTATGACTTGTCTCCAGTTGGCTATGACTTGTCTCCAGTTGGCTATGACTTGTCTCCAGTTGGCTATGACTTGTCTCCAGTTGGCTATGACTTGAATCCAGTTGGCTATGACTTGAATCCAGTTGGCTATGACTTGTCTCCAGTTGGCTATGACTTGTCTCCAGTTGGCTATGACTTGAATCCAGTTGGCTATGACTTGAATCCAGTTGGCTATGACTTGAATCCAGTTGGCTATGACTTGAATCCAGTTGGCTATGACTTGAATCCAGTTGGCTATGACTTGAATCCAGTTGGCTATGACCTGTCGCCAGTTGGATAGTTGGCTATGACAATCCAAACTTGGCCATGAACAAGTACGATACAATACAAGCTATGACCAGTAATCCAGGATCTATTGTGCTCCTCTAGTGGCAAGAAAAATGTAGGGGGTGTGGTGTTTATTTTTTTTAAGAGACAAGCTGGTCATTCATAAACCTTTTTTGGCCATGTGACTGGAATGCACATTATTGGATTTGGCTGAAGTTCAGCATTCCAGTAAATGGGCAGAGAAACCAGCGTTTTGTTAGTGATAATCTAGTAATTATTTATTTTATTTTTTTTGTTTAAAGGGTCAGACCACCCCAACCCTGACCCTTTTTAGGTTACAGGTGAGCAGACTAATCTTTCCTCCTACCTCGGAGCCCTATTAAGGTGTGGTTTACAGATCTGGCACAGAGACCCACAGGTGGCCCTCAGAGCCAGTTAGATGGTTGAACTCTCCATCAGCCTCTTCAGAATGAGTTCGCCCCTTTTTAAATTGTGGACAACACTGAAGGCTCTTGTAGGACAGCAAGTTTTAAAGTTGCATCCAAAAAATTAATTTCCTTTTTGCACTATATATAGGCCGAAATATTTGGGCCAATTGTCTGCTTTTTGGATCACGCCAAAGCAGTCAGATCTTTTGGCAGAGAGTCGATTTTTCCGTGAGCGTTTGTTCAGTGCGGCTCCCCCATCGCTCTGCAGTCGCTCGGCACTACGGACTTGAATGACTTCTATTATAAATCGCATGTTCATGGAATTTGTTCCTCCCTTCAATCCTATGGCATCAATCGCACAACGAATGACGAACGATATACACTGTACTGAATGTGATTATACAATGTAATACTTGCCTGATCAGTTCAACCCAAATGAAGGTTTTTGTACAAGATTTTTTATATATATATAAGAGCAAGAGAAGGTAATATCCAAATATCCCCCGCAGCCTATGACCGATCTCGACTCAAAGATCCAGGAAAAAGCCATGAAGGTGGACATGGATATCTGCAGGCGGATTGATATCACCGCCAAGCTGTGTGATGTGGCACAGCAGCGCAATTCCGAGGACGTATCCAAGATGTTCCAGGTGACGGAACTTCCCTCTCTCTTTCTTCTCCATCCAGCCCACCGGTCCGCTCTGAGACCCCCTTCCTTTTTTATTTCTTATGTAATGTAAGCACATAGGCTGGGCACCCTTCCTCTGTAAGGGGGGAGAATTTGCCCGGTTGGTTTGGTGATGCCAGGTACAAAATGTGACCCTTTGTGTATTGCTGCATTCAGAGCTCAGCCATTTACCTTTTTCTTTGTTGCTGCACAAAGAGATCGAACAACGTCCCTTTTGAAGCTTTGAACTCCAAGCTAACAGCTAAATACACAGATTATACCTGCCAGGGGGTTTGGGTTTGTTCGTTCAGTCCTGAGATTTGCACAGCTCTGCTGGTATAATAGCACAGCTAAGTCTGGCAGGACCTGAATTTTCTCTGCTGCTGTTAAGTAACGCTTACAAGTCTTGCTCCTCCCACCAACCTGTGATTGGACAGTGAGTAGAGAAGCAGCGGACTGATCAGCTCTGCAGGTGAGCATTGCAGGGCAGTTTTACCTGTCAGTCTAAGCTCTGCTGTAAATGAGGCTAGCAAGAAGCTGTTACATAATCAGATTGGGTACTTGCTGGTATAAGGGCAGCTAGAGCCCAGGGCAAACATGCCAAATTGTGCCCCCCCCCCCCCCCCCCAAAGATGTATTTGCACCTTAAAAAAAAAAAAAAAAGCACCAATCTTACCCCTAAACATACAATCTCCCTCCTCCCAGCGCCAGTCTGCCCCCTGCTGAAATCCCACCTCCCAGTACAAATCCCCCTCAATCATCCCTACTAGAACAAATGTGCCAGCCCCCTTCTACTACCAGATTCTCTCCCCCCTTCTACTACCAGATTCTCTCCCCCCCCTTCTACTACCAGATTCTCTCCCCCCCCCCTTCTACTACCAGATTCTCTCCCCCCCCCCCTTCTACTACCAGATTCTCTCCCCCCCCTTCTACTACCAGATTCTCTCCCCCCCTTCTACTACCAGATTCTCTCCCCCCTTCTACTACCAGATTCTCTCCCCCCCCCCCTTCTACTACCAGATTCTCTCCCCCCCCTTCTACTACCAGATTCTCTCCCCCCCCCCCTTCTACTACCAGATTCTCTCCCCCCCCCCCCCTTCTACTACCAGATTCTCTCCCCCCCCCCCCTTGTACTACCAGATTCTCTCCCCCCCCCTTCTACTACCAGATTCTCTCCCCCCCCCCCCTTCTACTACCAGATTCTCTCCCCCCCCCTTCTACTACCAGATTCTCTCCCCCCCCCCCTTCTACTACCAGATTCTCTCCCCCCCCCCCTTCTACTACCAGATTCTCTCCCCCCCCCTTCTACTACCAGATTCTCTCCCCCCCCCCCTTCTACTACCAGATTCTCTCCCCCCCCCCCTTCTACTACCAGATTCTCTCCCCCCCCCCCTTCTACTACCAGATTCTCTCCCCCCCCCCCTTCTACTACCAGATTCTCTCCCCCCTCCCCCCTTCTACTACCAGATTCTCTCCCCCCCCCCTTCTACTACCAGATTCTCTCCCCCCTCCCCCCTTCTACTACCAGATTCTCTCCCCCCCCCTTCTACTACCAGATTCTCTTCCCACCCCCCCCCCTTCTACTACCAGATCACCTCTTCTAGCACAAATCCCCCCAAACACCAATCCCTTGACATCAACACTTTTCTCTCCCCCCCCCCCCCACCTTCTACACGATTCTCCCCCCCGCCCTACCAGATTCCCCCCACCTTCTACCAGATCACCTCTTCTAGCACAAATCCCCCCCAAACACCAATCCCTCTACATCAACGCTTTTCTTCCCCCCCCAAGATGATTTGTATCCCCTGCCGCGCCCCCCCAATCTCCTTGCGGCACCCCCTCATCTCACATTAATGCCACGGTGCCCAGGGTAGCTGCCCGTCTTGCCACCCCATCCCGCTCAAATAAAAAAAAAAGTAGTACAATGAATACAGAACAGCATTAATTTGTGTATTTTATGTCTGCTCGGAGTTCAGCTTAAAGTAGACAATGGCAGCCTTGCAGCATTGAATACTTCCCACCATGGTGGTCGCAACCAACCGTGCCAATGAAGGGTTTCCCTCCCCCCACAGAGCAGGTATAGCGGAGAAGGTCGGAGCCTCTGGCGTGTTTCTCATTCTGTTCTGTAACGTTGTGATTGTAACTCTGTATCTCTCCTATCCTGTGTGACGTTTAGTGCAGGGACTGTAGTCTAGGGCTGGATCTTTGCTGTGCATCCTGCTCTGCATTGCATGTGTGCCGCATCTGCCGCTCAGCGCGCCCGTCTAGTGAATGCGCACAACAGGGCTGCTTGTTGATGCCAAATTCAGCTTTCCTCCATTACCCACCGAGCCGATAGAGGGGCCATTATAGAGAGAGAGAGGTTTGTGACTAACCAATCGTCTGTCTCCAAAGGTGGGGACTGTGGCCAAAAAGAGGGAGCGGAAGATAACGAACGACGCCAACCTCTCCGAACAGGACGCCGACGCCTTCTCCGATGACGAAGTCGGCTGTTCCCTCAACATCACCGATGAGATGAAGAGAATGTTCAACCAGCTGTAAGTACCATGGGGTGCCACTTGTGTGACCCCGGGGGGGGGGGGTGTTATACCCTCTGGAGGGGACAAGTCAGGAATAGAAACACAAAAGTATCTTATAATAAAATGTTATAGAACTGCTTACAAAGCTTATTTCCTAAATCTTCCACCTATATGGTCCTTTGTAGCTGCCACAGTTTAAGGGGCTAAACTGTTTACCTTTAGAAAATGATACTTCCATATTTAAGGTGTAACATGTTCCAATGATGGGGCACTATTCCTGCCACTGACAGCAGGGAGAGGGCACCCTTCCTCATACCAATGCCAACAATAGAGCACCATTCCTCCTGCCACCAATGATGGGGCACCATTCCTCCTACCAATGCCAACAATAAGGCACCATTCCTCCTACCAATGCCAACAATAAGGCACCATTCCTCCTACCAATGCCAACAATAAGGCACCATTCCTCCTACCAATACAAATAGTGGGCGAAATGGTACCTTATTTGTATTGGTAGGAGGAATGGTGCCCCACTATTGGTGTTAGTGGGAGAAATGGTGCCTTATTGTTGGTATTGATGGGAGGAATGGTGCCCCATCATCTGTTGGTAGTGGGAGGAATGGTGCCCCATCATCGGTGTTAGTGGGAGGAATGGTGCTCCTATTGTTGGCATTGGTAGGAGGCATGGTGCCCCACAATTGGTGGTATTAGTGGGAGGAATGGTGCCTTATTGTTAGGGCACCATTCCTTCTACCAATACAAAACAATAGTGGGAGGAAAGGCACCCAACACCAATGATGGGGAACCATTCCTCCTACCAATACCATAATTTGTGTTAGTGGGCGGAAATGGTGCCTTATTAACACAAATTATGGTATCAGCAGGAGGAATGGTGCCTCATCATTGGTGTTGGGGTGCCTTTCCTCCCACTATTTTGTATTGGTAGGAGGAATGCTGCCCCAACAATAAGGCACCATTCCTCCCACTAATAATATCAATGATGGGGCACCATTTCTCCTACCAATGCCAACAATAGAACACCATTCCTCCCACTAACACAAAAGATGGTATTGGTAGGAGGAATGGTGCCCCATTCATTGGTGTTGGGCTGCCATTCCTCCCACTATTGTTTTGTATTGGTAGGAGGAATTGTGCCCCAACAATAAGGCACCATTCTTCCCACCAACACCAATGATGGGGCACAATTCCTCCTACCAATGCAAAACAATAGTGGGAGGAATAGCAGCCCAACACCAATGAATGGGGCACCAATCCTCCTACCAATACCATCATTTGTGTTAATAAGGCACCATTCCTCCTACTAACACCAATGATGGGGCACCATGCCTCCTACCAATACCAACAATGGTGGAAGCAATGACAGCCCATCATTGGGAGGAATGGTGCCCTATTGTTGGTATTGGTAGGAGGCATGGTGCCCCATCATTGGTGTTAGTGGGTGGAATGGTGCCTTATTAACACAAATGATGGTATTGGTAGGAGGAATGGTGCCCCATCATTGGTGTTGGGCTGCCATTCCTCCCACTATTGTTTTGTATTGGTAGGAGGAATTGTGCCCCAACAATAAGGCACCATTCCTCCCACTAACACCAATGATGGTAGGAGGAATGGTGCCCCATCATTGGTGTTAGTGGGCGGAATGGTGCCTTATTAACACAAATTATGGTATTGGTAGGAGGAATGGTGCCCCAATACCATAATTTGTGTTAATAAGGCACCATTCCGCCCACTAACACCAATGATGGGGCACCATTCCTCCTACCAATACCATAATTTGTGTTAATAAGGCACCATTCCGCCCACTAACACCAATGATGGGGCACCATGCCTCCTACCAATACCAACAATGGTGGAAGCAATGACAGCCCATTGTTGGGAGGAATGGTGCCCTATTGTTGGTATTGGTAGGAGGAATGGTGCCCCATCATTGGTGTTGGTGGGCGGAATGGTGCCTTATTAACACCAATGATAGGGCACCATGCCTCCTACCAATACCAATATTAGGGCACTATCCCTTCCACTGACATCAGGGATGGGCACTGTTCTCTCTCTGACACCAACAATGGTGCATTTTCTACCTCCACTGGCCACAGTTTGGACCCACCTAAAGCCTGAAGGACAATAAAGTGGCCCCTTTTGTTTCGGAGGCTTGGACCCCCCTGGTCGGGTCACCTTGAGATGAATTTCTTGAAGCTCCCGGGACCCGTGTGAAAGCAGTAAGAGGACAGTCTGCAGTGGAAGTGAAGGGCCCCTGATAAGCGCCTGTATATTCGCCGTTTCCTGCGATTATCAGCCGTCCAGACGGCTTTCCTGGGAAGGGATGTGAAGCTGGAGATCTCAGCCAAGTCTGATTTCTATCCCGGCTCTGCGTCTGTTAGAGGGGAGGGAGGAGCTTGTTTGAAAGATGCTGAGTGGGCCTGGCGTTCTAAAATAAATCGCCCAGCATATGTGCTGATGTCATGCCCCGAACGCCGGGCAAAGACGGAAATAAACGCGCTATATCGGGACCTTCTATTTCAATTTTTAAACGGGATACTTTTTGCTACAAAACCTGCCACTCCACAGATGGGAAAGGCTTTCTATCGAATAACGATCGACCTTCATAAAATAAATGCAGCCTGACCGTTTTCTATCCGCATTGACTCAAATGAGACCGGAGCGCCCGGCCTGAATCGGGTCAGTTCTGATCGATTACTGGACCTGGTCCGGGTTCAGCCCTGGATTTTGCTTCGGTGTCTGAAAATTTTGTGAAGATGTAATAAGAGGCAGAAAACTGAAATGCTGCAAACATTGAAGCGTTTCTGTTGTCGCTCGATTGAAAGTAGAGGATTGTATCGGGTTCAGGGTGGAATGGTCTATATGAAGTCAGCCTGACCTGGACACTGACCGTTAGGACTAGAAATCTGTGCTTCCGATCATAGAAAAGCTCACAGAAGTTTAGTCTTGTAGTTAAAGGGGGGATTTCCCCATCCTGAGATCTGTGCAACAGAAGCAGAAGATTCACACAAACAATACAATCTGCTCTGGGCAGTGCAAGCCGATTGAAATCAACAATTACACCACAGCGCCACCTTGTGGGCATGTAAGCAAACAAGTCTTACCCATTACTATTGCTGGTGGGGCATTATCCTTTCCACTGACCCCAGTGATGAGTCAATATTCCTCTCACTGACGTCCAGCGGTAAGGGGGGGGGCTCTCCCTCCCTCGCACTGACGTCCAGCGGTAAGGGGGGGGGCTCTCCCTCCCTCGCACTGACGTCCAGCGGTGGTGGGGGGGGGCTCTCTCTCTCTCGCACTGACGTCCAGCGGTGGTGGGGGGGGCTCTCCCTCCCTCGCACTGACGTCCAGCGGTGGTGGGGGGGGCTCTCCCTCCCTCGCACTGACGTCCAGCGGCGGGGGGGGGGCTCTCTCTCCCTCGCACTGACGTCCAGCGGCGGGGGGGGCTCTCTCTCCCTCGCACTGACGTCCAGCGGCGGGGGGGGCTCTCTCTCCCTCGCACTGACGTCCAGCGGCGGGGGGGGCTCTCTCTCCCTCGCACTGACGTCCAGCGGCGGGGGGGGGCTCTCTCTCCCTCGCACTGACGTCCAGCGGTGGTGGGGGGGGCGCTCTCTCTCTCGCACTGACGTCCAGCGGTGGGGGGGGCTCTCCCTCCCTCGCACTGACGTCCAGCGGTGGTGGGGGGGGGCTCTCCCTCCCTCGCACTGACGTCCAGCGGTGGTGGGGGGGAGCTCTCTCTCCCTCGCACTGACGTCCAGCGGCGGGGGGGGGGGCTCTCTCTCCCTCGCACTGACGTCCAGCGGCGGTGGGGGGGGCTCTCTCTCCCTCGCACTGACGTCCAGTGGCGGGGGGGCTCTCTCTCCCTCGCACTGACGTCCAGCGGTGGGGGGGGCTCTCCCTCCCTCGCACTGACGTCCAGCGGTGGGGGGGGCTCTCCCTCCCTCGCACTGACGTCCAGCGGTGGGGGGGGCTCTCCCTCCCTCGCACTGACGTCCAGCTGTGGTGGGGGGGGGCTCTCTCTCCCTCGCACTGACGTCCAGCGGTGGGGGGGCTCTCCCTCCCTCGCACTGACGTCCAGCGGTGGTGGGGGGGGCTCTCCCTCCCTCGCACTGACGTCCAGCGGTGGGGGGGGCTCTCCCTCCCTCGCACTGACGTCCAGCGGTGGGGGGGGCTCTCCCTCCCTCGCACTGACGTCCAGCGGTGGGGGGGGCTCTCCCTCCCTCGCACTGACGTCCAGCGGTGGGGGGGGGCTCTCCCTCCCTCGCACTGACGTCCAGCGGTGGGGGGGGGGCTCTCCCTCCCTTGCACTGACGTCCAGCGGTGGGGGGGGGCTCTCCCTCCCTCGCACTGACGTCCAGCGGTGGGGGGGGGCTCTCCCTCCCTCGCACTGACGTCCAGCGGTGGGGGGGGGCTCTCCCTCCCTCGCACTGACGTCCAGCGGTGGGGGGGGGGCTCTCCCTCCCTCGCACTGACGTCCAGCGGTGGTGGGGGGCTCCCTCCCTCGCACTGACGTCCAGCGGTGGTGGGGGGGGCTCCCTCCCTCGCACTGACGTCCAGCAGTGGGGGGGCACGCCCTGCCTCGCAGTGACACTCAGCGGCGGGGGTCACCCTCGCTCTGATGCCCGGCGGTGGGGCAACGCTCTCCCTTGTGCCTAGCAGTGGGGGGCTATCATAAAAGCTTAGTTATGTTGGTAAGGTAGCTTGCCTGTCTGCTGGGATCTCTCTACTAAAAGACTGTTTAATCAAACAATGTGCAAGCCGATTGTAATGAGCCATGACACCACAGCGCCACCATGTGGGTGTACTGGAAGCAGACAAGTCAGACCCCCCCCATCCTCACCAGGTTGAATGAATGTTTACAAAGTATCACTGCAGCCATTTAATAAAATTTTGGATCATTTTGTCGTTTATTTTCTAGGCGAGAGACGTACGACTTCGATGACGACTGCGACAGTTTAACGTGGGAGGAGAACGAGGACACGCTGCTGCTGTGGGAAGATTTCGCAAACTGCAACCCGCCGACTGTGGAAGCGCCAGGAGAGGCAAGTTTTCCCCGCAGCCGCATTATCTGTACAGAAAAACAATTGCTACACCCAAAGCCGAATTGTACATCGATTGTATTACGTTTTCTACCAAGCGATGCTGTACAAAAAAAGTGTTGTTTTTGGAAAGCCCAAAAATGGCCGGATCTGAGGTCCCGCCCCTCTGTGTTTATTGATCCAGCCCAATAAAAAATAGTGCCAGCATTTTTTTTTTATTATTGTTTTTTTTTTTTTTTCCTGCACATTTCACAAACATAGATCAGCACGTTAACAAAAAACACGATACACAGAAATGTGCAAAAAAAAAGTATGCGCTCGAACGCACCTCCCCTGGTGTGAATGAGCCGTCCGACTGGTGGGCAGGATTGTGCGCAAGTCTAAATTGATTGAAAAAAACGATTTTAGGTCTCATGTACAGGAAGCAGAATTCCTCATTTATAACTCCATTTTGGATTGCTGTCTTTTTGTCTTTTCTTTTCTGCGTTGTCTTTTTTTTTTTTTTTTTTTTTTTTTCTGGTCTTTTCTCCTTTTCTGCGGTGTCTTTTTCTTTTCTGCGTTGTGTCTTTTCTTTTCTGCGTTGTGTCTTTTCTTTTCTGCGTTGTGTCTTTTCTTTTCTGCGTTGTCTTTTCTTTTCTGCGTTGTCTTTTCTTTTCTGTGTTGTCTTTTCTTTTCTGCGTTGTCTTTTTTTTTTTCTGGTCTTTTCTCCTTTTCTGCGTTGTCTTTTTTCTCCTTTTCTGCGTTGTCTTTTTTTCTCTTTTTCTGCGTTGTGTCTTTTTCTCTTTTTCTGCGTTGTGTCTTTTTTCTTTTTTCTGCGTTGTGTCTTTTCATCTGCTAAATATTTACCAGTTCCGTTGTCTGTATCTTCTAGCCGGAAGAAACTCTGGGCAGCCTCATCCAGGAGACGGAAACGTTCCTGAAAACGCGGGGACAAGGAGTATCAGGAAACCATCGGACAGATCGAGGTGAGGCCAATCTCTATCGTAGACCACCTGATACTAAATATATTACTATGACCTCCCTGTGTTATATGGGAGAAAACCAGAACGGAATTCTAGCCGGAGATGCTCCCCCTCCCCCCGCCGTGTATTTCACATAGAATGGCCATGAAAGGGATGTGCGGGCTTTTAACCCTTTCACCTCCCACACCTCAAACATGTTGGGGTGACATCACTTTATTTTCAGACAATATTCAGTTGCTTGCGGGACGTTCTTAAGGCCCTTCAGCGCACTCTCTCTCATTACTTTGGAATGGCTGTCCAAATCTTATCTGATTTTATGGCCGCCGATGAGAATGGCGCATGATGTAAAATCAGCACTACGTCCCGCAATAACGATGGATTGCAAATGATTGATGCTGAAAAGCCAATATCAATAGAATAATTGTTATTGACGAATTTTTAGAGCTCATTGTATGACGTTTCTTCCATATTACAGCTGGAATTGGCGACGGCAAAAAGCGACATGAATCGGCATCTCCACGAATACATGGAAATGTGCAGCATGAAGAGGGGGCTGGATGTGCAGATGGAGACGTGTCGGAGGCTTATAAAGGGATCGGTTGGCAGGTGAGGGGCACCACGGGAGGGGGATGGGTCACAATGTCTGGATATACAGAGGGACTGTTCTGAAAGATCGGGGGGTGGGTTCCCTGTGGTTGGAGTTCCTTCGTGAAGGCTGAATCCGCAACATTGAAGCAAATGTGCTAAAAATACTGAAAAAGGAGCCCGCCCGATCACTAGAGACATTGAAAAGACCGAGGCTTGCCCCTTCACTAGAATAATTTATTTTCAATCAACTTTTATAACCAAAGGAAAAAGAAGCATTACCAAGAGTGCAGCCTATCCAATCACTAGAGAGCAGTGATGCCACAGCCTATCTACTCACTAGAGAGCGGTGACATCACTAAGAATGCGGCCTATCCATTCACTAGAGAGCGGTGACATCAGAGAATGCAGCCTATCCATTCACTAGAGAGAGGTGACATCACAGAATGCAGCCTATCAATTCACTAGAGAGCGGTGAGATCACTGAGAATGCAGCCTATCCATTCACTAGAGAGCGGTGACATTACTGAGAAAGCAGCCTATCCAATCACTAGAGAGCAGTGACATCACTGGGAATGCAGCCTATCCAATCACTAGAGAGCGGTGACGTCACTGATAATGCAGCCTATCCAATCACTAGAGAGCGGTGACATCATTGAGAATGTAGCCTATCCATTCACTAGAGAGCGGTGACATCACTGAGAATGCAGCCTATCCATTCACTAGAGAGCGGTGACATCAGAGAATGCAGCCTATCCATTCACTAGAGAGCGGTGACATCAGAGAATGCAGCCTATCCAATCACTAGAGAGCGGTGACATCACTGAGAATGCAGCCTATCCAATCACTAGAGAGCGGTGACATCACTGAGAATGCAGCCTATCCATTCACTAGAGAGCGGTGACATCACTGAGAACGCAGCCTATCCAATCACTAGTGTTGTATTGTTTCCATGAGATGGAATACAAAGGACTCACATTTCCGTTTCTTTGTTTCAGAAATTCTCCGTCCACAAGTTCCGTGGCCAGCAGCGACTCAGGGAACTCAGACGAGATGCAGGACGAGTCCGATAAGGACGGCGAAGGAGACAGCGCCATCAGTTGATAAGGGACGCTATCGTGAAAAAAAAAAACTTTTTTTCTTTTTTTTTTTCCCTTCCTGAAGCCGAGATTGTGGACAAATCAGAGACTATCTTGGAGGATTCCCAGGACGGCCTCCAGACCTCCCTCCATTTATTTGGTGCTGTAAATGTCTATTCTTCTACAGAAAACTCTGTCGTTAGAATTCTTCAAGACAGAAAAAAACCAAACAAGTGCTGTTTGATATGTGCCTTCCCCCTCCTGAGCCACCAATCTGTATAGAGGCCAGGCTTCCAGCATTGGAGAGGCCAGAGCGCCCCCCCTTGTTCTCTCCTTAGGATGACGGTTTTAGAACGCCACCTAAAAAGTTCACCGGGAGCAGCCCCCCCCCCCCTCCCCCTCCCGGCTAGACCGTGCCGTCACCTGATCCACACACAACTACAAGTATTATAACAGTGATGGTCGTTCTGGCCCAAGACCGATCGTTCACCCTCTTGGTCGTTCGTGAAGTAGAATGTCTCTGTGTGTGTATTGTATCTTGCAGGGGACATGCCCTCCCCCGTAGACTCCTTCATACTGTAGATGCAGCCGGTGGGGTGGACTGATATAGTAGAGGGCCTGCAGGACTCCGAGGGGGGTGCCAGGACCAACCTTCGGAGCCCCTGTGAGATATAATACCACAATTCTCCAAAAAAAAAAAAAAAAAAAAGTCAATCACGACAAAAATCGGAATCCTTTAGGAAAATTGGCTTTGCCCTATTGGCTGGGCCAAAGTGTGAACGCTTAACCCCAATTTTACATCCCATCGCCCCCCCCCAACAGTGTTTCAGGCTAAACTTTGCCATAAAGGAAGCTGGAATCTGGCCGTAGGGAAGTGAAATGTTTAGTATAAATATGTATATATTTGCGTTCTCTGCTGAACACTAGTGACAATGACCAGGACCCTCATAGCTGCTGAACACCACTCCACACTGGTGGGGTGGGGGGGGGGGGAGGGGAGGCTGTAGACGGCACTGGTTGGGGACACTATGCAATATGCTTGCCTTATGAGGATGAATGTTCTCTGCGTACGATTGGAGGGAGGGGAGGGGGGGAGTGCGGCGGGTGATTTGTCGATAACGTAACTAGGCTTAAAATTAGAGCTTCTTTGTCTGCCGCGCTTGGGTCAGGAAATGACACCTAATGTGTCTGTAATGGATGGACCCGTGTACCTGGAATCAATGCGGATGGCCATTTTGTTAGCTGAATCTCTGAAAGAGTCCACCAGTTCAGCTGGACCAATAGAAGGCCGAGTAGAAAACAAAAAAAAAAGGAAATGCAATGTTGCAGCATTTCTTTTCTTTTTTATTTTTCAAAAGGTCAACACAAAACTTGTATAAAAACGCACCATCTGGTTGTACAATGGTGGCGACAAATTGGTCTATAGAAGATCAGTGCAATGCTACCTGCTGATCTGATTGGACAATTTAATGGTTCCATGCAAACTGGCCAATACTATAAAGCAGTGGTCTCCAAACTGTGGCCCAGGGGCTGGATGTGGCCCTTTACATGTTTTTTTTCTATTTAGTTTTTTTCCAGCCATTGGGGAAATATTTCATACACTCACACAAACAATGGTGCAAAATTCCCCCCACCAACACAAACGAAGGGGCAACATTTCTCCCAATGGCACCAACAATGGTGCACAGCTCCTCCCAATGACACCAACAATGGTGCTCTATTCCTCCCACTGATGCTGGGATATTTTATACTTTCAATGGTCACAGACCCCCCCCAAAGTCTGATGGACAGTAATCTGGCCCTTTGTTGAGAAAGTTTGGAGACCCCTGCTATAGAGCATAAGAGACAGGTACACTTTCATGGTGGTGGTGCAAGACTGAAATGTCCGCTTTTGGGTTTAACTTGCTTCTTGTCTTTTAAAAACGTAAAATCTTAAGGTTCTCGTTGCGTAACATTCGTTTGTTCCGCTCTCCCATTTTTACACCTACTATAGTACTTACTTTATCCATGCAAAGGACTGCTGGCAGTCAGTGCAAAAATCCTAACGCTATGGTTTCTGTACTTTACATTGGACCCCTGAGGCAATGAATTGGCGGTTGGACCCCTAAGACAAAGTAGGGGCTGCGAGTCAATGTATAGTCAGTTGGCGCTCTGAAACTTTGTCTCAGGGGTGTCCTACTGCCCATACAATGTATTGGCAGTTGTCTCAGGAGCTCCAACGCTGGCGCAGAGTCTTGGCGCTCCACCACCATGGCCAGGCTTCCAGCATTGGAGAGCCCAGAGAGCGCACCTTGTTCTCATTACGATGCACCGTCTTGGAGCTCCTCCGCCGGCGCACCATCTTGGAGCTCCACCACCAGGCCAGGCTTCCAGCATTGGAGAGCCCAGAGAGCGCACCTTGTTCTCATTACGATGCACCGTCTTGGAGCTCCTCCGCCGGCGCACCATCTTGGAGCTCCACCACCAGGCCAGGCTTCCAGCATTGGAGAGCCCAGAGCACCCCTTGTTCTTGTTACGATGCACCACCGGCGCATAGTCTTGGAGCTCTTCCACCGGCGCATAGTCTTGGAGTTCTTCCACCGGCGCATAGTCCTTGGAGCTCCTCCACCGGCGCATAGTCTTGGAGCTCCTCCACCGGCGCATAGTCTTGGAGCTCTTCCACCGGCGCATAGTCCTTGGAGCTCTTCCACCGGCGCATAGTCTTGGAGCTCTTCCACCGGCGCATAGTCTTGGAGCTCTTCCACCGGCGCATAGTCTTGGAGCTCTTCCACCGGCGCATAGTCTTGGAGCTCTTCCACCGGCGCATAGTCTTGGAGCTCTTCCACCGGCGCATAGTCTTGGAGCTCTTCCACCGGCGCATAGTCTTGGAGCTCTTCCACCGGCGCTAGTCTTGGAGCTCTTCCACCGGCGCATAGTCTTGGAGCTCTTCCACCGGCGCATAGTCTTGGAGCTCTTCCACCGGCGCATAGTCTTGGAGCTCTTCCACCGGCGCATAGTCTTGGAGCTCTTCCACCGGCGCATAGTCTTGGAGCTCTTCCACCGGGGCATAGTCTTGGAGCTCTTCCACCGGCGCATAGTCTTGGAGCTCTTCCACCGGCGCATAGTCTTGGAGCTCTTCCACCGGCGCATAGTCTTGGAGCTCTTCCACCGGCGCATAGTCTTGGAGCTCTTCCACCGGCGCATAGTCTTGGAGCTCTTCCACCGGCGCATAGTCTTGGAGCTCTTCCACCGGCGCATAGTCTTGGAGCTCTTCCACCGGCGCATAGTCTTGGAGCTCTTCCACCGGCGCATAGTCTTGGAGCTCCTCCACCAGGCCAGGCTTCCAGCATTGGAGAGTCCAGAGCGCCCCTTGTTCTTGTTACGATGCACCACCGGCGCATAGTCTTGGAGCTCTTCCACCGGTGCATAGTCTTGGAGCTCCTCGGCGGGCGCATAGTCTTGGAGCTCCTCGGCGGGCGCATAGTCTTGGGTATCGTATGTGGGTAGTAGGAGCCCTGGGACAATGTATCCTCACAGCCCATAACAGACATAACTCTAGGACAGTGATGGCGAACCTTGGCACCCAGATGTTTTGGAACTACATTTCCCATGATGCTTATCCACTCTACAGTGTAGTAGAGCATCATGGGAAATGTAGTTCCAAAACATCTGGGGTGCCAAGGTTTGCCATCACTGCTCTAGGAGATTCAGGCCAAACAAAAGACATGACTCTTCATGAATCAATCTAAACATTTATGAACTGTGTGGTTCTCGGCACATTGGACAGATCCACACCGCCATATACAAGACAATAGATCTGCTTTGGCCTGAATCTCTAAATACAAGTGGTTCTCAGTCCTGTCCTCAAGTACCCCCCAACCAGGCCATGTTTTGGGAATTTCTGTTTTTAATTTCGGTTTTGGGAGATAAAACATCTGTCCAAAATACCAAGCCATTAACTCTGATTGAAAGCTCCTGTGCAAGATGAAGGAGAAACCCTCAAACACGGCCTGTTTGGGGGTATTTGAGGACAGGGTTGAGAACCGTTAAGGATAAAATGCCAACAGCTTTCTAATGTCTGGAGCAGCCAGTAAAGTTCAGTAAACCATGGCAGCCAATCAGAAGGCGTCTTTCAGTGCCAGTATGTTGGGGCCCATTTACTTTTCTATGATGCATTGACACACAAGTTACTGCAAGTTGCAATACGGCCACCTCTTGAAAATAACAGGCCGCCAAAACGTCCCCAACAATCTGAAATGTGTTGCAACATTCGGAAAGGAAAGTCCCTATGGTGCGCTAGTGTGTTGGGTTGGCATTCTTAATGACTGGCACTGCAGCAATGGATGCCGAGTGTGTTGCGGTAAACTGCGGCGCCATAGCGCGAATGGGTCCCTGAAGCCGCACAGAAAGACGCCCCCCGTGTGGTCCAGGTGTGACTCAGATTTACTACACTGTGCACATCTCCATCACTCGTAATATTGGGAAGTTCTCGCTCGTTCTTTGCTGCTCCTTTCTTAGTTTGGACTTTAAAGCCATTTCTGTATATAAAGAAGTAGAATTTGTAGGGCCAATTTTTATTTTTTTCTTACCTTGGTGGCCTTCTATTGTTTCATTAAACCCCTCCCCCCCCCCCATTAATCAGCTGGCCTCCCTCTCTCTATTGCGTAGCCAAAGCAGAATGCCCTTTGTAGACCGCGAGGGGGCGGGGCTTGGTAAAACTGTGCGCATGTTGCGGCATTTTTCATGCAAAATTCAGCTTTGCATTTCGCTAGCACTTTTATCCTTTTTATTGTGTTCGATGGAACTTTACTAGTGGGATCATCTCAGATACTTCTGACTACAAATACAGAATAACCATTTAAAAAAAGAATTCGTTTTTTTTTTTTTTTTCTGACAATATAGTATAGTATTGTACTCTCCTGTAGATGGCGCTGGACACCCATTGGGCTAATGCAGGCGTCTCCTCCAGCTGCTGCAAAACTACAAGTCCCATCATGCATCTGCCTTTGGGAGCCATGCTTATAACTGTCAGCCTTGCAATACCTTATGGGACTTGTAGTTTCGCAACAGCTGGAGGAGACGCCTGCATTAGCCCAATGGGTGTCCAGCGCCATCTACAGGAGAGTACAATACTATACTATATAGGGCCACTAGTTTGAGACCCCCCTGGGCTAATGTGTCGTTAAAGTACAGCTCATCAACTACTGAGGCGGGGAGGGGGGGATCCAGCCACAACCTGCATTGTGTGTCCCCATTGGGAGGATTCCCCTCACTTCCTGTCCAGGTGATGCATATCACGCGGGGGGGGGGGGGGGGGGGGGGGGGGAGGAGGGGAGGAATTTAAAATCTCCCCGACAAGGACATGCCAATTTTTCATCCAATCTAAAGGGACTGTTCAGTTATAGCCTTTAGGACGAGGACAATAACACAGAAAAATATGAAACTACAACGTCCATTTTTTTTTTTTTTTTTTCCCTAACTTTCATTTTACAAGTTCTATATTTATTCACTGTAACTCGTACATTTGATACGACGTTTATAGTCAATCTGAGGGTTCCCTCTGCAATAAACGCACTTCAGAACCAAAATCCTGTCGCATGCTTTTTGCAGTTTTACCAGATGCCCCCTCTAGTGGTGGAAGGGTGTAAATACCATCCCCTTATCCCTTTTGCTCATGTAAATAGGGCTTTTTTTATTTTATTTTTTTGTCATTGTTGGTCACAAAAAACTTACCAAAAACCTGCTGGGGTTGCAAGTTGTTTGATGAAATGCTGCAGATCTCTTGTGTTTCAGCAGACTTGTAAATACTTCTTTTTTTGTATTTTGTAACAGACGTGTCATATTGACATATTTTGTAGGCGATTATTAAGACTGTTTTATTATACTTTTTTTTTTTTTTTTATTATTATTATATAGGGGGACTGGAACTGTGTTGTTTGACTTGACTGTTGTAGAGCATAAGATGGAGGATGTGTATGGTGGGAAAACGCAATACTCCGAGTCTAAAAACGGTCATGAAGAGGTCCCCTGGGAAATGTTTGGGGGGAGTTTTTGCAAATAGGCTGGGAATACGTCTTCCCAAATCTGGCGTATTCCCCAAAATATGGCACTTTTTTTTTTTTTTTTTAACTTTAAACCAGAGAACCAGCTAGAAGGTGGGATGCCCATTGGGAGGGGGTCTAGGTGGGATGCCCATTGGGGAGGGGGGGGGGTCTAGGTGGGATGCCCATTGGAGCGGGGATCTAGGTGGGGGATGCCCATTGGAGGGGGGATCTAGGTGGGGGATGCCCATTGGATGGATGAATGAATGAATGAAATACTTGTATAGCGCACAATGCGAACTGAATCGCCTCTAGGTGGGATGCCCATTGGAGGGGGGATCTAGGTGGGGATGCCCATTGGAGGGGGGATCTAGGTGGGGATGCCCATTGGAGGGGGGAATCTAGGTGGGGGATGCCCATTGGGGGGATCTAGGTGGGGGATGCCCATTGGAGGGGGGGATCTAGGTGGGGATGCCCATTGGAGGGGGGGGATCTAGGTGGGGATGCCCATTGGAGGGGGGGGATCTAGGTGGGGATGCCCATTGGAGGGGGGGGATCTAGGTGGGGGATGCCCATTGGATGAATGAATGAATGAAATACTTGTATAGCGCACAATGCGAACTGAATCGCCTCTAGGTGGGATGCCCATTGGAGCGGGGATATAGGTGGGGATGCCCATTGGAGGGGGGAATCTAGGTGGGGATGCCCATTGGAGGGGGGAATCTAGGTGGGGGATGCCCATTGGAGGGGGGATCTAGGTGGGGGATGCCCATTGGAGGGGGGATCTAGGTGGGGGATGCCCATTGGGGGGATCTAGGTGGGGGATGCCCATTGGAGGGGGGATCTAGGTGGGGGATGCCCATTGGGGGGATCTAGGTGGGGGATGCCCATTGGAGGGGGGGTCTAGGTGGGGGATGCCCATTGGAGGGGGGGTCTAGGTGGTGGATGCCCATTGGGGGGATCTAGGTGGGGGATGCCCATTGGAGGGGGGGTCTAGGTGGGGGATGCCCATTGGAGGGGGGGTCTAGGTGGTGGATGCCCATTGGAGGGGGGGTCTAGGTGGAGATGCCCATTGGACGGGGTCTAGGTGGGACGCCCATCTGGGGTCAAGCAGCTTAATGACCATCCAGTGATCCAGACTATGACATGCCGCTTCCTCTAGGGCGAGTTCTGATTTATTGAACTCACTTACAGCCAGTTTGTACTCTCAGACTCGTATCCGGGGGGGGGCAGCCATGATAATGGTGGTAAACATACTAGAGATACAGCGGTGGCACAATGTGGTAATTCGCCATCACCCCCCATTTAACTAATAATACAAAGTTTCTATTCCTATGGGGGCTTTAGAGGCAAAAAAAAAATCTTTAACATAATATCATTCTTTTTATTTACAGCGGGCATAAGAAACAAAACCATAATAACAAATCAAAATAAAAAAGTGGGCATAAGATCAATTTATTAGCCGATACAAACATGAAAATAGCCCATTTATGACACTACCCAGGCCAGGGTGGTACATATGCACTAATATAACTCTGGGATTGTCCATGGCAAAGCCCTGAGTTGGGATGGAACTGACACATTTTGAAATCAAAATGCGTTGGCTTTATCCCAGTTCTAGGTTTTGGCATGGACAAAGCCAAGCATTATAATAGCGCATGTGGAACCCGGCCTGGGCAGTGTCATATATGGCCTATTTTGCTGTATGTACAATACTGTATCAGCTGTTCCATTTGTATTCTAAAATAAATAATATATATATAATTACAGCATATTAAAAACAAATGGGCATGAGATCAATTTAACAACTGATACAGTATACATCAAAGTATGCCATTTATGACACTACACACGACCAGCGTGCATATGTACTGATATAAGTCATGGCTTGTCCATGTCAAAAACCTGTGTGTGTATAATATAAATATATAAAAAAAATATAAGATTTATATATATATATATATATATATATAAATGGCTTGGCTTGCATACACACGGTCACACAAAAGTTCTCGGAAATTTCGATCATCAAGAACGCGGCGACGTACAACGTTACGACGAGCCGAGAAAAGGAAGTTCAATGCTTCCCAGCATGCGTCAAATTGTTTCTGAGCATGCATAGGAATTTTGCACGCCGTAATTGGTACAGACGGTCGAAATTTCCGATAGAAACTTCTCCTGTCGGAAAAATTGAGAACCTGCTCTCAAGCTTTTGCCAGCAAAAGTCCGATGGAGCCTACATACGGTCGCATTTTCAGACGAAAACGCTCTCATCAGACTTTTGCTGGCCGAATTTCTGATCGCGTGCACGCGGCATTGAGAGAGCTGCGCATGATGTCATAAGCCTAGGCCAATGACCAGACAGGAAACAGGAAGTGGGCGGTATAAGAGATTTACTGGCAGAAAAAAAAAAGTTTTCACTATCCAAAGTTTAAACAAGAGCAGAAGATTTATTAGATGGGGGGGAAAAAATGATTGAAGTTTATTTTTTTAAATGATGTTAAAGATTCTTTCCTCTAAAGTCCAGCGGGAGCAGAAACTTTGTGTTGTAATGATAATGGAGGGAGAGCGTCACACTGGATCACGGATGGGGGTCCTGCAGACGTAGAAGGTGGGGGGTGGGGTGACTCTCCATAAAAGGGGGGGGGGGGTTGTAACGGTAATAAGAAAAGCTTCCCTAATTTTAAAGCTGGCTCTTGATTTCCCTAATTTCTCGTGGAAGAAATCGCTAAAAATGTAACGTTCAATGACCGATATGTCATCCATCGATTGGACGACTTGCCCCGGGCCCCTGTATGGCAAGCGTTTCCTCGCAGAAGACCAGGAACAAGCTTGCTGCCGATTGGTCGCTTTTTTTGGCGGGCTTTTCGGTAAAGCCCCAATCGAACTCCCCCCGATTGGCTGGTATTTAGCGGTACGGCGCCCAGCAGGGGGTGTACATATGTAACAAAAGGGTGGTGAGAGGGATAGTAATACTTGCATGTACGCAGCGGTGGCGCTGCTTTCTGGTGGCTCATTGGGAACAAGCAAAGACTTGAAAAGTTACGAATAATAAATGTTATCTGGGGGGGGGAGGGGAGGGGAGGGGAGGGGTTCTCTATAAGCTTAATTCTATTTATAAATGAAATCGTGTATATTCTATTTTTGTGAACAAAATCTTTTAAAAAAAAATAAAGAAAAAAATATGTTTTTCTAACGCTCTTCTCTCCACTCAGTATTCCGGCACCATGTTATAGAATCTATAGATAAGGCATGAATGAAGTCTGGGGACAGGAGGAACGATCGTATGATGATGTGTGTGTGAATTCTGCAGATTTCCTGCTGTAATGAGATTATTGAGCCGCGTGCGGGAAGGCGATCGGACGCGGGAAGATCTTTATTTCTCGCGGTACCCGATCTCTGTCGCTTCCTCCTCCATCCTATTTATTTATTATCAGTCTGAACAAAGGCGGAAAATTGAATATTTCTCCTTTCCGTCATTTTCCCTTTCCTGGTGCCCACCCATGGCAGCATACCAATGGTTGGTTGGTTGGTTGCTCCGCCCTCGACCGTTGGTATGCTGCCAGGGAGGCACCAGGAAAATATTTTACACAAATGCGATTTTAATGAGAAATTTTAAAACTTCCCGTGTCCGAGAGAGAGATCGGGAAACGGCGTCTGAGGCGACATTCGACGCGCGGCTCAATAAACTCTTACAGGTCCATCTACAAAACTCTTGCAAAAAAATAAAACTGCTATTTTTATATTGTTAGATTTTAAATGTCAGCAGCAGATGCGGGATTGTCGTCCTCCATAATTTACTGTATGAAGCTCCGCCTTTTATGGGCGGGAATCGTGAAAGCAAAACAAACAAAAAAACATTGAAAATGTGAAACATTTGCATTGTCTGTGACCAATTCTATTGGTTGTTTCTTTGTATCCAAAAAAAATAAAATAAAATTGTAGACTGACACTGAAGAATGTAAGAACTGAACCAACAAAGAGAAATCCTTATTTGATTGTGTGTGTTTTTTTGGGGGGTGTTTTTTGTTTTATTTTTGTTTTTTTTTATTTGTTTTGGGTTTTTTTTTTTTTTTTTTTAGGGGGGTGGGGGGGTTCTTTTTAATTTTTTTTGGGGGGGGGGGTGGGGTGGGGTGGGGGTGTCAGCGACATGATGTCCAATGTCTTCTACGCACATTTTATTTCAGTTACCTTTTTTTTTTAGAATTCTTAATTTGAAGTCTCATTCTATTTGTAATATATTAATAATTATCCCGGGTCGGAGGACGTAGACCTTCGTCCTTTTCACAGATCCTGCGACCGGCTGTGCAGCGATTATTAAACTTTTTTTTTTTTTTTTCATTTTCAAAGCTTAAAGTGAACAAGTTGAAGGTGGAAGCCGATTGGCTGCTCTATGCAGAGCCGCTCCGCATTCTATCTGCTCCGGTTTTAGCAAAATTGACGGCTCTTTGAGAACCGTTTTCTGCCACCGGCGCACACTGAACGCGCAGCTGCTGCCCGTACGCAGGCCATGTATATTTATTGAGCCTGCGTATATATAAAATTGTCTATAAAGATTAACACATTTTATTAATATCTCAGCCCCGCCCCCACGCCGTGTCAGAATGGTGAAGATGGATGACTTGTGTGCCCTCCCCCCCCGAGCACAGCCCTTAAAGGGGAACTCCGGGATTAGTCTACTGCAAAGGACCGTGGGAGGTGAGTGGAGGGATTCTGGGTCATTGCAATCATCTCGGTGCACTTACCTCCCATTGTCCTTTGCAATGATTATTCCCAGAAATTCTTCATTATAGCCAACCGGATCCCTATGTGTGTGTATACACTGGTTTCCTGTGTATTGGGCGGGGGGGGGGTGTACAGGATATAGGTCATTGGTTATATTATTTGTTTTATTCACCTTGTCCTTCAGCTTATCAGTATCTCGGGGGGGGGGGGGCTGGGGGGTACAGATGGATACAGCCGTATTCTCTGTCGGGGGGGCAGCAGCTGCACAATATTGTATAGAAAAGTGTTGTTGCTCCCACTATGTAGGACAGTCATTGGTGGGGATACCTTGTTGCGTCACCCATTAAAGACAAGTAGGACAAGTCATTGGTGGGGATGCCTTGTTGCGTCACCCATTAAGGACAAGTCATTGGTGGGGATGCCTTGTTGCGTCACCCATTAAGGACAAGTAGGACAAGTCATTGGTGGGGATGCCTTGTTGCGTCACCCATTAAGGACAAGTCATTGGTGGGGATGCCTTGTTGCGTCACCCATTAAGGACAAGTCATTGGTGGGGATGCCTTGTTGCGTCACCCATTAAGGACAAGTCATTGGTGGGGATGCCTTGTTGCGTCACCCATTAAGGACAAGTCATTGGTGGGGATGCCTTGTTGCGTCACCCATTAAGGACAAGTCATTGGTGGGGATGCCTTGTTGCGTCACCCATTAAGGACAAGTCATTGGTGGGGATGCCTTGTTGCGTCACCCATTAAGGACAAGTCATTGGTGGGGATGCCTTGTTGCGTCACCCATTAAGGACAAGTCATTGGTGGGGATGCCTTGTTGCGTTGCGCGCCTCCCCCCACGTAAAAGTCACTAGCGGGGATGTCTTGTTGCTCCTCCCCCACCACATAGGACAGTCATTGGTGGGGAGGTCTTGTTGCTTCACCCTGGTATAGGACAGCCTTTGATGGGGATTTGGTACTTTTATCTTTGTTCTAAAAAAAAAAAGAAAACTTTCAATAAATGCCAAAACGCTGGAACTTGTGCTGTCTTCTCTTCCTTTTTTTTTTTTTTTTTTTTTAAATGTACACTGATTGGATGAAATGCTCACACTTCATGTAAGCCACACAATGCTCCAGGTCCGGGATAAGGCAGTGCAACAGCCTCACCTGGGGCTCCAAGCAGGCCACGCCTCCAAACACGTTTCCCTCCACCCCTGGAGCTTAGTCATCGCGATGGGGACTCCCTGTCCTCATGACTAAGCTCCAGGGGTGGAGTGAAACCTTTGGGGGAGGGGAGGGGAGGGGGGGGGGGCGTGGCCTGGTTGGAGCCCCCCGGGAATGCTGTTGCACTGCCTTATACTGGACCTGCAGCATTGTGTGGCTTACAGGAAGAGGCTGAGTATTGGATTGTACGGTCATATACTTTTCATACAAACCAATACACAGGCTCTTCATGTAAGCCACACAATGCTGCAGGTCAGATTGTAATGTGAATAATGAGCCTGTACTGAGGGAAGAAAAAAAAAAAAAAAAAAAAAAAAAACCTGCCAGGGGCTCTAATCCTTCCAAAGACTTGGACCTACACCTACACCACTGTGTAATATTAGAAGACAAAAATGAAGTGCTAAACAAAGAAACACAATCATCGGCTGTAAGCCACATAGAGCCGAGTTCCTGGTTTGCAGACCCCCTCATGCAGGTTTGGGGGGTTCCTCTACTATAAATCTCTTCCTTTCAACCAGAATTTGGCGCTTGAAAGGAATTACAAGCCGTGTTACCCTTAAAGCTGAACTCTGGGTACATTCACCAAAAACACCATATTATGACCAGTACCACACTTCCTGTCCTGTGGGTGACATCACTCTGCTGTATCCTATAGAGGAGCGGTGTAGTCTCCATGGTAAAGGACTACAGAACACCTCCATTCTCTATAACTGGGATCTCCAAACAAAGGGCAGTTTACTGTCCTGCAGGCTTTGGAGGGAGGAGGGGGGGGGGGGGTACTGTGGCTGGTGGGAGTAGAAAATGCCATGCTGTCAATGGGAGGAAGCGATACCCCCTCACTGGTTTTAAGGGGATAAATAGTGCCCTATTGCTGGTGTCATGGGAAGGATTAATGCCCATCATTGGTGTCAGTGGGAGGAATAGTGCCCCATCATTGGTGTCAGTGGGAGGAATAATGCCCATCATTGGTGTCAGCGGGAGGAATAGTGTCCCATCATTGGTGTCAGCGGGAGGAATAGTGCCCCATCATTGGTGTCAGCGGGAGGAATAGTGCCCCATCATTGGTGTCAGTGGGAGGAATAGTGCCCCATCATTGGTGTCAGCGGGAGGAATAGTGCCCCGTCATTGGTGTCAGCGGGAGGAATAGTGCCCCATCATTGGTGTCAGTGGGAGGAATAGTGCCCCATCATTGGTGTCAGTGGGAGGAATAGTGCCCCATCATTGGTGTCAGTGGGAGGAATAGTGCCCCATCATCGGTGTGAGAGGGAGAAATAGTGCCCCATCATTGGTGTCAGCGGGAGGAATAGTGCCCCATCATCGGTGTGAGAGGGAGGAATAGTGCCCCAGCATTGGTGTCAGTGGGAGGAATAGTGCCCCATCATTGGTGTCAGCGGGAGGAATGGTGCCCCATCATTGGTGTCAGTGGATGAAGCAGTGCCCTAAGGGCCAGATAAAGGCAAGCAAAGGGCCGCATCTGAGCCACAGTTTGGAGACCACTGCTCTATAACATAGTGTTTGTTGTCCTCGTGGATAGCTGAGAACAATGTAAATGATAGGAGTGTAGCTCTGCCAACAGGTGTTTTTTTTTTTTTTATAAGATTTATCAGATAAAAGCAAACAATCCTATTTGGGGTATTTAATAAACTGAAGATCAGATGAGAGATCTTTGTTGGTCACATTCACCATTTATCTGCCTTGATACAGTGGTGTGAAAAAGTGTTTGCCCCCTTCCTCATTTCCTGTTCCTTTGCATGTTTGTCACACTTAAGTGTTTCGGAACATCAAACCAATTTAAACAATAGTCAAGGACAACACAAGTAAACACAAAATGCAATTTGTAAATGAAGGTGTTTATTATTAAAGGTGAAAAAAAAATCCAAACCATCATGGCCCTGTGTGAAAAAGTGATTGCCCCCCTTGTTAAAACATACTATAACTGTGGTTGTCCACACCTGAGTTCAATTTCTATAGCCACACCCAGGCCTGATTATTGCCACACCTGTTCACAATCAAGGCATCACTTAAATAGGAGCTGCTTGACACAGTAAGGTCCACCAGAAGATCCTTAAAAGCTACACATCATGCCGAGACCCAAAGAAATTCAGGAACAATTGAGAAAGAAAGTAATTGAGATCTATCAGTCTGGAAAGGGTTATAAAGCCATTTCCAAAGCTTTGGGAATCCAGCGAACCACAGTGAGAGCCATTATCCACAAATGGCGAAGACATGGAACAGTGGTGAACCTTCCCAGGAGTGGCCGGCCGCCCAAAATTACCCCAAGAGCGCAGCGACGACTCATCCAAGAGGTCACAAAAGACCCCACAACAACGTCCAAGGAACTGCAGGCCTCACTTGCCTCAGTTAAGGTCAGCGTTCATGCCTCCACCATCAGGAAAAGACTGGGCAAAAATGGCCTGCATGGCAGAGTTCCAAGGAGAAAACCACTGCTGAGCAAAAAGAACATCAAAGCTCGTCTCAATTTCTCCACAACACATCTTGATGATCCCCAAGACTTTTGGGACAACATTCTGTGGAGCGATGAGACAAAAGTGGAACTCTTTGGAAGGTGTGTGTCCAAGTATATCTGGCGTAGAAGGAACACTGCATTTCATAAAAAGAACATTATACCAACAGTAAAATATGGTGGTGGTAGTGTGATGGTCTGGGGCTGTTTTGCTGCTTCAGGACCTGGAAGACTTGCCCTGATAAAAGGAACTATGAATTCTGCTGTCTACCAAGAGATCCTGAAGGAGAATGTCCGACCATCTGTTCGTGTACTCAAGCTGAAACCAACTTGGGTTCTGCAGCAGGACAATGATCCTAAACACACCAGCAAGTCCACCACCGAATGGCTGAAGAAAAACAAAATGAAGACTTTGGAGTGGCCTAGCCAAAGTCCTGACCTGAATCCTATTGAGATGTTGTGGTATGACCTTAAAAAGGCCGTTCATGCTCGAAAACCCTCTAATGTAACTGAATTAGGACAATTCTGCAAAGATGAGTGGGCCAAAATTCCTCCAGGACGCTGTAAAAGCCTCATTGCACGTTATCGCAAACGCTTGGTTGCAGTTGTTGCTGCTAAGGGTGGCCCAACCAGTTATTAGGTTTAGGGGGCAATCACTTTTTCACACAGGGCCATGATGGTTTGGATTTTTTTTCACCTTTAATAATAAACACCTTCATTTACAAATTGCATTTTGTGTTTACTTGTGTTGTCCTTGACTATTGTTTAAATTGGTTTGATGTTCCGAAACACTTAAGTGTGACAAACATGCAAAGGAACAGGAAATGAGGAAGGGGGCAAACACTTTTTCACACCACTGTATGGGCGGTATATTGGGGAATATATTATGAACGGCATATGGGACTATATTGGGTATATTGGGAAGTATATGGGGTTATAATATGAGGGGTATATGGGGGGTATATCGGGTATAATGGGGAAAATGTTATGAAGGGCATATGGTTGGGGGGGGTCTATTGGGGAGTATATAGGGGTCTATTGAGTATAATGGGGGTATATAAGGGGTATCTTATGTAAAATGGGGGGTACATGGGGGTATATTGAGTATAATGGGGGGGGTGTCAGGGGAATATTATGGGGGTATAATGTGGATACATGGGGGTATATTGAGTATAATGGGGGGGGGGTGCTCAGCACCCAATAGGATGGAAGGGAACAGAATGTAGGATAAATATAACAAGTTTGGGCCAAAATCCTAAAGACCAGGAATCTCCGGCTTCAGTAACTATCACACTCATGTCAGAGAAGCACTACAAGTCCCAGCACTCCCAGCATGGAGGTAGGTTTTCAGGAAGCCATGATCTGCCTGCATTGCATAGAGAAGCGCAGGGATCCAATAATGATATCACTGGGTATAAAATAAGGTATGTCATGATAACAGGAAGATTTGATTTACAGGATCTGATCTGCTGGTACGGAGTCTGATCTGCTGGTATGGGGTCTGATCTGCTAGTATGGGGTCTGATTTGCTGATATGGGGTCTGATCTACTAGTATGGGGTCTGATCTGCTAGTATGGGGTCTGATCTGCTAATATGGAGTCTGATCTGCTAGTATGGGGTCTGATCTGCTAATATGGGGTCTGATCTGCTAGTATGGGGTCTGATCTGCTAGTATGGGGTCTGATCTGCTGCTACGGGATATGATCTGCTGCTACGGGATATGATCTGCTGCTACGGGGTCTGATCTGCTAGTATGGGGTCTGATCTGCTGGTATGGGATCTGATCTGCTAGTATGGGGACTGATCTGCTAGTATGGGGTCTTCTGAGGTTCCTATATGAAGACATCTGATGAGAAATAGGATTTGTACTTTATACTCCGTCTTGTTATTTTACTGATCCGAGGAAGACTCTGGAGCTGGGGGTTACAGCCGGGTGTGGGCGTGGCTTTCTGGTCAGCTGACCTCCTGCCAGTGACTCTCCCAGCTCCGGGGTGTACATAGCAGACAAATAGCAGATCCCGTTTTGTTATGAGAAATGTAACCAGGAAGAAGGAGACGCTCCACACATGTCTGGGTGATTGATGGGGGGAGGGGGATGTCCAGGAGAAAGTCTCCCATCCTCAGGCTTCATCCAGTGTTGTGGGCGGGGCGGTGACCACAGCGGGGTCATCCTCATCCTGAAATAAGCATGTGGCCAGGTAAGATTTAATATACGTGTCCCTGGGTCTCCCCCTCCCCCGCAGTCTTATTGTGACATCTACACTTTACAGTCAGAATTCGGCAGATTTCCAGCTGGATTCTTTTCTGGTAATGAGGAGACGGCTTGTGTGTTTGTGTGTAATCACCGCCCACCCGCCAGTCACATGACCAGGGCTGACGTCACCCCGCCGCACAGGTGTGTTTGGAGGTAAACAGGTGACGGCGTCCTGAGCAACGATCCGCGCATGCGCCGGGCAGCCCATAGAGATGAAGGAGCTGCACTAAAATGCAACACATAGGGGGTGTGCACCTCATGGTGTGACTCCGCCCCTCTAATGTCACCACTGTATAATATATCTTATATCTGGAGAGCGGTGATGTCACTCTGTATAAAATATCTTATATCTGAAGAGCAGTGATGTCACTCTGTATAATATATCTTATATCTGGAGAGCGGTGATGTCATTCTGTATAATATATCTTATACCTGGAGAGCGGTGATGTCACTCCTGTATAATATATCTGGAGAGCGGTGATGTCACTCTGTATAATATATATTATATCTGGAGAGCAGTGATGTCACTCTGTATAATATATCTTATATCTGGAGAGTGGTGATGTCACTCCTGTATAATATATCTTATATCTGGAGAGCGGTGATGTCACTCTGTATAATATATCTTATATCTGGAGAGCGGTGATGTCACTCTGTATAATATATCTTATATCTGGAGAGTGGTGATGTCACTCCTGTATAATATATCTTATATCTGGAGAGCGGTGATGTCACTCTGTATAATATATCTTATATCTGGAGAGTGGTGATGTCACTCCTGTATAATATATCTTATATCTGGAGAGTGGTGATGTCACTCCTGTATAATATATATTATATCTGGAGAGCGGTGATGTCACTCTGTATAATATATCTTATATCTGGAGAGTGGTGATGTCACTCCTGTATAATATATCTGGAGAGCGGTGATGTCACTCCTGTATAATATATCTTATATCTGGAGAGCAGTGATGTCACTCTGTATAATATATCTTATATCTGGAGAGCGGTGATGTCACTCTGTATAATATATCTTATATCTGGAGAGCGGTGATGTCACTCCTGTATAATATATATTATATCTGGAGAGCGGTGATGTCACTCTGTATAATATATCTTATATCTGGAGAGTGGTGATGTCACTCCTGTATAATATATCTGGAGAGCGGTGATGTCACTCCTGTATAATATATCTTATATCTGGAGAGCGGTGATGTCACTCCTGTATAATATATCTTATATCTGGAGAGCGGTGATGTCACTCCTGTATAATATATCTTATATCTGGAGAGCGGTGATGTCACTCTGTATAATATATCTTATATCTGGAGAGCGGTGATGTCACTCCTGTATAATATATCTTATATCTGGAGAGCAGTGATGTCACTCCTGTATAATATATCTTATATCTGGAGAGTGGTGATGTCACTCTGTATAATATATCTTATATCTGGAGAGTGGTGATGTCACTCTGTATAATATATCTTATATCTGGAGAGCAGTGATGTCACTCCTGTATAATATATCTTATATCTGGAGAGTGGTGATGTCACTCTGTATAATATATCTTATATCTGGAGAGCGGTGATGTCACTCCTGTATAATATATCTTATATCTGGAGAGCAGTGATGTCACTCCTGTATAATATATCTTATATCTGGAGAGCGGTGATGTCACTCTGTATAATATATCTTATATCTGGAGAGTGGTGATGTCACTCTGTATAATATATCTTATATCTGGAGAGCAGTGATGTCACTCCTGTATAATATATCTTATATCTGGAGAGTGGTGATGTCACTCTGTATAATATATCTTATATCTGGAGAGTGGTGATGTCACTCTGTATAATATATCTTATATCTGGAGAGCAGTGATGTCACTCCTGTATAATATATCTTATATCTGGAGAGTGGTGATGTCACTCTGTATAATATATCTTATATCTGGAGAGTGGTGATGTCACTCTGTATAATATATCTTATATCTGGAGAGCGGTGATGTCACTCTGTATAATATATCTTATATCTGGAGAGCAGTGATGTCACTCCTGTATAATATATCTTATATCTGGAGAGTGGTGATGTCACTCTGTATAATATATCTTATATCTGGAGAGTGGTGATGTCACTCTGTATAATATATCTTATATCTGGAGAGCGGTGATGTCACTCCTGTACCACGTGACATATTTGGTGGTTGGAGGTCGAGGTGTCGGGTCGGTGACCTGCCCCTCCCCCCATCCACTTATCATATTACAGCGTTGGCTCGTGTTGGTGGAATCGCCCCGAGGGAGGACGGACTCAGTAAATTGTATTAGATATCGAACGATTTGCGTCCAATCCGTCTTGACTCGTCCCTCCCCCCCCCTCCAGTGATTGGAGCCTCCATTGCGGTGAAGGCCTCCGGAGGTCACGGCTGCGATCCAATGGAAATCCTTTACCCTTCAAGGCGCCGTCATGTGATTTATACGTTGGCTGAGCTGCCTTTTCTAAGGAGCGATCGATGAGCGTTTACCGGAATTCCCACCAATCCATATAATGGCGCCTGACGCATCGCCAGCGCCGTCCCACCAAAGAGTGTCGGGCAGATTTGAGCGTTTCTGGCACGTTTTTATTAGACATTAATGGAAATGCGCCATTCGCACGTTTTTGTGTGCATTGGCGTGTTTTGTCACGCGGTTTTCTGCTCAAATGAAGAAAAAAAAAAATGCTAAATAATAAAATAGTAATAATATATGAATAAATAAATGTAAAATAAATACACAAATAACTAAAAATCATCATAAGTACAATAACATGTAATATTATATTAATAAATAATAATTAACCTTAAAAAAATAAAATTATTATTATTACTATTATTGTTCATAATTCTGATAATAATAAAATAACAATAAACACCCAAACAAAAAATAATAATATTAATACTTTTTTTTTGTGTTATGGTGTTTAGTGTTTTATTATTATTTTCTTTTTTGAAGGGGGGGTAAGGGTTAAAGTTAAGGAGTTAATTTATTGTTACTTAGTATTAAATGATTGAATTTATTTATTTTTCTTTATGATTTTTATTTGTGTATTTACTTTACAATTATTTATTCATTTATTAATATTATCCGTATAATTATAAATAAAATAATAATAAATAACCCTAATCTTAACCCTAACCTAAACGAAACTTGAACCCCTTACCCTAAAAAAAAAATAATAATAATAATAATAAAAAAAAATAAGAAGAAGAAGAAATGAATAATAATAGTAAAAAGAAATAAAAGCTAATGGAAAAGCTATGAAGGCTGAAATACTTGGCAATAAATGATGCAACAGATAATAGTTTTCTCTATTGGCTAAAGAAAAAAAAATAAAAAGCGCGCCGGAAAAGCGCTCAGAGACGCGACACTCAGCCTTACAATTGCCGGTATTTTGGGAGATTCCTAATTCACGTTTTTTTTTCGAAATAAAATCACAATTATCTTTCATGTCGGCGTTTCTATAAAATATATTTATTTGTTACAATTACTAATATTTTGGGGATGCAGACAGCAATAAACACCTGACAGAGGATCCAACCCTTCCAACACTACATCCCATAATCGGGGGGGGGAAAAAAGAAAAAAAGATGATGATTGTTTTCTGCTGATAAATCTGATGAGGTTTCTGTGGAAAGAACTGCGACTCGGATATTCCTCGCCGTCTCCCCATCCTCCCCGACGATCGATGTGGAGGGGATCTGGTGTGGAAGGGGTTACCGGTTACCATGGCGATGCCACCCTCTCCACTCAGCAGAAGTGTGTCAGGGAGCACAAACTCCCATCCCAACCCACCCGGCGACGTCACACCTGTTGCCATGACGATCTTCACTTCAAACATAGAGCCGATCGATCGGATCGCACTAAATCTTTCCCCCCATCTAAGGCTCCCCGACACCCCGACACGTTCCCCGATCCTCCTCACTGATCCTAATCCCGAAATACCGGAGACTTCTTGTGGTCTGTGTCATTATGCCGCAGGAAGCATTTCCTCAGTCCCCCCTCCCCCAGTGATCAGACTGTACATTGTAACTTTGTAGAAGGAGGAGGAGTCATTTCCTCAGTCTCCCCTACCCCAGTGATCAGACTGTACATTGTAACTTTGTAGAAGGGGGAGGAGTCATTTCCTCAGTCTCCCCTCCCCCCAGTGATCAGACTGTATATTGTAACTTTGTAGAAGGAGGAGGAGTAATTTCCTCAGTCTCCCCTCCCCCAGTGATCGGACTGTACATTGTAACTTTGTAGAAGGAGGAGGAGTCATTTCCTCAGTCTCCCCTCCCCCAGTGATCGGACTGTACATTGTAGCTTTGTAGAAGGAGGAGGAGTCATTTCCTCAGTCTCCCCTCCCCCCAGTGATCGGACTGTACATTGTAACTTTGTAGAAGGAGGAGGAGTCATTTCTTCAGTCTCCCCTCCCCCCCGTGATCAGACTGTACATTGTAGCTTTGTAGAAGAAGGAGGAGTCATTTCCTCAGTCTCCCCTCCCCAGTGATCAGACTGTACTTTGACATAAGCCCGCAGCAGGGGCTGATCTGTGTCAGACATTTGTGGGGACACCCTGGATGATGCCTGAAGAAAGATGGCTCCGTCCTTCTTGATAGTAAAGCCGATGACGGCTCCAATTGAATGATTTCTGACTCGTAACTCTTTTCCTTTGAAGATGGAGAATTGGCGTTCCTGAGAGCGACATCAAAGTTCCCGAAGAAGGGAAACCACCCCGCTAGCGGCCACAGACCGATAAAACGACGGTAAAGTGCCGCTAAAAATATCGGCGCTTTACCCGCCCGACGGCCGCACCGCCCCAGTGTGGGAGGGGTCTAAGCGCCCTTCCACCATAATGGTGTAATGCAGCCCTTCTCCTTCCCGTATATCCCCAATCACCATAGCTTACGTTCTCAGCTCCATCAGCATCACTGCCGCCGAGCGGCTGACTGGTTCCTTTATTCAAAGAAAAATGACAAAAGAGGGAGGTCCTGGCTCCAACGGCCAATCACTTCCTTCACAGATGGTGACCTCACAGGAAATGACCAAATAAGGATGTAACAACACAGGATAAATGTCATTTCTACAATAACCAATGAACGACGACTACAATCCCTACTGGTGGGAGAGCGTATCTGCAGGTGTGTGTCACGGCACCCCAAATACATTGATCGGGCATGCGGGGGTGACGGGGGCGCACATCCGCGAAACTGATAATGTGTTTACAGAACGAACACATCCCCCCCTCCCCCCCAGACGATCGTTGGGGGGGGGCCCTTCGCTGGCAGACGTCTCCTCACTCCGCAAACACCTCCCTCTAAACAACAGGAAGTTTTCCTCCACCTAACGGATCTCAACCAGTGTCAGTCTGCCAGAGGCGGCTGCGGGAGACCTAGCACCGGGAGACTCTTGTGACAATACATATTAAAATTCATCTTCATAAAGTTTCCACAACAGACCTCTCTGGAGGCACGCCAAAACACCGGGAAGAAGAGCGCACGCTGACCGCCCCACCGCCGTCCACACCGCACCCTCCCCCCCCATCCAACTACATCTCCCACAAGGCTTTGCCTGGGGCGACGTGTCTGGGGTGGGCGTGGACGAGAGGGTGGGCGGTGGGCGTGGTCGAGAGGAAGCGGCTCCCACAAGGGCTCTGGGGGTCAGCGGTGACGTTTGCGGAATGAGATGCCGGGTTGGAAGTCACACCGACGCTGGACGACGGCGAGATTTTTTAATGAGGACATATTATCCCCCCTGCCGCCGAGCGTACGCGGATGTGCGTCCTCGGCTTTCGGGGGTACTGATTTTTTTTTTAGAGCCGGCGATCGGCTTTCCAGCGATAACAACCGTTTAGCCGCTCGGCTGTTATACCGGAGGAGCGGGAGGGGACGCCGACCCCCCCCTCCCCCCCGCCGCTCTTACCGATCAACAATCCGATGCCTCCGGCGGCTACGGACAGACCGGAATCATTCCAGTCTCCGGATTGTAAACACGGAAGAGACGTCATGACATCACTTCCCGTTTACTCGCCAATGGCGCCGGTTTAAAAAAAATTACACAGTATTCAGAATCACCAAAAGCCTCTGGACCCCTTTACATTATACGGCACCCTGCACCTCTGGACCCCTTTACATTATACGGCACCCTGCACCTCCGGACCCCTTTACATTATACGGCACCCTGCACCTCTGGACCCCTTTACATTATACGGCACCCTGCACCTCTGGACCCCTTTACATTATACGGCACCCTGCACCTCCGGACCCCTTTACATTATACGGCACCCTGCACCTCTGGACCCCTTTACATTATACGGCACCCTGCACCTCTGGACCCCTTTACTTTTGACGGCACCCTGCACCTCTGGACCCCTTTACATTATACGGCACTCTGGACCCCTTTACTTTATACGGCACCCTGCACCTCTGGACCCCTTTACATTATACGGCACCCTGCACCTCTGGACCCCTTTACATTATACGGCACCCTGCACCTCTGGACCCCTTTACATTATACGGCACCCTGCACCTCTGGACCCCTTTACATTATACGGCACCCTGCACCTCTGGACCCCTTTACATTATACGGCACCCTGCACCTCTGGACCCCTTTACATTATACGGCACCCTGCACCTCTGGACCCCTTTGCATTACCTGCATCTATTGATCCCTTTACATTACAAAGCACCCTGCACCTCAGGACCCCTTTACATTACACAGCCCCCTGCTGCACCTCTGGGCCCCTTTACAATACACAGCCTCTCACAGCTCTGGAGGCCTGAATGTTACGCAGACACCCCTCTAACAGTTCTGGACCCCCTGCATGTTACACGGACTCCCTACAAGGCAGACCTTCCCCCTACAGTACAGACCCCCCCCCCCACTACAGTACAGACCCCCCACTACAGTGCAGACCCCCCACTACAGTGCAGACCCCCCACTACAGTACAGACCCCCAACTACAATGCAGACCCCCCACTACAGTACAGACCCCCCCCACTACAGTACAGACCCCCAACTACAGTACAGATCCCCCCCACTACAGTACAGACCCCCAACTACAATGCAGACCCCCTCACTACAGTACAGACCCCCTCACTACAGTACAGACCCCCAACTACAATGCAGACCCCCCACTACAGTACAGACCCCCCACTACAGTACAGACCCCCCACTACAGTACAGATCCCCCAATACAGTACAGATCCCCCAATACAGTACAGACCCCCCCTCACTACAGTACAGACCCCCCACTACAGTACAGATCCCCAATACAGTACATACCCCCCCCCCCCACTACAGTACAGATCCCCCAATACAGATCCCCCAATACAGTACATACCCCCCTCACTACAGTACAGACCCCCCACTACAGATCCCCCAATACAGTACATACCCCCCTCACTACAGTACAGACCCCCCTACAGTACAGATCCCCCCCTCACTACAGTACAGACCCCCCCCTCACTACAGTACAGACCCCTCACTACAGTACAGATCCCCCCACTACAGTACAGTACAGATCCCCCCCTCACTACAGTACAGACCCCCAATACAGTACAGTACAGATCCCCCCCACTACAGTACAGACCTCCCCCCCACTACAGTACAGACCCCCCACTACAGTACAGATCCCCCCACTACAGTACAGTACAGATCACCCCCTCACTACAGTACAGACCCCCAATACAGTACAGTACAGATCCCCCCCACTACAGTACAGACCTCCCCCCCACTACAGTACAGATCCCCCCACTACAGTACAGTACAGATCACCCCCTCACTACAGTACAGACCCCCAATACAGTACAGTACAGATCCCCCCCACTACAGTACAGACCTCCCCCCCACTACAGTACAGACCCCCCACTACAGTACAGATCCCCCCACTACAGTACAGATCCCCCCCTCACTACAGTACAGACCCCCAATACAGTACAGATCCCCCCCACTACAGTACAGACCTCCCCCCCACTACAGTACAGACCCCCCACTACAGTACAGACCCCCCACTACAGTACAGATCCCCCACTACAGTACAGATCCCCCCACTACAGTACAGATCATCCCCCCACTACAGTACAGACCCCCAATACAGTACAGTACAGATCCCCCCCAATACAGTACAGACCCCCCAATACAGTACAGACCCCCCAATACAGTACAGACCTCCCCCCACTACAGTACAGACCTCCCCCCCACTACAGTACAGACCCCCCAATACAGTACAGACCCCCCAATACAGTACAGACCCCCCACTACAGTACAGACCTCCCCCCACTACAGTACAGACCCCCCCACTACAGTACAGATCCCCCCACTATAGTACAGACCCCCCAATACCGTACAGATCCCCCCCACTACAGTACATACTAGGGTTGCCACCTTTTCTTCAAGCCAAACCCGAACATTTTCACGGCGCACGGCAATTTTTTTGTAGTACACGCTATAGGATTGTAAAATACCTTGGGTTACCCAAAAAGAGTAGTAATGAAGTGTGCTACACAGAACAGTTGCTATAGCCAAATTGCATTAACAGTGGAGGGACTTAAATGGGCATGATTAAATAAAACAAAAGCATTTAGTGTACCCATAAAATATGATTCGATTAATAAAAGAAATGTCAGTGACAATAGCCTACCTTAAAATTGGACACTGTCAGCCAGCAGGGCAGTGGACAGTGTCAGTAGGGCAGTAAATGGTGTCAGTAGAGCAGTAAATGGTGTCAGTAGAGCAGTAAATGGTGTCAGTAGGACAGTGTACAGTGTCAGTAGGGCAGTGGACAGTGTCAGTAGGGCAGTGGACAATGTCAGTAGGGCAGTGGACAGTGTCAGTAGGGCAGTACATGGTGTCATTAGGGCAGTAAATTGTGTCATTAGGGCAGTAAATGGTGTCATTAGGGCAGTAAATGGTGTCATTAGGGCAGTAAATGGTGTCATTAGGGCAGTAAATGGTGTCATTAGGGCAGTAAATGGTGTCATTAGGGCAGTAAATGGTGTCAGTAGATCAGTGGACAGTGTCAGTAGAGCAGTAAATGGTGTCAGTAGGGTAGTAAATTGTGTCAGTAGATCAGTGGACAGTGTCAGTATGGCAGTAAATGGTGTCAGTAGAGCAGTGGACAGTGTCAGTAGGGCAGTGTACAGTGTCAGTAGAGCAGTAAATTGTGTCAGTAGGGCAGTAAATTGTGTCAGTAGGGCAGTGGACAGTGTCAGTAGAGCAGTAAATGGTATCAGTAGGGCAGTGGACAGTGTCAGTAGGGCAGTACATGGTGTCAGTAGGGCAGTAAATGGTGTCAGTAGGGCAGTGGACAGTGTCAGTAGAGCAGTAAATGGTGTCAGTAGAGCAGTGGACAGTGTCAGTAGGGCAGTGTACAGTGTCAGTAGAGCAGTAAATTGTGTCAGTAGGGCAGTAAATGGTGTCAGTAGGGCAGTGGACAGTGTCAGTAGAGCAGTAAATGGTATCAGTAGGGCAGTGGACAGTGTCAGTAGGGCAGTACATGGTGTCAGTAGGGCAGTAAATGGTGTCAGTAGGGCAGTAAATGGTGTCAGTAGGGCAGTAAATGGTGTCAGTAGAGCAGTGGACAGTGTCAGTAGAGCAGTAAATGGTGTCAGTAGGGCAGTGGACAGTGTCAGTAGGGCAGTGGACAGTAGGGTAGTAAATTGTGTCAGTAGAGCAGTTGACAGTGTCAGTAGAGCAGTAAATGGTGTCAGTAGGGCAGTGTGGTGCGGTGTGACAAGAGGGGGTGCGGTGTGACAGGAGGTGGTGCTGCGGTGTGACAGGAGGGGATGCGGTGTGACAGGAGGTGGTGCAGAGTGTGACAGGAGGTGGTGCAGAGTGTGACAGGAGGGGATGCGGTGTGACAGGAGGGGGTGCAGAGTGTGACAGGAGGTGGTGCAGAGTGTGACAGGAGGGGGTGCAGAGTGTGACAGGAGGTGGTGCAGAGTGTGACAGGAGGGGGTGCGATGTGACAGGATGGGGTGCAGAGTGTGACAGGAGGGGGTGCTGCGGTGTGACAGGAGGGGATGCGGTGTGACAGGAGGTGGTGCAGAGTGTGACAGGAGGGGGTGCAGAGTGTGACAGGAGGTGGTGCAGAGTGTGACAGGAGGTGGTGCAGAGTGTGACAGGAGGGGGTGCAGAGTGTGACAGGAGGTGGTGCAGAGTGTGACAGGAGGTGGTGCAGAGTGTGACAGGAGGGGGTGCTGCGGTGTGACAGGAGGGGGTGCTGCGGTGTGGCAGGAGGGGGTGCTGCGGTGTGACAGGAGGTGGTGCAGAGTGTGACAGGAGGGGGTGCAGAGTGTGACAGGAGGTGGTGCAGAGTGTGACAGGAGGGGGTGCAGAGTGTGACAGGAGGTGGTGCAGAGTGTGACAGGAGGGGGTGCAGAGTGTGACAGGAGGTGGTGCAGAGTGTGACAGGAGGGGGTGCAGAGTGTGACAGGAGGTGGTGCAGAGTGTGACAGGAGGTGGTGCAGAGTGTGACAGGAGGGGGTGCAGAGTGTGACAGGATGGGGTGCAGAGTGTGACAGGATGGGGTGCAGAGTGTGACAGGAGGGGGTGCAGAGTGTGACAGGAGGGGGTGCAGAGTGTGACAGGAGGGGGTGCAGAGTGTGACAGGAGGGGGTGCAGAGTGTGACAGGAGGGGGTGCGATGTGACAGGAGGGGGTGCAGAGTGTGACAGGAGGGGGTGCAGAGTGTGACAGGAGGGGGTGCAGAGTGTGACAGGAGGGGGTGCAGAGTGTGACAGGAGGGGGTGCAGAGTGTGACAAGAGGGGGTGCAGAGTGACAGGAGGGGGTGCGGTGTGACAGGAGGGGGTGCGGTGTGACAGGAGGGACCCGTGCAAATACAGAGGAGGGGTGCAATTACAGAGAAATGAGGGACAATTACAGATGAAAGGGGTGCAAATACAGAGGAGAGGGGAAATTACAGAGGAGGGGGGGCAGTTACAGAGGGGGTGGCAAACACAGAAGGGTCAAAACATAAGGGAGAGAGAGGTGACAGGCAGCTGCTGGTGCGGAAGTTTTTAATAAAAGAAATGCTTAAAAGCAATCCACTCACTCTCCATGTCAGAGCTGTAAATGTCAGTCTGTGAAGTTGGATGTCCCATCCCCCCCTCCGATCCACGCTGCTCTTATCACTGAATCGGGAAACTCATGTGAACTCCTGTGAACTGTCAGCCTCTGATGATGGAGGCGTGGTTAAGCCTCTGGAATGCTCTGATTGGTCACAGCATCCCAGGCTGGCAGCTCACTGCAGTCTCCCCGCAGCTCTGTATCCTCGGCTTCCTCCAGCGATTCAGTGATAAGAGCAGATCGGAGGGGGGGATGGGACGTCCAACTTCACAGACTGACATATACAGCTCTGACATGGAGAGTGAGTGGATTGTTTGCTTTTAAGCATTTATTTTATTAAAACCTTCCGCACCAGCAGCTGTCTGTCGCCTCTCTCTCCCTTATGTTTTGATTGCTCTGTAATTGCTCCCCCCGCCCGCCGCTCCGACATACCCCCCAATACAGTACAGATTTCCCCCCCCCTCACTACACTACAGACCTCCCACTACAGTGTAGACACCCCCCCCCTTTCAGAACACGCGGTGATCGGGGGGGGGGGGTTTGGAGGGTTTCACACCGGAGCCGGTCGGCACACCGATCCTGCATGGACAGCACAGTGTAGATATAAAGGAGGGGGAGGGGCTACACTGTGCTCGGGACCAATCAGAGCCGCGACCGGAGAAGGAGTTGGGGGGGCGGGCTGTGTATCCTGTCATTACCGTAATCATCCGCGGCTCCATCTCCAGCCCGATCTCGGCACTCAGCACAGGACAGTCCGGGGATGCGGAGCGAAGCTGTAGGCCGCGTCTCTATGGAAACGGCTTCCTGGGGGTCCTTCCACCGGCTCGGGCTGTCCGGCGCTCTGCCTGTGCGGAGGTCGGTCTGCCTGTGCGCAGCGCTGTCAGTCCTCATAGCGGGACGCGATAGGAGAGAAGGACTTGGTGGAATATATGACAGAGATTCATGTCTGTGTTCATTGTGGTTTATGTTTTTGTGTATTATATATGTATATAGGGTGTTCTTGCATAGCAAAAAATAATTGAAAAAAAAAAAAAACAAATTAAAGAAAAAAATATGGACACGTGACCTGCAGTCTAAAAATAGCTGCAAACGGTCAGGCACTGTGACGTCACTGTGGTCACATGACCTGCAGCTAATATAAAGCCGTTCAGAGGGGGAAACTCTCAGTTGAGTTCAGCTCTTCATACTGGTAGCATCTACTGCAGAGCTCTCCTGACTGATTGATTTCTATTCGGTCAGATTCTCTCCAGTTATTGGAATTGTGAGTCTATTGATTGATTGGCATTAATTGCTTAATCTGTAATTAATAGTAATTGACATTTCCTGTCAGTTTAAAAAAAAAAAAAAAAAAAATGAGAAACGGAGTTTTCGCCGTTTTCCTTTTTCTGTTGGTTCCTTGGGAGCTAAACAGAAATCCCGACATCCAATCCCCAGAGGTCCCCATGGATGGGGGGGAGGGGATTGTGGAGATACAGCAGCCAGTGGATATACCGCAGATTTTTCTACCCGGAGAAGTCACCAGAGGGTCCTCACAGACCCGCATTGAGGAGGGGGAGGAGAACACGAGGAGGACGGAGCGGCCAGCGGAGGAGGCAGTCAGAGGAGTTGGAAATGACCCTCCAGAACCCATCAGGTGGGTGTCATTCCTGACCCGTCCTCCAATCTTGCTCAGTTTGGCAGTCCTGGTAACTTTTCTGATTGTGAAGCACATCCTGCGCCAAAATCACCTGGCCAGAATATTAGGACACTATTTGAAGTTCCTGCAGATATGTGGCATAATCTATCCACTGATCGATATCTACAACAGATGGGGGACATCCTTCGAGGGCCCAACCCAAGACGACATCAGCTGGTTTTCATTCATAACCTGCCCTCCATTCTTGTTTAGTTTGGCACTCCTGATATCTTTTCTGATTCTGAAGCACATCCTGCGCCAACATTTCCTGGCCAGAATATTAGGATATTATCTGAAGTTCCTGCAGATGTGTGGATTGATGTATCTACTGATTGATATCTGGAATAGATGGGGGCCAACCTTTGTGAAAATAATCCTACCCCTGTATAAAAATGCTGGTGATTGGTACCATAGGGTGGTCGCCAGGCTCTGGTCAGTCTGGTCCAGGGGGTGGGTGACATTGGAGAACACAGTCCCACCCCTGCTTATAAATGTTGGTGATTGGTACCAATGGGGGGTGGCCGGGCTTCAGTCTGTGTGGTCCAATGTGTGGGGGGCATTGGAGAACACAGTCCTACCCGTACTTATAGAAATTGTTACTGAGCACCGGTTAGAATGCATTCTGGGGCTGATCACTATGCTGGTGGTACTACTCCTAATATATTTCAAGCCGTTCTACCGGCTGTTACACCCAACAAGTAGCAATATCGCCCCACCACCAAGTGATGCCATTGTACCACCAAGTGAGGACACCATCGTACCAGCAAGTGAGGACACTATTGTACCACCAAGTGAGGACACTATTGTACCACCAAGTGAGGACACTATTGTACCACCAAGTGAGGACACTATTGTACCACCAAGTGAAACCATCGTATCAGCAAGTGAAAATGCAGCGAACGCCATGGAGGAGACGGCCATTCCTAGTGTTGCACTGACCAGGAATTACACGAGTCCTGGGAGTGACGAGAAACTTCCAAGCAAATGCCTTAACCCACGATGGAGTACATTTACTCTCCATCACAGCGTGGTACGTCGTAGGAAAAATTTGAACAGAGCTATAGAAGAGACGGACATTCCTGATCCCAGCATCACACCTCCTCGAGCTTCCCTTTCTGCTAGGCTAAGCCATCGTATAAAGAAGATCAAATCAGAAATGGTGGCCCGGAGCAGGAATATGTTCCCACGAAAGAGTGACATCACCCCACCGAGTGATGTCATCACTTCACCACCTAGCAAAAAGGCAGCGAGCGCCATGGAGGAGATGACCTTTCCAATTCCCAGCATCTCACCTACCGGGAATGACACTAGGCCTGGGAGTGAAGAGAACCTTCCAAACAAATCCACGACCCCAGCAATGGAGTCCGGCCTTAGGCCACAATGGAGTACATTTATTCACCATCCCAGAGTGCTACGTCGTAGGAAAAATGTGAAAAGAGCTTTGGACAGGAGTGACGTCACCATTCCCAGCGGGACACCTATCGGGAAGGACACTAGGCCTGGGAGTGAGGAGAACCTTCCAAGCAAATCCACGACCCCAACAATGGATTCCGGCCTTAGGCCACAATGGAGTACATTTATTCACCATCCCAGAGTGCTACGTCGTAGGAGAAAAGTGAAAAGAGCTTTGGACAGGACTGGCGTCAACATTCCCAGAGCCACGCCTCCTTGGGATCACAGCAACTTCATGCCAAAGAATGGTAGTATCTTGTCATTACCAATTTTCCTTAGGTCACCGGTGACTGATCACTTCCATGCACAATCGGATTCCAGCATTAATCAACAAACGGCAACACTGACTGTTGATCCCAATGATAAAACTCCTAATAATCCTCAAACCCGTCTTCACCTACAAGAATTATTCCAGGTAGTGAAGAAGCGCAGGGCGACCAAGGAGGACTGCCAGGAGTCTTAAATCAAATCTTTACTTTTTATAGCACTCCAGCGCTATGGTGTCCCGGAGCCACTGCCAGCTTTGGCCAGGTGACTTCAAGGTACCAATCTCCGCCCAATTTAATTGACCGGGGGTAGAGAGGTGGGTGCAGAAGGGCAGGGGGGGTAGAGAGGTGGGGCAGAAGAGCAGGTGAGTAGAGAGAGGTGGGGGCAGAAGGGGGGGGTTAGAAAGGTGGGGGCAGGGGAGTAGAGAGGTGGGGGCAGAAGGGGGGGGTTAGAAAGGTGGGGGAAGAAGGGGGGGGTTAGAAAGGTGGGGGAAGGGGAGTAGAGAGGTGGTGGCAGTGGGGGGGGGGGGGTTAGAGAGGTGGGGGAAGGGGAGTAGAGTGGTGGGGCAGAAGAGCAGGTGAGTAGAGAGGAGCAGGGGCAGAGGAGCAGGGGTGTAGAGACGTGAGGGCAGAAGACCCTGCTCTGCGGGGGCGGGCCTTATAGAACAGAGGCCAAATATGGGCAGCACAGAGGCTTAGTGGTGAGCCTTGCAGCACTGGGGTCCATGGTTCACATCCTGACCAGGACACTATCTGCATGGAGTTTGCATGTTCTCCCTGTGCTTGCGTGGGTTTCCTCCGGGTTCTCCGGTTTCCTCCCACACTAAAAAAAACATGCCACTTTTTTGCGTTGGTGGTGCAGTGGTGAGCACAGCTGCTTTCTAAGCAGATGACCCGGGTTCGATTCCCGGCCAACGCCTCTCCAAGATGTCTGCCCCACCTTCTCAGTGTATGGAGTCCCCAGGGGGGAAAGTGCTGTACAAATTAAGTGTTGAGTATATATGAAAAAGGAAAGAGATTGTGGGACTTTATATGAAGCACACTACTAAATGAATGAGCATAATAACCGTTTTATCACAAAGGGCATATATACATATAAATTGGTAGAGAAGGTATATATAATGTAATATAATAAAAAAACATCTCGACAGATATCATCAAAACAATTGATAGTCCTCAATAATTCCAACATGAGACACATAATTCACATAATTGTAGCCCGGATTCCAGGCTACAAATTGTTCCTTCATTTAGATATCCGGGTATTACGGGTTCAACCGGCTACAAGGGGAGTTCAGAGGGTGGTGATAAATGGGGAGCACTCGGAATGGTCGGGGGTGGGTAGTGGGGTCCCCCAGGGTTCTGTGCTGGAACCAATCCTATTTAATTTGTTCATAAACGACCTGGAGGAGGGGGATGGGGGAAACAGCTCAATCTCTGTATTTGTGGACAATACTAAGCTAAACAGACCAATAACCTTGCAAGAAGATCTGAATACATGAGGGGGAGGGGCAACTACATGACAAATGAGGTTCAATGTAGAGAAATGTAAAATAATGCATTTAGGTGGTAAAAATCTGAATACAATCTATAGACTGGGGGGAGGGGAACCTCTGGGGGGGTCTAGGATGGAGAAGGACCTGGGGGGAGGGGAACCTCTGGGGGGGTCTAGGATGGAGAAGGAGCTGGGGGGAGGGGAACCTCTGGGGGGGTCTAGGATGGAGAAGGACCTGGGGGGAGGGGAACCTCTGGGGGGGTCTAGGATGGAGAAGGAGCTGGGGGGAGGGGAACCTCTGGGGGGGTCTAGGATGGAGAAGGACCTGGGGGTCCTAGTAGATGATGGGCTCAGCAATGCCAATCTGCTGCTAACAAAGCAAACAGAATATTGGCATTAAAAAGGGATCAACTCCAGAGATAAAAGGATAATTCTCCCCTCTACAAGACTCTGGTCCGGCCGCACCTGGAGTATACTGTCCAGTTCTGGGCTCCAGTCCTCAGGAAGGATGTACTGGAAATGGAGCGACTACAAAGAAGGGCAACAAAGCTAATAAAGGGTCTGGAGGATATTAGTTATGAGGAAAGGTTGTGAGCTCTGAACTTATTCTCTCTGGAGAAGAGACGCCTGAGAGGGGATATGATTTCATTATATAAATACCGGACTGGTGACCCCACAATATATAAATACCGGACTGGTGACCCCACAATATATAAATACCGGACTGGTGACCCCACAATATACAAATACCGGACTGGAGACCCCACAATATACAAATACTGGACTGGTGACCCCACAATATACAAATACTGGACTGGTGACCCCACAATATACAAATACTGGACTGGTGACCCCACAATATATAAATACCGGACTGGTGACCCCACAATATACAAATACCGGACTGGTGACCCCACAATATATAAATACCGGACTGGTGACCCCACAATATACAAATACCGGACTGGTGACCCCACAATATACAAATACCGGACTGGTGACCCCACAATATACAAATACCGGACTGGTGACCCCACAATATACAAATACCGGACTGGTGACCCCACAATATACAGATACCGGACTGGTGACCCCACAATATATAAATAATGGACTGGTGACCCCACAATATATAAATAATGGACTGGTGACCCCACAATATATAAATACTGGACTGGAGACCCCACAATATATAAATACCAGACTGGTGAACCCACAATATACAAATACTGGACTGGTGACCCCACAATATTTAAATACCGGACTGGTGACCCCACAATATACAAATACTGGACTGGTGACCCCACAATATATAAATACCAGACTGGAGACCCCACAATATATAAATACCGGACTGGAGACCCCACAATATATAAATACCGGACTGGTGACCCCACAATATACAAATACCAGACTGGTGACCCCACAATATATAAATACCAGACTGGAGACCCCACAATATATAAATACCGGACTGGAGACCCCACAATATATAAATTGTGCCCTGCATGTAGATTAGGGGACGGGCATATGGATTGGGGGCGGTGCCCTGCATGTAGATTTGGGGGCTGGGCGTATGGATTGGGGGCGGTGCCCTGCATGTAGATTAGGGGGCCGGGCGTATGGATTGGGGCGGTGCCCTGCATGTAGATTAGGCCAAATATGGGCAGCATATGTGTTATGGATTGGGGCGGTGCCCTGCATGTAGATTAGGGGGCCGGGCGTATGGATTGGGGCGGTGCCCTGCATGTAGATTAGGGGGCTGGGCATATGGATTGGGGGGCGCCCCTTATGGAGAAACTGCCAATGGTTATAACCCCTGTAAGGTTTATTTTGGCAATCTGTATCCCATCGGGGAGATTTCAGCCTGGCACAGAAAGGGTTAACAAGTTTCAGTTTTTTTCGTATCTCGGATTTCGGATCTGCGGGGAAATCCCAGCGAGAGCCCGAAACGTATTTGTTGTATTTCTGTGTTGTGATCAGAACTCTGATAATTACATATAAATACAAAATATCCAAATATAACAAATATCCCGAGTCATGTGACTTATAGATCCCAAATGTATCCAAATATACCAATCCAATCCCAGAGCTGTGCCTTTATATCTCCAATCCCAGAGCTGTGCCTTTATATCTCCAATCCCAGAGCTGTGCCTTTATATCTCCAATCCCAGAGCTGTGCCTTTATATCACCAATCCCAGAGCTGTGCCTTTATATCTCCAATCCCAGAGCTGTGCCTTTATATCTCCAATCCCAGAGCTGTGCCTTTATATCTCCAATCCCAGAGCTGTGCCTTTATATCTCCAATCCCAGAGCTGTGCCTTTATATCTCCAATCCCAGAGCTGTGCCTTTATATCTCCAATCCCAGAGCTGTGCCTTTATATCCCCAATCCCAGAGCTGTGCCTTTATATCACCAATCCCAGAGCTGTGCCTTTATATCACCAATCCCAGAACTGTACCTTTATATCTCCAATTCCAGAGCTGTGCCTTTATATCTCCAATCCCAGAGCTGTGCCTTTATATCTCCAATCCCAGAGCTGTGCCTTTATATCACCAATCTCAGAGCTGTGCCTTTATATCACCAATCCCAGAACTGTACCTTTATATCTCCAATCCCAGAGCTGTACCTTTATATCTCCAATATCAGAGCTGTGCCTTTATATCTCCAATCCCAGAGCTGTGCCTCTATATCTCCAATCCCAGAGCTGTGCCTCTATATCTCCAACCCCAGAGCTGTACCTTTATATCTCCAACCTGAGAGCTGTGCCTTTATATCTCCAATCGCAGAGCTGTACCTTTATATCTCAAATACCAGAGCTATACCTTTATATCTCCAATACCAGAGCTGTACCTTTATATCTCCAATCCCAGAGCTGTACCTTTATATCTCCAATACCAGAGCTGTGCCTTTATATATCCAATCCCAGAGCTGTGCCTCTATATCTCCAATCCCAGAGCTGTGCCTCTATATCTCCAACCCCAGAGCTGTACCTTTATATCTCCAACCTGAGAGCTGTGCCTTTATATCTCCAATCGCAGAGCTGTACCTTTATATCTCAAATACCAGAGCTATACCTTTATATCTCCAATACCAGAGCTGTACCTTTATATCTACAATCCCAGAGCTGTACCTTTATATCTCCAATACCAGAGCTGTGCCTTCATATCTCCAATACCAGAGCTGTGCCTTTATATCTCCAATCCCAGGGCTGTACCTTTATATCTCCAATCCCAGAGCTGTACCTTTATGTCTCCAATACCAGAGCTGTGCCTTCATATCTCCAATACCAGAGCTGTGCCTTTATATCTCCAATCCCAGGGCTGTACCTTTATATCACCAATCCCAGAGCTGTACCTTTACATCACCAATCCCAGAACTGTACTTTTATATCTCCAATCCCAGAGATGTGCCTTTATATCTCCAATCCCAGAGCTGTGCCTTTATATCACCAATCCCAGAACTGTACCTTTATATCTCCAATCCTAGAGATGTGCCTTTATATCTCCAATCCCAGAGATTTGCCTTTATATCACCAATCCCAGAGCTGTGCCTTTATATCAATAATCCCAGAGCTGTACCTTTACAGTGGTGTGAAAAAGTGTTTGCCCCCTTCCTCATTTCCTGTTTCTTTGCATGTTTGTCACACTTAAGTGTTTCGGAACATCAAACCAATTTAAACAATAGTCAAGGACAACACAAGTAAACACAAAATGCAATTTGTAAATGAAGGTGTTTATTATTAAAGGTGAAAAAAAATCCAAACCATCATGGCCCTGTGTGAAAAAGTGATTGCCCCCTAAACCTAATAACTGGTTGGGCCACCCTTAGCAGCAACAACTGCAACCAAGCGTTTGCGATAACGTGCAATGAGGCTTTTACAGCGTCCTGGAGGAATTTTGGCCCACTCATCTTTGCAGAATTGTCCTAATTCAGTTACATTAGAGGGTTTTCGAGCATGAACGGCCTTTTTAAGGTCATACCACAACATCTCAATAGGATTCAGGTCAGGACTTTGGCTAGGCCTTTTTTTTCACATTTAATAATAAACACCTTCATTTACAAATTGCATTTTGTGTTTACTTGTGTTGTCCTTGACTATTGTTTAAATTGGTTTGATGTTCCGAAACGCTTAAGTGTGACAAACATGCAAAGGAACAGGAAATGAGGAAGGGGGCAAACACTTTTTCACACCACTGTATATCTATATATAACGATGTAGACATGCCGTGTCTCTTCTGCAATGAAACAAATCTATCTCTGCCTGCTCACAATCTTCTTTGGAATGTACACAGTGCTGTGCATACGTTTCGTCATGCCCAGTGGCGGGACAAGGTCATCTAGAGCCCGGGGCAAACATTATTATACAGGATTTGTATAGCGCCAACAGTTTACATAGCGCTTTACAACTTGAGAGTAGACAGTACAAATACAATACACTATAATACAGGAGCAATCAGAGGGCCCTGATCCTTACAGCTTACAATCTAAGACGGAAGGTCAAGAGATCCAAGAGGTAATAACTGTGGGGGGATGGACTGATGGAGAAGACAAACGTACAGTTGTTAGGTGGGAGGGCCGGATAAGCTTCTCTGAAGAGATGAGTTTTCAGGGATCGTCTGAAAGTGGATAAAGTTGGAGAAAATCGGACAGATTGGGGTAGAGTGTTCCAGAGGATGGGAGAGGCTCTGGAGAAGTCCTGATGGCAGGCATGGGATGAGGTGACGAGGGAGTTTGACAGCAGGAGGTTCTGGGAGGGGCGAGGAGAACGATTAGGTTGGTATTTGGAGACGAGGTCAGTGATGTAGCTGGGGGGCAGAGTTGTGGGTGGCTTTGTAAGTTACAGTTAGTATCTTGAATTTAATTCGTTGGCTGAGTGGCAGCCAATGGAGGGATTGGCAGAGAGGGGTATAGCAGACGCTGAGCGGTTTGTGAGGTGGATGAGCCTGGCAGCAGCGTTCATAATGGAAACGTGCCAAATTGGGTCCCCTCCAAGATGTATGAGCATTATATGTCAGCAAAGGTCCCCCCCCCCCCAAATAAATAAATAAATAAATCAAGCACCAATCTGCATGCTTACCCCTGAGCATAAGTTCCCTATCCCTCTGGTACAAATCCACCCCCCCCCCAAAAAAAACCCCCTTCCTAGCACCACTAATCCTCTACTCCTCAAATTTCCCCTCCAAGCACAAATCCCCCCCCTCCCCTAATATCCTATCCTAGCACGAACGCCCCCCCAAATTTCCGTTCATCCAATCATCCCTACCAGTGCAAACCCACCCCCCCCCCCCACCAAAAAATAATAATATTTCCCCTCTACCATATTACTTTTATAGCTGAAACTCCCCAAATCCCCCCCCCCTCCCAACACAAATCCCCCCCAAATTACCCTCCAAATTACTACTCCTAGAACATCTCCCTAAATTTGCCCTCCTAAAACAATTTTTACCCTCTGCTGTCCCCCAAAGTCCTCTTCTCAGCACAAATCCCCCCAATTTCCATATGGTACCCCCCCCTCACATGATACCACACTGCCCAGGGCACCCGCTCCTCCTGCCCACCCCTTGTCCCGGCCCGGATCATGTCCCATCAGCCAGTCAGTTTTAGACTCAGCATGTGATGGCGCTCAGCCTAGCCATTGGATGCACGGCCCAAGCACTCGTGGCACCATGGGAGTGGTCTCATGCCCGCCATACCTGGAAGCACCGAGTGTTTGGCAGTGGTGGCTACAGGGGAGCCCTGAAGAGGCAAATATAGAGGGGCGAGGAGAGATCAGGTCTCTTTACAGCAAAAACTATCATTGAAATATACCACATCCTCAAGAGCCACAAAAGGTAAATCCACTTTCTGTGCATCAAATGCTTTTTTCAAACCCAGATATTTTGGTTGTAAAATAACAGTCACCTTATATCATAGAGAACAGACAGGTGGGAGGGGCCGGCAGGCTCCACCCACTACAGAAAACTACAGGAGGGGCAGAGACAAGACCAGCCCCCCTGCATAAATAGAGCAGAGCTGTGAGAGGGGCCCAACAGGCTCCACCCACTACAGAAAACTACAGGAGGGGCAGAGACAAGACCAGCCTCCCTGCATAAAGAGAGCAGAGCTGTGAGAGGGGCCCAACAGGCTCCACCCACTACAGAAAACTACAGGAGGGGTGGAGACAAGACCAGTTTACCCTGTACAAGGAGAGAGCAGATATGTGGGAGGAGCCTATCAAGCCCCACCCACTACAGAAAACTACAGGAGGGGGTGGAGACAAGACCAGCCCCCCTGCACAAGGAGAGAGAGCAGCAGTGGGCGGTCTTTATGCATTTCTCCAGATCTGTGCAGTCATCCAGTGTGAGACTTCCTGTAATAAAGGACGCCAATAATAAAATTCTAACACCTTTCTCTTGTATTTAGACAATGTTTTCTTATCTGAACGTTCGCAGATTACAGTCATAAACATAGGCGGGCGGACAGGGTGTGCCAGGTTTGCCTGGGCACAACCTACCCACCCTTTTTATCACATATTGTTCCTGTTTAGACTCCTGATATTTCACCAAATAAAAACATATTTAACTTTTTTTCTGCTAAAATATAAATCGTAAAAAATAAACTACTGACACCAATCTGCCGTTATGACTCCACCCACTGCTGTATTGAGACTGTCAGTATATATACACCACGCACATAAATGTGTTTGAGCTTTGGGGTGCACACACTATGGTCACATACATAGATGCCAAGGACCCCAACCCCGAGCTTTTATGTTTATTTTTTTTATTGAAGGAAAATGGAAAAGGTGCCGATTGTCTCCTCCTCATCCAATCACTACTCCCCCCCCCCCAATCTTTCCTGGTCTGCAGGTGATGAGAGAGGTCGGTGGTCAGTGTGATCTGCGCCCCTCAGGGGCCCAATCACACCGGGTGTAGCGGGGATGCAATGCATTGTTGACGGTCTTCTAACTGCACAGACAGTCCAAAGTGCAGAAAATCCTCTGGGCTGGGTTCCCACCGCTGCCACGTGTCATGAGATTTGACAGATCAAAGTTGCATGAAGAGTGGCACCCTATTTCTGGCTATGGAACCGTTCAAATCAGTGCGACTCCGACCGGCGGCTTTGAAAGCAGCGCGATTTCAGATCCGCATTCGGTGTGAACCGGAGCTTACTGGGCAAAAAAAAAAAAATAGTACAGCACGCCACCAAAAACGCACAAACACACCGCAATGCACATAGAAGCCCAAAGAAAGAAAGAAAGAAGGAAGTGACCTGAAAGGACAAACGCAGATGGAATACCGCGCTTCAAGGGTATGAAAACGCACAAAGAAATGCATCAAATGCGTGCAAATGAAAAGAAAAAAAAAACCCAGTGGATGCCCTTTTTGTGATGTGAATGGACCCCTATATTATTATATTTATTATATTATTATATTTATATTTTATTATTATATTTATTATAAGTATAATAATAAAATATTAATATAATACTAAAACATAATTAATAATAAAATATAAATATAATAATATATTTTATTATTAATTATATTTATATTTTATTATTATATTTTATTTTATTATTTTATCATATTTAATTATTATAATATAATTGTATTATTCTAGTCATATATAATAGTCACATGATTGCACACACAATGTAACACTTTACATAAGATACAATGTATCTCCTATACACAGCACCATCAGACACGCCCCCTCCATGTGCTGCCACACAGCGCCCCCTACCGCCCCTCCCCTTATCTGCACAGCACTGGCAGCAAACGAGGGCGTCTGCCCCAACCAGCGCTCCCATTGGATAGAAACTCCCCAGGATCCCCTGTGATTGGCTGGATACGTACCAGCCTTTGGTTCTCCCACATACAGATCCCTTCACCCCCCCCAATATTCCTCACCGGCCGTCGGGATGGGCGGTCCGTGTCTTATATAAAAGTAAATATAAAATGATAAATCCGGGGTACAGAGAAAACGGAACAATCCATTACATACCGCCCCCCCCATCTGTATGATGGTTCAGTCCGAGACTGAGCTGTCAGAGAAAGGAGCTCTGTGATTGGTCGCCTTCTGACATTCCCTTATCGGATACATTGTATGCTGTGAAGGAGAAGAGAGATCCGACCAATCCACAGCCTGGCCTCTGTACCCTCCCACCTATCGGAGAGGAGGACGCCTGCCGGCCCCGCCCCTCATCTCCCCGATATATAAAATATCATCATTATATTATCCGGACTGTCTACTACTCCCCGCCCCCTCCCCTCCTCCAACCAACAGGGAGCGGCGTTACATGCCAGGCTCCTCCCCCTAGGGTGCCGAGAGAAGGACACATCCCGGAGTCATGCTGCATGTGAGGAGGCTGGTGACCCGCTCGGGGTGAGTATCCCCCTTTTATAGACTGACCCCCCCATCACTGATCCCCCCCCTTCTATAGACTGATCCCCCCATCACTGATTCCCCCCCATCACTAATCACCCCCCCCCTTCTATAGACTGACACCCACCATCACTGACCCCCCCTTCTATAGACTGATCCCCCCATCACTGACCCCCCCTTCTATAGACTGATCCCCCCATCACTGACCCCCCCCCTTCTATAGACTGACACCCCCCCATCACTGACCCCCCCTTCTATAGACTGACACCCCCCATCACTGATCCCCCCCTTCTATAGACTGATCCCCCCCATCACTGATTCCCCCCCATCACTAATCACCCCCCCCCTTCTATAGACTGACACCCACCATCACTGACCCCCCCTTCTATAGACTGATCCCCCCATCACTGACCCCCCCTTCTATAGACTGATCCCCCCATCACTGACCCCCCCCTTCTATAGACTGACACCCCCCCATCACTGACCCCCCCTTCTATAGACTGACACCCCCCATCACTGATCCCCCCCTTCTATAGACTGATCCCCCCATCACTAATCCCCCCTTCTATAGACTAACACCCCCCCATCACTGACCCCCCCTTCTATAGACTGACACCCCCCCCATCACTGACCCCCCCTTCTATAGACTGATCCCCCCATCACTGACCCCCCCTTCTATAGACTGACACCCCCCATCACTGACCCCCCCTTCTATAGACTGACACCCCCCCATCACTGACCCCCCCTTCTATAGACTGATCCCCCCATCACTAATCCCCCCTTCTATAGACTAACACCCCCCCATCACTGACCCCCCCCTCTATAGACTGACACCCCCATCACTGACCCCCCCTTCTATAGACTGACACCCCCCATCACTGACCCCCCCATCACTAATCCCCCCCTTCTATAGACTGACACCCCCCCATCACTGACCCCCCCTTCTATAGACTGACACCCCCCCATCACTGACCCCCCCTTCTATAGACTGACACCCCCCCATCACTGACCCCCCCCTTCTATAGACTGATCCCCCATCACTGACCCCCCTTCTATAGACTGACACCCCCCATCACTGACCCCCCTTCTATAGACTGACACCCCCCATCACTGATCCCCCCTTCTATAAACTGATCCCCCCATCACTAATCCCCCCTTCTATAGACTGATCCCCCCATCACTAATCCCCCCCTTCTATAGACTGATCCCCCCATCACTAATCCCCCCCTTCTATAGATTGACACCCCCCCCCCATCACTGGACACCCCCCCTTCTATAGACTACCCCCCATCACTGATCCCCCCCTTCTATAGACTGATCCTCCCTCATCACTGATCACCCCCCTTCTATAGACTGACACCCCCCATCACAAAAACCCCCTCCCCCTCAATAGACTGACACTCCGCTCCCCCTTACTGGGCTGACATGTGTCATGTGCTCCTAAATGACAGCAACACCCTGCTGTGCCCATATACTGCCCTCCTCCGCTGTGCCCATATACTGCCCTCCTCCGCTGTGCCCATATACTGCCCTCCTCCGCTGTGCCCATATACTGCCCTTCCATGCTGTGCCCATATACTACCCCCCCTACTGTGCCCATATACTGCCCTCCTATGCTGTGCCCATGTACTTCCCTCCCCTGCTGTGCCCATATCCTGCCCTCCCGCTGTACCCATATACTGCCCTTCCATACTGTGCCCATATGCTACCCTCCCCTGCTGTGCCCATATACTGCCCTCCCCGGCTGTGCCCATGTACTGCCCTCCCGCCGTACCCATATACTGCCCTTCCATACTGTGCCCATATACTTCCCTCCTCCCCGTACCCATATACTACCCGCCCTTACCCATATACTGTCCACGTATCCTATGCCCATATACTGCCTGTCCCAGCTGTGCCCATGTACTGCCCCTCTATGCTGTGCCCATATACTGCCCCCCCACTGTGCCCATATACTGCCCTTCCATGCTGTGCTCATATACTGCCCTCCCATGCTGTGGCCATATACTGCACTTATCCCCATACCCATTAACTGCCCTCCCTCACTGTTCCCATAAACTGCCCCCCCTTACCCATATACTGCCCTCCCATGCTGTGCTCATATACTGCTCTCCCCCGCTGTGCCCATATACTACCATACTACCCTTCCATGCTGTGCCCATATACTGCCCTCCCCCACTGTGCCCATATACTGTTCTTCCATGTTGTGCTCATATACTGCCCTCCTCCCTGTACCCATATACCATCCTCCTATGCTATGCCCATGTACTTCCCTCCCCCGCTGTGCCCATATACTGCCCTTCCATGCTGTGCCAATATACTGCCCTCCCCGCTGTGCCCATATACTGCCCTCCCTCGCTGTGCCCACACCAATATACAGTCCCAGCTGCAGGAACATGCAGCTCCCCGGTGATGTACGGCCCTCTGCGGCTGTGTGAATGAGGCTGTGCCCGGTGAGCCAGTCCTAAAGTGACCCTGGTACCGGACTACAGAACACCCCATCTCCAGAACACAGGGGAGGTGTTCTATAGTCCAAGGAGAGGATAATATTAGCCACCAGAGGCAGAGAGCACAGGAAGTGATCAGCTGACACGATTTCTGGCAGGATCAGCAGGCATTGGTTATGTGGAACTGATACACCTTCAAAATGGGAGGAGTTCGTTGTTCAGGTTTCCATCCTCCTTACAGAGGGGGAGGGGGTGACAGGAGTTCATGAGGGGGCAATTTTTACATTGCTGTGTTATCTCGTTCACCGAATACGCAAATAAACATTGACTAAAAGACAGAGGGCTCACTACGGGTTATATAAGGATATATATATATATATATATATATATATATATATATATATATATATATATACACACACAATATAAAACTTGCTTTGCAGCTCCCTTTTTCTGCTTGAAACCTCCACCCTCCGAAAGGGGCGGAGTCACCGCTCTGAGTTTTATAACATTTGCTCACAGCTAAAAAAAGTCATCAGGATAATAATGTGAAAAGGAGACAGCAGCTCCACCTGCTGGCTGGACGAGAGACTACATGTGCGATACTTCATATTTACCCAAAACGAAACAAATATTTATTGTTTTATCCCGGATCAGTGAATGTGTACAAAACAAATCCATTTCCCTCCCCCCGAGGGTCGGGGTGGGCCAATGGGGGCTTTTTGTTGGACATCCGGCTCCGGGGATTTATCTATCATAATAAGGGAGTCAGCTGACATGTTATCATCCGATTGTTGTCTACTAAACAGTGCCAACGCAATAGAGATATGTTTGTTTCTCCTGATGAACCTCGGGAGGTTCAGTCCTCCAGGCACCAGCAGAGCGGCAGAACCGGTTCCCACCACCCTCCCAGTGTGCTGTGCTGAGGGGCGCAGAACCCCGACCGGTGTCACAGCTCAAACCATCTGCATGAGAAGCCCCAGGCTTCCTGAGCCGCCCATGAGTAATGTCCGCTAGACACGCGCACTGCCAAAAAAATGAGTTTGTTTTCGTTTAATTAGTTTTTTTTGGAATTCGAAAATCCGAAAACAAAAAAAAATCCAAAAATTTGAAAGAACGAAAATTCTAAAATTCTAAATAATAACTATTCAGTTATAGGTATTGGAATTTCCTTTGAAATTTGGCTGTTAGTTGAACGTAAAGAATGCGAATTTATCCGAAGTTACAAATTATCCAAAATAACGGATGCCGCATCTAAACAAATGGAACAGAACAAAATAATAATAATAATAATAAATAATAATAAGAAGAAATGATTATTTAATAATAAATTATTTATTATTAATTATTATTATTATTATTAATATTATAAAAAAAAGTTACGTTGCATTTGTTTAGATGCGGCATTCGTTATTTCGGATAATTCGTAACTCCGGATAAATTCATATTCGGTACGTTCACTAACAGCCAAATTTGAAAGGAAATTCCAATACCTATAATTTTTAATAGTTAGTAATAGCCAATTCAAAATAATAACTATTACATTATAGGTATTGGAATTTCCTTTCAAATTTGGCTGTTATTGAACTTAACAAATACGAATTTATCCGAAGTTACGAATGTCGCATCTAAACGAATGGAACAGAACAAATTAATAATAAATAATACTAAAACATTTTTATTATTATTGTTATTTATTATTATTCATTCTGTTCCATTCGTTTTTAGATGTGGCATTCGAAATAATAATAAAATTTTTTTTATTAATATTGTTTTTATTATTATTTCGTTACGTTCCATTCGTTTTAGATGCGGTATTCAAATTATTAACAACAAATAATAATAAAACATTTTTTATTATTGTTGTTTATTATTATTAATTTGTTACTTTCCATTCGTTTTTAGATGCAGCATTATTTCGGATAATTTGTAACTTCGGATAAATTCATATTCGGTACGTTCACTAACAGCCAAATTTGAAAGGAAATTCCAATGCCTGTAATTTAATAGTTAGTAATAGTTAAGTTACTATTAGTTAGTCATTATAAAGATTTTCCAATTTTTGGATTTTCGTTCCTATTTTTCGGATTTTTGTTCTTTTGTATTTTCGGATTTTCATTCTTATTTTCGAATGTCTGAATTTGCAAAACGTCCGAATTTTCAGAATTCGGATATTTCCCAGTGAACAAAATGTTCTATAATCGTTAAAAAAAAAAAAAAACGATTTCAGAAAGAAACAATTTGCACATGTCTAATATTCGCTACTCGCAGGTCTATGTCTGGTGTGGCATCATTGGGGTGACGACACTCCGCAGGAGTCATATCTGCAGACTACTGGCTGCTCCTTATAGGCTGACTCCACCATTTGTACACATAAAAAATAAATAAAACACAAAACGAAATGTTCCCATATAATATATATATATATATAAAAATAAACATAAAAAACATATTGCGCTGTCCACAAAAAATTTGAATCAGACCAATATTATATTGTAAAATATATATATATATATATATAAGAAAAAGCAAAGTCCATAAAGGTGATATCGCACCCAGTGCTTAGATAGGTCAGGCCAAAAATATCTTCTTACCAGATCCAAAGACCTATCAAGGTCTTTACTCACATCTGTGAGCTTTATTACCCCTCACATTAAGGTGCAGATCATCTTGATTTATCCAGCCTCCTTGTGGTTTCCCCCATTTGGTGAAAACGAGCCAAAGATAAACCACAGGGTATCCACAGAAGCCAACCATAGATCATACGAGAAAAGGAAAACGTATTGCACAGCGTCCAGTTTAAAAAAAAAAAAAAGACTTACGAAAGTGTCCTAGGACTCTCACGAGCGTGATGACGTCACCTCTATTTCCTGCCCTACCGATGTACGTTTCGTCTCAATGGACGTTTTTCTGTTAGGCGTTATATAATCATTTAAAAAAACGTGCATTTATTATTTTTTTGCATAGGAGTCTAGAAAGCATTGCAACCAAGATCAGTGAATCATGGGTGCAATGCTCTGGCTCCTGCAGACTATTCCTGTGCAGCTGCTGGTTTTTAGCGAGTTACTGACCTTCAGGTAAGCTCACTTCTGTTTCATTAAGAACTACCCTCATCCCTATGGGTTTTCTGGTGCACACTGTGCAGGTGCAGCCAGTGTGATGGTGAACTCCAACAACACACGGGTCCGAGGCGGCCTGGACTAAACACGCGGGTCCAAGAAGGCCTGGACTAAACACACAGGTCCGAGACGGCCTGGACTAAACACACGGGTCTGAGACGGCCTGGACTAAACACACGGGTCTGAGACGGCCTGGACTAAACACACGGGTCCAAGGCGGCCTGGACTAAACACACGGGTCCGAGGCGGCCTGGACTAAACACACGGGTCCGAGGCGGCCTGGACTAAACACACGGGTCCAAGACGGCCTGGACTAAACACGCGGGTTCAAGACGGCCTGGACTAAACACGCGGGTCCAAGGCGGCCTGGACTAAACACACGGGTCCAAGGCGGCCTGGACTAAACACACGGGTCCGAGGCGGCCTGAACTAAACACACGGGTCCGAGGCGGCCTGGACTAAACACGCGGGTTCAAGACGGCCTGGACTAAACACGCGGGTCCAAGGCGGCCTGGACTAAACACACGGGTCCAAGGCGGCCTGGACTAAACACACGGGTCCGAGGCGGCCTGAACTAAACACACGGGTCCGAGGCGGCCTGGACTAAACACACGGGTCCAAGACGGCCTGGACTAAACACGCGGGTTCAAGGCGGCCTGGACTAAACACACGGGTCCAAGGCGGCCTGGACTAAACACACGGGTCTGAGACGGCCTGGACTAAACACACGGGTCCGAGGCGGCCTGGACTAAACACACGGGTCCGAGACAGCCTGGACTAAACCCACGGGTCCGAGACGGCCTGGACTAAACCCACGGGTCCGAGATGGCCTGGACTAAACCCACGGGTCCGAGATGGCCTGGACTAAACCCACGGGTCTGAGGCAGCCTAGACTAAACACACGGGTCCGAGACGGCCTGGACTAAACCCACGGGTCCGAGACGGCCTGGACTAAACCCACGGGTCCGAGATGGCCTGGACTTAACCCACGGGTCTGAGGCAGCCTGGACTAAACACACGGGTCCGAGACGGCCTGGACTAAACCCACAGGTCCGAGACGGCCTGGACTAAACCCACAGGTCCGAGACGGCCTGGACTAAACCCACGGGTCCGAGATGGCCTGGACTAAACCCACGGGTCTGAGGCAGCCTGGACTAAACACACGGGTCCGAGACGGCCTGGACTAAACCCACGGGTCCGAAACAGCCTGGACTAAACACAAGGGTCCAAGACAGCCTGGACAAAACACACGGGTCCAAGACAGCCTGGACTAAACACTTGGGTCCAAGACGGCCTGGACTAAACACACGGGTCCAAGACTAACAGGAAGGGGTGGATTGATGTTGGCTGTCAGTGAACACAGAAGTGGAAGGAGCACAGGCAGAGCAGTGGCAGAGAGGGTGAGTGGTATGGTAGAGACTAAAAAAGAAAAAAAAAATGAAAAAGCAGATTCTCCGATTTGGAAGAAAGGTGTGGTATTGTGCGACGCTCCATGATTCATAGAACTGAACTGAAGTCCAATGAATGAAAGGGATGGGGACATTCAAGCTGGATGATGCTGGACGTCCTCCAGCCAGGAAATGGGGCGGGGCTCTATCTGACTTGCTGCAGCTTTAATGCACAATGCGAGAAGCTCACAGTGTGCGGTGAAATCTGGGGAAGCCGTTTCAGTCCAGGAGAGGAGCCGCTACACCTGGGCAAGACTGAAGGGGAAGCGGGGGGGGGGGATTTAATAACACAGAACCAGTTACAACAACGCCTGAGTTAGATCAAAAGTCAGCTCACCCCCCCTTTAATAAGTCCCAATGTCTTTGGTAATGAGGCCCAACAAAATCTCCATTAGATTATCAATAAATCTCATCTTCTTGTACCCCACAGACTACGATGGCATCACTGTGCAGCGGCAGAAGTAAAGAATGAGCCAATCCTGGAATTCAACCATGGCAGCCCCGAGAGAGCCGCCCTCCAGAAAGTAAGGACCTCTGTAGGACTGTTATATGGATAGTATATAGTGATAAGGACCCTCCTACATATACGGGCATAGGACCCTGCTACATATACGGGCATAGGACCCTGCTACATATACGGGCATAGGACCCTCCTACATATACAGACATAGGACCCTCCTACATATACGGGCATAGGACCCTCCTACATATATGGGCATAGGACCCTCCTACATATATGGGCATAGGACCCTCCTACATATACGGGCATAGGACCCTCCTACATATACGGGCATAGGACCCTCCTACATATACAGACATAGGACCCTCCTACATATACGGACATAGGACCCTCCTACATATACGGGCATAGGACCCTCCTACATATACAGACATAGGACCCTCCTACATATACGGGCATAGGACCCTCCTACATATACAGACATAGGACCCTCCTACATATACGGGCATAGGACCCTCCTACATATACGGACATAGGACCCTCCTACATATACGGGCATAGGACCCTCCTACATATACGGACATAGGACCCTCCTACATATACGGGCATAGGACCCTCCTACATATACAGACATAGGACCCTCCTACATATACGGACATAGGACCCTCCTACATATACAGACATAGGACCCTCCTACATATACAGACATAGGACCCTCCTACATATACAGACATAGGACCCTCCTACATATACAGACATAGGACCCTCCTACATATACAGACATAGGACCCTCCTACATATACAGACATAGGACCCTCCTACATATACAGACATAGGACCCTCCTACATATACAGACATAGGACCCTCCTACATATACAGACATAGGACCCTCCTACATATACAGACATAGGACCCTCCTACATATACAGACATAGGACCCTCCTACATATACAGACATAGGACCCTCCTACATATACGGGCATAAGACCCTCCTACATATACGGACATAGGACCCTCCTACATATACGAACATAGGAGCCTGCTACATATACGGGCATAGGACCCTCCTACATATACGGACATAGGACCCTTCTACATATACGGACATAGGACCATCCTACATATACGGACATAGGACCCTCCTACATATACGGACATAGGACCCTCCTACATATACGGACATAGGACCCTCCTACATATACGGACATAGGACCCTTCTACATATACGGACATAGGACCATCCTACATATACGGGCATAGGACCCTCCTACATATACAGACATAGGACCCTCCTACATATACGAACATAGGAGCCTGCTACATATACGGGCATAAGACCCTCCTACATATACGGGCATAGGACCCTCCTACATATACGAACATAGGAGCCTGCTACATATACGGGCATAGGACCCTCCTACATATACGGACATAGGACCCTTCTACATATACGGACATAGGACCATCCTACATATACGGACATAGGACCCTCCTACATATACGGACATAGGACCCTCCTACATATACGGACATAGGACCCTCCTACATATACGGACATAGGACCCTTCTACATATACGGACATAGGACCATCCTACATATACGGGCATAGGACCCTCCTACATATACAGACATAGGACCCTCCTACATATACAGACATAGGACCCTCTTACATATACAGACATAGGACCCTCTTACATATACAGACATAGGACCCTCTTACATATACAGACATAGGACCCTCTTACATATACAGACATAGGACCCTCCTACATATACGGGCATAGGACCCTCCTACATATACGGGCATAGGACCCTCCTACATATACAGACATAGGACCCTCCTACATATACAGACATAGGACCCTCTTACATATACAGACATAGGACCCTCTTACATATACAGACATAGGACCCTCTTACATATACAGACATAGGACCCTCCTACATATACAGACATAGGACCCTCTTACATATACAGACATAGGACCCTCTTACATATACAGACATAGGACCCTCTTACATATACAGACATAGGACCCTCTTACATATACAGACATAGGACCCTCTTACATATACAGACATAGGACCCTCCTACATATACGGACATAGGACCCTCCTACATATACAGACATAGGACCCTCCTACATATACAGACATAGGACCCTCTTACATATACAGACATAGGACCCTCTTACATATACAGACATAGGACCCTCCTACATATACGGGCATAAGACCCTCCTACATATACAGACATAGGACCCTCCTACATATACAGACATAGGACCCTCCTACATATACAGACATAGGACCCTCTTACATATACAGACATAGGACCCTCTTACATATACAGACATAGGACCCTCCTACATATACGGGCATAAGACCCTCTTACATATACAGACATAGGACCCTCCTACATATACGGGCATAAGACCCTCCTACATATACAGACATAGGACCCTCCTACATATACGGACATAGGACCCTCCTACATATACAGACATAGGACCCTCCTACATATACGGACATAGGACCCTCCTACATATACGGACATAGGACCCTCCTACATATACAGACATAGGACCCTCCTACATACAGTGCCTTGAAAAAGTATTCATACGCCCTCACATTTTGTTACAACCAAAACCATAAATGTATTTTATTGGGATTTTATGTGATGGACCAACACAAAGTGTCACATAATTGTGAAGTGGAAGGAAAAAGATAAATGATACAAATAAATATGTGAAAAGTGTGGGGGAGGGGCATTTGTATGGCGCCCCCCGGAGTCAATACTTTGTAGAACCCCCTTTCTCTACAAGTCTTTTTGGGGGTGTCTCTACCAGCTTTGCCCATCTAGAGAGGACATTTCTGCCCATTCTTCTTCTTTGTAGAATATCTCAAGCTCTGTCAGATTGGATGGAGAGCGTCTGTGATGAGCAATTTTCAAGTCTTGCCACAGATTCTCAATGGGATTTAGGTCTGGACTGTGACTGGGCCATTCTAACACATGAATATGCTTTGATGTAAACCATTCCATTGTAGCTCTGGCTGGATGTTTCGGGTCGTTGTCCTGCTGGAAGGGGAACCTCCGCCCCGGTCTCAAGTCTTCTGGCGACTCTAACAGGTTTTCTTCTAAGATTGCCCTGTATTTGTCTCCATCCATCTTCCCATCAACTCTGACCAGCTTCCCTGTCCCTGCTGAAGAAAACCATCCCCACCACATGATGCTGCCACCACCATGTCTCACGGTGGGGATGGTGTGTTCGGGGGATGGGCAGTGTTAGTTTCCCCCACACATAGCGTTTTTCTTTTAGGCCATAAAGTAGAATTTTGGTCTCCTCTGACCAGATCACCTTCTTCCACATGTTTGCTGCCCCCTCCCCCACATGGCTTCTCACAAACTACAAACAGGACTTCTTATGACTTTCTTTCTCCAATGTCTTTCTTCTTGTCACTCTTCCATAAAGGGCAGATTTGTGGAGAGACGACTAATAGTTGTCCTGTGGACAGATTCTCCCCCCTGAGCTGTGGATCTCTGCAGCTCCTCCAGAGTCACCATGGACCTCTTGGCTCTTCTCTGATGAATGCTCTCCTTGCCCGGCCCGGTCAGTTTAGGTGGACGGCCATGTCTTGGTAGGTTTGCGGTTGTGCCCATACTCTTTCCATTCTCCGATGATGGATTGAACAGAGCTCCGTGAGATGGTCAAAGCTTGGGGGAGATTTTATTATAACCCAACCCTGCTTTATACTTCTCCACAACTTCATCCCTGAGCTGTCTGGTGTGTTCCTTGGCCTTCATGATGCTGTTTGTTCACTAAGGTTCTCTAACAAACCTATGAGGGCTTCACAGAACAGCCATATTTATACTGAGATTAAATGACACACAGGTGGGCTTTATTTACTAATTGGGTGACTTCTGAAGGCAATTGGTTCTACTAGATTTTAGTTAGGGGTATCAGAGTAAAGGGGGCTGAATACAAATGCCCCTCCCCCACACTTTTCACATATTTATTTGTATCATTTTCCTTCCACTTCACAATTATGTGACACTTTGTGTTGGTCCATCACATAAAATCCCAATAAAATATATTTAAATTTTTGGTTGTAACATGAGAAAATGTTGAAAATTTCAAGGGGTATGAATACTTTTTCAAGGCACTGTATATGGACAGTATATAGTGACAAGGACCTATATATATATATGCCAGTATATTCTACTGTATATAGAGAGATCATTTCCCATTGGACACCAAGGATAATCAGCCTGCGCTGTGCACAGGGTAGATTTTGCGGTCCTGCCTCACACAAGCACATTTCGGAGATGGGAGGTATTATACCTGGGAAGAATGAAGCAGAGTGACAGCTGCGGGGTCACATTAGTAATAATTAGCTCTGGAGACGTTTTCCAGGTTCATCAGATGATTCCGTCCACCAAATTCCCAGCCAGATCCTGTAAATGATTCACCGCCAATCCGCTGACTCTGCGTTCACCGTCACTGAACCGGACTGACCCCCAACCCCGCCCACCCCACCCCATCTGCTGGGGCTCTCAGTGATCTTTGTAACCTAAAGTGACCCTTTTCTATTTCTACACTTTATCTAAAAATTGTCTTTATGGCCCCGCAAAGGTGCTTCCATTAACCAGGAATCAGTGGATGGGGGCATTTATCAGGGATCAGTGGATTGGGGCATTTATCAGGGGTCATTGGATGGGGGCATTACTCGGGGGTCATTGGATGGGGGCATTACTCGGGGGTCATTGGATGGGGGTCAATGGATGGGGGCATTGATCTGAGGTCAGTAGATGTGGGCATTTATCAGAAGTCAGTAGATGGGGGCATTTATCAGAGATCAGTGGATTGGGGCATTACTAAGGGGTCAGTGGATGGGGTTATTGGTCTGAGGTCAGTGGATGGGGGCATTTATCAGAGATCAGTGGATGGGCGCATTTGTCTGAGGTCAGTGGATGGGGGCATTTGTCAGAGATCAGTGGATGGGGGCATTTGTCAGAGATCAGTGGATGGGGGCATTTGTCTGAGGTCAGTGGATGGGGGCATTTGTCTGAGGTCAGTGGATGGGGGCATTTGTCTGAGGTCAGTGGATGGGGGCATTTGTCTGAGGTCAGTGGATGGGGGCATTTGTCTGAGGTCAGTGGATGGGGGCATTTGTCTGAGGTCAGTAGATGGGGGCATTTGTCTGAGGTCAGTGGATGGGGGCATTTGTCTGAGGTCAGTGGATGGGGGCATTTGTCTGAGGTCAGTGGATGGGGGCATTTGTCTGAGGTCAGTGGATGGGGGCATTTGTCTGAGGTCAGTAGATGGGGGCATTTGTCTGAGGTCAGTGGATGGGGGCATTTGTCTGAGGTCAGTAGATGGGGGCATTTGTCTGAGGTCAGTGGATGGGGGCATTTGTCTGAGGTCAGTAGATGGGGGCATTTGTTTGAGGTCAGTGGATGGGGGCATTTGTCTGAGGTCAGTGGATGGGGGCATTTGTCTGAGGTCAGTGGATGGGGGCATTACTAAGGGGGGCATTGAGAAGTCGCGGTCTGGCGTGCTCACCTAACTATTGTTCTGTGCCAGGCACTACATGAACTTAAAGAGAAGACGGAGGAAATCCCGTGTGTGGTTGGAGGAGAAGCGGTGTGGACGAAAGATATCAGATATCAGGTTTCGGTGAGATTGATTTCTTTTAATCTTCTTGATTTTCAAAGTGCGATTCTCATGCGATTCTCATGTGATTCTCATGTGATTCTCATGTGATTCTGTGCCTCCCCCACATAGACCGTTCCAATCATTTGAATGGGCTGCCCTACGTGCAGCTCCCACAGAGGTGCTGAGCTCCGTCCATGCATTGTGTGGAGGGGGGGTAATAATCCCGACATATGGAGGTGCTGAGCTCCGTCCATGCATTGTGTGGAGGGGGGGTAATAATCCTGACATACGGAGGTGCTGAGCTCCGTCCATGCATTGTGTGGAGGGGGGGGGGTAATAATCCCGACATACGGAGGTGCTGAGCTCCGTCCATGCATTGTGTGGAGGGGGGGGGGGGGTAATAATCCTGACATACGGAGGTGCTGAGCTCCGTCCATGCATTGTATGGAGGGGGGGTAATAATCCCGACATATGGAGGTGCTGAGCTCCGTCCATGCATTGTATGGAGGGGGGGTAATAATCCCGACATACGGAGGTGCTGATCTCCGTCCATGCATTGTGTGGAGGGGGGGTAATAATCCCGACATACGGAGGTGCTGATCTCCGTCCATGCATTGTGTGGTGGGGGGGTAATAATCCCGACATACGGAGGTGCTGATCTCCGTCCATGCATTGTGTGGAGGGGGGGTAATAATCCCGACATACGGAGGTGGGTGTGGTGTGGGGTTTGCACAATGAGACTTTTTTGGACACTTATCTCTGATGTTCTGTTATTTCATTTCAGCCCTTTAATCATTCACACAAAGTGGCCAAATACTGCTATGCAGACAAGGTAAGGATCCGCACTTCCCTCCGCTGTGCTCTACTTTGCAAAGATTTCAAATGTTCCCTCAAAATGTTTAATTTCACACAGATGTCCATTGGTGGTCAGGAGGACCAATGCCCCCCCCCCCCTTACATTGGTGGTCAGCAGGACCAATGCCTCCTTTACATTGGTGGTCAGTAGGACCAATGCCCTTTACATTGGTGGTCAGCAGGACCAATGCCCCCTTACATTGGTGGTCAGCAGGACCAATGCCCCCTTACATTGGTGGTCAGCAGGACCAATGCCCCCTTACATTGGTGGTCAGCAGGACCAATGCCCCCTTACATTGGTGGTCAGCAGGACCAATGCCCCCTTACATTGGTGGTCAGCAGGACCAATGCCCCCTTACATTGGTGGTCAGCAGGACCAATGCCCCCTTACATTGGTGGTCAGCAGGACCAATGCCCCCTTACATTGGTGGTCAGCAGGACCAATGCCCCCTTACATTGGTGGTCAGCAGGACCAATGCCCCCTTACATTGGTGGTCAGCAGGACCAATGCCCCCTTACATTGGTGGTCAGTAGGACCAATGCCCCCTTACATTGGTGGTCAGCAGGACCAATGCCCCCTTACATTGGTGGTCAGCAGGACCAATGCCCCCTTACATTGGTGGTCAGCAGGACCAATGCCCCCTTACATTGGTGGTCAGCAGGACCAATGCCCCCTTACATTGGTGGTCACTAGGATCAATGCCTCCTTTACATTGGTGGTCACTAGGATCAATGCCTCCTTTACATTGGTGGTCAGCAGGATCAATGCCTCCTTTACATTGGTGGTCAGCAGGACCAATGCCCCCTTACATTGGTGGTCAGCAGGACCAATGCCCCCTTACATTGGTGGTCAGCAGGACCAATGCCCCCTTACATTGGTGGTCAGCAGGACCAATGCCCCCTTACATTGGTGGTCAGCAGGACCAATTCCCCCTTACATTGGTGGTCAGCAGGACCAATGCCCCCTTACATTGGTGGTCAGTAGGACCAATGCCCCCTTACATTGGTGGTCAGTAGGACCAATGCCCCCTTACATTGGTGGTCAGTAGGACCAATGCCCCCTTACATTGGTGGTCAGTAGGACCAATGCAGAATATTGGAACTATATATAGAACATCCATCCCTGGAATTCTCATAGTATTTCTCTGTGCTCCAAATGTAACATTATTGCCCTCATTTCTACAGCTGTGGGGCAGATGTTGGCAGTCTATTAATATAAAAGTTATAATCCAGTGGCAGAGCTGTGTAGATATCAGGTCTGGATGGACAGGGGGAGCTCCTCCCTTCTCTGTGTATTTAGCGGCTCTCATTCTTCTCTAATGTACAAGTAATGAGAACCGGAATCTCCGTCGCAGGAACTCCTCACCAAGGCCATCGATGGTGCTTTGTCCGCCCGCAAGGAGTGGGACCTGAAGCCGCCCGAGGACCGCGCACAGATTTTCTTTAAAGCCGCCGACCTTCTGAGCGGCCCCCGGAGGGCGGAGGTTCTGGCCAAGACCATGATTGGACAGGTGAGGCACCCCGACGATGAGTGGACCCCGCCCACTCTCTTCCCATCCAATGGCGGGCTCACAGCCCCCGGAAACGTCTGGATTTTATTATTATTTTTATTATTTTTATAGGGGAAAACCGCTATTCAGGCCGAAATAGACGCCGCCGCCGAGCTCATCGACTTTTTCCGATTCAACGCCAAGTATGCCTTGCAGCTGCAGCACGAGCAGCCAATCAGTGTGCCAATCAGTACCAACACTCTGGTGTACCGCGGCCTGGAGGTACCACGCCATGCAGAGGTCATAGGTCATGGGGGGGAGGGGACTAAAGGAATATAAGAAACACAATCAGAGTGCAGAATAGTAAAGCAGGTGGTGTTCACGCGTTTCATTCCATCGGGGAGGGGGCAATTGAAAAGTTTATGCTAGAAGTTGGGATTTGGGAGGGGAAGGGGGGATTTGTACTAGGTGGGATTTTTTTTCTTGGGAAGGGGGGGGGGGATTGCTCTAGTAGGAATGATTGGAGGGGGGGTATTTGTGGTGGGAGCAAAAATTTTGGGGAAATTTGAGGGGTAGAGGATTTGTGCTGGGGGGGGGGGGGGTTGAGCTGGGACGCTCTGTGCACTCATCTCATTGACTTCTGCTTTTCCCTCTGCCAGGGATTCATCGCTGCCGTCTCTCCTTTCAACTTTACTGCCATTGGGGGAAACTTGGCCGGGGCTCCAGCATTGATGGTAAGTGCGCATTTACTGTACTGTCCTCATTACAACAAGATCCTAATTAAAGCAAAACTCCAGGAAATGGTCTCCATCCATCTTCCCATCAACTCTGACCAGCTTCCCTGTCCCTGCTGAAGAAAACCATCCCCACCACATGATGCTGCCACCACCATGTCTCACGGTGGGGATGGTGTGTTCGGGGGATGGGCAGTGTTAGTTTTCCCCACACATAGCGTTTTGCTTTTAGGCCATAAAGTAGAATTTTGGTCTCCTCTGACCAGATCACCTTCTTCCACATGTTTGCTGCCCCCTCCCCCACATGGCTTCTCACAAACTACAAACAGGACTTCTTATGACTTTCTTTCTCCAATGTCTTTCTTCTTGTCACTCTTCCATAAAGGGCAGATTTGTGGAGAGACGACTAATAGTTGTCCTGTGGACAGATTCTCCCCCCTGAGCTGTGGATCTCTGCAGCTCCTCCAGAGTTACCATGGACCTCTTGGCTCTTCTCTGATGAATGCTCTCCTTGCCCGGCCCGGTCAGTTTAGGTGGACGGCCATGTCTTGGTAGGTTTGCAGTTGTGCCCATACTCTTTCCATTTTCCGATGATGGATTGAACAGAGCTCCGTGAGATGTTCAAAGCTTGGGAGATTTTATTATAACCCAACCCTGCTTTATACTTCTCCACAACTTCATCCCTGACCTGTCTGGTGGGTTCCTTGGCCTTCATGATGCTGTTTGTTCACTAAGGTTCTCTAACACACCTCTGAGGGCTTCACAGAACAGCTGTATTTATACGGAGATTAAATTACACACAGGTGGACTCTATTTACTAATTAGGTGACTTCTGAAGGCAATTGGTTCCACTAGATGTTAGTTAGGGGTATCAGAATAAAGGGGACGCCATACAAATGCCCCTCCCCCCACACTTTTCACATATTTATTTGTATCATTTTCCTCCCACTTCACAATTATGTGACACTTTGTGTTGGTCCATCACATAAAATCCCAATAAAATACATTTACTTTTTTGGTTGTGACATGAGAAAATGTGTGAAATTTCAAGGGGTATGAATACTTTTTCAAGGCACTGTAAGTCATACCTGTTTATCTGCAGTCTTCCCTTTTCTACATCCATTCAAAGTCCAGAATTTATAAAGCTGGTCTGAGAATTCAGGAAAAAAAAAAAAAAGGGGGGGGGGGGGGAGTCTGGGAGCTGATGTCACAATCCTCAGAGCTCAGTGAGAAGAGTTCTGAGAGCTGATTGGAGGGAAGGGACACACCCTCCTCCATGTAGCACACAGGAGCCGAGCTTGTCAATCACAGGCCGTGTGCTGGAGCTCCCCCCCCCTCACCTTTTATCTCTTGGAGCAGATGTGTGGTGTTGCCCTTCTTTGTTCACTGCATTTTTTTTGGAAAAGAGTCGGGGGGCTTCTTGCGTGCGCTCATAGACGAGCCCAAAACCCGGAGACCTCCTTTAGGTACGTCTGTGTGAACGCGCCCGCGGGCGCGGTTTTGGTGAATTCCTCCACCTTCGGAAAGTTGAATTCTGAAGATAGAAAAAAAAATAAAAATTCCATTCGCCTCTTCGCCTCGGATGTGAGGAGTAATTAGAGGACGTTGTTGTTGTAAAACATGCGGCCGCTAATCCCGGGAACCATCAGATCAAACGCCGCCGCGCTCAGACGTAATCCTCGCGGCTGGATGATCCCGAGACGATCCGCCATTCTTCTCACATATTTTAGCAGTGTTTCATCCGCAACGTGTTTTCAGGAGAGATAAAGAGAATTCTGAACTTTCTTCCGACGGGGAAGGATTGCCCCTCCCAGATAAGTAGGGGTTAGGAAGGCAGTGCACTTTGTGGGGGGAGGGGCGGGGGGGGTAATCGGGTTCAGGTGTTCTCTTTGAAGTCTCATGTCAGACACACAATAGGTGTTGGGGGTTATTAAACGCTTATTTGCAGGTGCGGTATTCTGCCGTAATGGAAGTCAGAAATGCAGCGAGATGATGGAGGAGCTGCCATTATCTGCCTGTCAGACGTCCTCTAATTACCATCCTCGGCGTGTCGGTGTGATCAACGCGTTTCATGTCATTGTAGAACATGACAGTGAGAGGAAGACTTCAATAAGAAGCCTCTTCTACAAAGATTTACTTCACAAAAGCTCATCTTGTCTAAACCGGGGCTTCTCAATTTCAGTCAGCTGCATACCACCGCATACGTCCCAACCGCCATCACCGTATACCTCCCAACCGCCATCACCGTATACCTCCCAACCGCCATCACCGTATACCTCCCAACCGCCATCACCGTATAACTCCCAACCGCCATCACCGTATACCTCCCAACCGCCATCACCGTATACCGCCCAACCGCCATCACCGTATACCGCCCAACCGCCATCACCGTATACCGCCCAACCGCCATCACCGTATACCGCCCAACCGCCATCACCGTATACCGCCCAACCGCCATCACCGTATACCGCCCAACCGCCATCACCGTATACCTCCCAACCGCCATCACCGTATACCTCCCAACCGCCATCACCGTATACCGCCCAACCGCCATCACCGTATACCGCCCAACCGCCATCACCGTATACCGCCCAACCGCCATCACCGTATACCGCCCAACCGCCATCACCGTATACCGCCCAACCGCCATCACCGTATACCTCCCAACCGCCATCACCGTATACCTCCCAACCGCCATCACCGTATACCTCCCAACCGCCATCACCGTATAACTCCCAACCGCCATCACCGTATACCTCCCAACCGCCATCACCGTATACCGCCCAACCGCCATCACCGTATACCTCCCAACCGCCATCACCGTATACCTCCCAACCGCCATCACCGTATACCTCCCAACCGCCATCACCGTATACCTCCCAACCGCCATCACCGTATACCGCCCAACCGCCATCACCGTATACCGCCCAACCGCCATCACCGTATACCTCCCAACCGCCATCACCGTATACCTCCCAACCGCCATCACCGTATAACGCCCAACCGCCATCACCGTATAACGCCCAACCGCCATCACCGTATAACGCCCAACCGCCATCACCGTATAACGCCCAACCGCCATCACCGTATAACGCCCAACCGCCATCACCGTATAACTCCCATCCGCCATCATCGTACAAGTCTGTCCCGTGTCACCATACAAGTCCTACCCCCCATCACCATCACCGTATAACTCCCATCCGCCATCACCGTATCCCTCCCAACCGCCATCACCCTATAACGCCCAACCGCCATCACGGATACCTCCCAACCAACATCACCGTATACCTCCCAACCGCCATCACCGTATACCTCCAAACCGCCATCACCGTATAACTTCCAACCACCATCACCGTATAACTCCCAACCGCCATCACCGTATAACTCCCAACCGCCATCACCGTATAACTCCCAACCGCCATCACCGTATAACTCCCAACCGCCATCACCGTATAACTCCCATCCGCCATCATCGTACAAGTCCGTCCCGTGTCACCATACAAGTCCTACCCCCCATCACCATACAAGTCTCAATCACCATCACCAAACAAGCCCTACCGTCATCGTACAAGTCCATCCCGCCGTCACCATACAAGGCCTACCCCCCGCCATTATCACATAACTCCCCATCTGCTATCACTACATAACTCCTATTATTATGCCTGGGAAATTCCTGAAACGTTGCACTCGCCCCCCCCCCCCCCTACAATGCGAGTTCCCCCAATAGCATGCACTTGCATAAAATTTGTAGTTTAACTAACCCGCTTGTGTATGGTCACTTGGCAGGGTAATGTGGTCCTGTGGAAGCCCAGCGATACGGCCATACTTGCCAGTTATGCGGTGTACAACGTCCTCCGTGAAGCCGGCCTACCGCCCAACATTATACAGTTTGTCCCGGCAGATGGCCCGGTCTTTGGAGATACCATCACCAGCTCAGAACATCTCAGCGGAATCAATTTCACAGGAAGCTTTCCGTAAGTTCCAGAGAAGTATGAAGATTTCCTCATGGGGGGGAGGGGTGCTGAGATGGTGAAGTAATCTACACTTCATTGTTTTGTGTTCTTATATTTGATAGGTCCATCACCTGAATATAAAACAAAGTATATCTAAAGCCTAAACTTTTTTTTTTTTTTTTTTTTGTAAGGAATGGTTAAAGCTGATGTTTAATATGCTTATTAATGGCCCTCCTGGGGTGGTGGGTGTCTGGAGGTGGGGGCATTCCTAGAAAAGCTGTATACAGACCACCCTAGGTAATGCCCATGTCACCCTGAGCCTCCATGATGGACAAAACTGAAATCCAACGAATGAAAGGGATAGGCTGGGGAGGAAAGTGCTAGAGCAGGGTTTCTCAACCAGGATTCCATGTAACTCCAGGGTTCCTCCAGAGGTTGCTAGGGGTTCCTGGAGCAATGAGAAACTTTAGCCTCTCAGATAAGTTCCCACTGACAACATTCATCATTCATCAAGTGTGAGGACCATTCTTCCCAATGACCACAAGTGTGAGGACCATTCTTCCCAATGACCACAAGTGTGAGGACCATTCTTCCCAATGACCACAAGTGTGAGGACCATTCTTCCCAATGACCACAAGTGTGAGGACCATTCTTCCCAATGACCACAAGTGTGAGGACCATTCTTCCCAATGACCACAAGTGTGAGGACCATTCTTCCCAATGACCACAAGTGTGAGGACCATTCTTCCCAATGACCACAAGTGTGAGGACCATTCTTCCCAATGACCACAAGTGTAAGGACCATTCTTCCCAATGACCACAAGTGTGAGGACCATTCTTCCCACTGACCACAAGTGTAAGGACCATTCTTCCCAATGACCACAAGTGTGAGGACCATTCTTCCCAATGACCACAAGTGTAAGGACCATTCTTCCCAATGACCACAAGTGTGAGGACCATTCTTCCCAATGACCACAAGTGTAAGGACCATTCTTCCCAATGACCACAAGTGTGAGGACCATTCTTCCCAATGACAACAAGTGCAAGGACCATTCTTCCCACTAACCACAAGTGTAAGGACCATTCTTCCCAATGACCACAAGTGTAAGGACCATTCTTCCCAATGACCACAAGTGTAAGGACCATTCTTCCCAATGACCACAAGTGTGAGGACCATTCTTCCCAATGACCACAAGTGTGAGGACCATTCTTCCCAATGACCACAAGTGTGAGGACCATTCTTCCCAATGACCACAAGTGTGAGGACCATTCTTCCCAATGACCACAAGTGTGAGGACCATTCTTCCCAATGACCACAAGTGTGAGGACCATTCTTCCCAATGACCACAAGTGTAAGGACCATTCTTCCCAATGACCACAAGTGTAAGGACCATTCTTCCCAATGACCACAAGTGTGAGGACCATTCTTCCCACTGACCACAAGTGTGAGGAGCATTCTTCCCAATGACCACAAGTGTGAGGAGCATTCTTCCCAATGACCACAAGTGTGAGGAGCATTCTTCCCAATGACCACAAGTGTGAGGACCATTCTTCCCAATGACCACAAGTGTGAGGACCATTCTTCCCAATGACCACAAGTGTGAGGACCATTCTTCCCAATGACCACAAGTGTAAGAACCATTCTTCCCAATGACCACAAGTGTAAGGACCATTCTTCCCACTGACCACAAGTGTAAGGACCATTCTTCCCAATGACCACAAGTGTGAGGACCATTCTTCCCAATGACCCCAAGTTTAAGGAGGCGTCTCATTGGGGAAATGTATCCTTCTGTTTCCATGCTGTCATCACAACAGGAAGTGGGAAGCAAATTCTCCAATTGAAGTAAATTCCCACTTAGTTGTCACCAGAGCAGGTGTCCCCATTGGAAGATCCCCCCTCCGTTCCTGTTCTGGGAGGTTTATCACTTCCAGTGACACCGATCACATGACATACAGAGAGGGGGAATCTCCCCAGCGGGGACACAGAAAGCAATAAAAACCTGACAGGAGTTCTAACCCTTTCATACTTTTAATCAAAAATAAAAATTGGCGTTGGATTCACCAACATTGATCGGCAAAGTGCTCTCTTCTGTAGATTATTATTTCTCTTCCTTTTCTATTCGGCAATAACTATTTTTTTTTATACCCAGAACCTTTAAGCGGCTTTGGAAACAAACTGCAGAGAATCTGGACCGATACCGGACCTTCCCCCGCCTGGCTGGAGGTGAGCGGCTCCGAGTTCAGACCCCCCCCCCCCCCCCCCAATTCCTTATTTTTCTTATGGTAGAACTTCTCTCCTAAATGACTCTTCTCTCCGTCTTCCACTCCAATCACTACAGGCGATATTAGGCAGGAGAGGAGTAGAGAATCTGGGGACTACCCCGGGCACCGCCACTGGCCAGTTTTCCAGTAGTGCTGCCCATTGGGCCCCCATATCTAAAGGAACCCGACCCGACCTGAACCATGTCTAAGGCAGCAACAGTCCTGAAGTGCCGGGACCTCGGGGTTCCTACAAGTCCCCATCTTAGTCTTCAGATCCTGAAGTCTTCTTATGTGGACGGAGGAATTCCAGGAATGGAGATTTTATACACAGCTACATTGTTCCAGCTTGGACCAACTATGTATATACCAGACCTGGAAGAGGAAAATCACTGTAGTAGACACCGCTACTACACTGCTACCACACTGCTACTACATCGCTACCACACTTATACTACACCTCTACCACAACTCTACCACACCGCTACTACACAGCTACCACACTAATACTACACTGCTACCACATCGCTACCACACTGCTACTACACCGCTACCACACTAATACTACATTGCTACTACATCGCTACCACACCTCTACCACACTGCTACTACACAGCTACCACACTGCTACTACACAGCTACCACACTAATACTACACTGCTACCACATCGCTACCACACTGCTACTACACCGCTACCACACTAATACTACATTGCTACTACATCGCTACCACACCTCTACCACACTGCTACCACATCGCTACCACACTGCTACTACACTAATACTACACCGCTACCACACTAATACTACACTGCTACTACATCGCTACCACACCTCTACCACACTGCTACTACACAGCTACCACACTGCTACTACACAGCTACCACATCGCTACCACACTGCTACTACACTAATACTACACCGCTACCACACTAATACTACACTGCTACTACATCGCTACCACACCTCTACCACACTGCTACCACACTGCTACCACATCGCTACCACATCGCTACCACACTGCTACTACACTAATACTACACCGCTACCACACTAATAGTACACTGCTACTACATCGCTACCACACCTCTACCACACTGCTACTAAACCTCTACCACACTGCTACCACACTAATACTACACGGCTACCACATAACTACCACACTGCTACTACACTAATACTACACCGCTACCATACCGCTACCACACAGCTACTGCATCGCTACCACACTAATACTACACTGCTACTACACTAATACTACACCGCTACCACACTGCTACTACATCGCTACCACACAGCTACCACACTGCTACTAAACCCCTACCACACTGCTACCACATCACTACCACACTGCTACTACACTTATACTACACAGCTACCACACTGCTACTAAATCGCTACCACACTGCTACCATACCTCTACCACACTGCTACCACACTGCTACTACACTGCTACTACACCGCTACCACACTGCTACTACACCACTAGTACACCACTACCACACTGCTACTACACCACCACAACACTGCAACAGCACTACCACACTGATACTACACCACTACTACTATACCACTACTACACTGCTACTACGCCATTACCACACTACTACTACAGCACTACCACACTACTACTACAGCACTACCACACTACTACTACAGCACTACCACACTACTACTACAGCACTACCACACTGCTACTACACCACCACCACACTGTTTCTACAGCAGTACCACACCGATACTACAGCACTACCACACCGATACTATAGCCCACCCCACACTGCTACTACAGCCCTTCCACACTGCTACTACAGCACTACTACACCAATATTGCACTACCACAACAGCACTACTACAACGCTACAACAGTGATCCTTACTAGTGTCTGGGTTCCAGGCCAAGTGGCTGCCCTGCTACATTGTGAACACAGGAGGTTTGCTCCTCAGCACGGGCGCCATTCAGAGAATGACTGCAAAGCGTTCTCGGAGTGGAGAAGGTGTAGAATTTGACATCCCCAACCCTTCTCTCCACCTCCTCCAATCAGAGGCGGCTTTCATTCAGAAACTACAAAGCCTTCTCTGAATGGCGGCCGTGCTGAGGAGCAAAACCTCCTGTGTTCACAATGTAGCAGGGCAGCCGCTCAGCCCAGGATCACTGTAGTAGCAGTGTAGTAGTGGTATGTACTACAGTCATTTCCAGCCTCTGGAGCAGCGTTTCTACAACCAGGAGTCCTCAGGGGTCCTGTGACAACACCCCCCGATGTTGGCGATCCATTTGTTGAAGGGGTTGTATCTCTCTGGATCACTTCCGGCAAAACAGAGAGCTGTGCTGGGCTGTCCCAGATGTCCTCAGCCCCCGATGACGTCGCGTCGGGCAGCCAGCACAGCTCTCAGTTTTGCCGGCAATGGTACAGAGAGGAGGAGAGAGCTGGGAGGAGGGGCGGACAGAGCTCCCTTCCGGTCTGGTATAGATTTTGAGGGGAACCCCCCCCCCCCCCCCAGGGCAACATTTAAAAGAAGAAACTGCGTGGGGCCCCCCTCGAAATCCATACCAAACCCTTATCCGAGTATGAAGCCCAGGAAAGGGGGGAGGGGGTAATAAGCAAGCGCCCCCCCCCCTCTTGAACCATAACAGGCCAAATGCTCTCAACATGGAGGAGGGGGTGTTTTGGGTCTGGAGGGGCTCCACCTCAAACCACCTTGTCCCCCAAGGCCTCTTCTCCCCCCAAGGCCTCCCCCCCCCCCCTAAAGGACCTGGTATGGATTGGGGGGGACCCCACGCCATTTTTTTTTTAATGGCAGAAATCCTTTTCTTTCTTTTCTTCCTGTTTTGCTTTAAAAAATGTTGAAGTTTTATTTTTATTTAGGGGGGGGGGAGGGGCTGGTCTAGCGCCGGCCCTGCGCAGATGTCATTATTTGGCTCCGCCCCTTACGATCGGTTGAAGCCTTGCAGTTAAAAACAAAAAAAAAGCAACACGTCCGTTCTTCCTCCACAGAATGCGGTGGGAAAAACTTCCATTTCGTGCACAAGTCAGCCGACGCCGAGAGCGCGGTGAACGGCGCCATCCGGTCGGCTTTCGAGTACAGCGGTCAGAAATGCTCGGCCTGCTCGCGGCTCTACGTTCCGGACTCTCTGTGGCCCCAGATCAAAGCCCGGCTGCTGGAGGAACACGCCAAGATCAAAGTGGGAAATGTGAGTGGAGATTTCCCCTCTCGTAAAAGGGGTCTCTTTTCCTTTTTTTTTTTTTTTTCGGGGGCTCAGCGGGAGTCTGATGGGATTAGAAGACGGCGTTAGGCCTCCGCTAATACCTGCTGAACCATCCGACTTCACTTATCCTGTCAAGCACTAGAAGAGAAAAAAAAAATAAAAAATTTAAATGAAAAAAATTGGAGAATCTGGGGAATGCGGTTCGGAATTTATTGTAAGTAGCCGTTAACCCGACGCATTAATTGAAAAGAAGTGTCCTTGTTCCCTGTCAGGTGGGAAGTGTAATTTTAGAAGCTGAAGGTTGTGCGAGGATTTAGCGGAGGCTTCTGATCCATGACATGCACTTAGGAGATTTGGGGGACATATTAATGAGCTGCACGGCGCTGATATCCTCTGATCTGCCTTCTCTGCTTTAATTCCCAGCCTGCCGATGACTTCAGCACCTTCACCTCGGCCGTTATTGATGAAAAGGCAAGTAGTGGGATTTTCTGTTTTAATCTGGATTACAGATGTCGGAGGGGAAAGTGACCGGCCATAGCTGCTAGAAAACCGGCACCCTTCCCCCGCTCTGCCGACCGTACCCACCCCCCCCCCCCCCGCCTTTCTACAGAAGGTCGGCCGGCAAGAGGATGACGGTTATTATTGTCACCAATTAACTGTCTGCTTCCTCCATATGCCGAGATAACAGTTGTGTCCAATGAGAATATTCCACTGATAGAAGCCGTCCTCTGATGACTTCTAGAAGAGAGGACGCCGCCATGTATAAAGGACGCCATTGCTGGAGGCATCCTATAAGAGAGGCCGACAATGAGGCCAACGCCCGCAACACCCGAAACGAGGCGACTCCACGAGTGTCTCCTTCCCCTCTTCTCTCTCTTCTCCCCATTCATGTTTTTCCTTCACTTTCCCCCTTCTTGTTCTCTCTCTCTCCCCCTCACCTCTCTCTCCCCCCTCGCTCCTCTCTCTCCCCCTCGCTCCTCTCTCCCCCCTCACCTCTCTCTCCCCCCCTCACCTCTCTCTCCCCCCTCGCTCCTCTCTCTCCCCCCCTCACCTCTCTCTCCCCCCTCGCTCCTCTCTCTCCCCCCTCCCTCCCTCTCTCCACTCACCTTTCTCTTTCTTTCCCTTCTCTCTCCCCCCTCCTCCTCTCACCCTTCTCCCTCTCTCTCTCTCCACCCCTCCTCCTCTTACCCTTCTCTCTCTCTCTCCCCCCCTCCTCCTCCTCTCACCCTTCTCTCTCCCCCCCTCCTCTCACCCTTCTCTCTCTCTCCCCCCTCCTCCTCCTCCTCTCTCCCCCCTCCTCCTCTCTCACTCTTCTCTCTCTCCCCCCCTCCTCTCCCCCTTCTCTCTCTCTCCCCCCTCCTCCTCCTCTCTCCCCCCTCCTCCTCTCTCACTCTTCTCTCTCTCCCCCCCCCTCCTCTCCCCCTTCTCTTTCTCTCTTTTTTTTCCCCTCCTTCTCCGTATTCTTCTCTTTCCTTCTCTCAAACCTTTTACGCTCCATTTTCTTCTGCCTTCCCTCTCTCTCTTTCCCTCTCTTCTTCTCCCTTCCTTTCTTTTCTCTTTCTTTCCCTGTTTTACTCCATCTCTCTCCTCCCTTCCCACCTCCTCTTTTTCTTTCTTTCCCTCAGTCTCCCCTTTTTGCTCTCTTCTCTTAACCTTCTCTCTCTTTTTCTTTCCCTCTTTCAATATTCCCCTCTCTTTCTCCTCTTCTTGCTTTCCTGGTCTCACCTTCTCTCTCTCTCTCTCTCTCCTTTCCTCACCCCTCTGTCTCAGGCTCCTTCCCACCTTCTCTTTCTTTTTCTTTCCCTCCATCTCCCCTTCTTGCTCTCTTCTCTTCTCTCCTTCTCTCTCTTTTTCTTTCCCCCCTTTCACTATTTCCTTCTCTTTCTCCTCTTCTTGCTCTCCTTCCTTCTCTCACCCCTTTCACTCTCTTTCCTTCACTTTTCTTCTCCCCTTTCCTTCTTTCCTTCTCTCACTCCCCCTTTTCTCTCTTTCCCTCCTTCTCCCCCACTTTCATGCACTCTCTCTTTCCTTCTCCCCTTCTTCTCTCTCCCCTCTGTCTCAGGCTCCTTCCCTCCGTCTCCCCTTCTTTCTCTCTTTTCTTCTCTCCTTCTCTTAACCTTCTCTCTTTTTTCTTTCCCCCTTTCACTATATCTTCCTCTCTCTCTCCTCTTCTTGCTTCCCTTCCTTTTCTCTCCCCTTTCACTCTCTCTTTTCTCTCCTTCTTTATGTTTCTCATTGTCTCTCCTTCTCTCTCTCCGTCTCTCTCCTTCTCTCACCCCTTTCACTCTCTTTCACTTTTCTTCTCCCTTTTCCACCTTCTCTTACCCCCCTCCCTCTCTCTCTCTTTCCTTCTCCCCCCCTTTTCTCTCTTTCCCTCCTTCTCTCGTGCTATCCTTCCTCCCTTCCCTCCTCTCTGTCTCCCACCTTCTCTTTTTCTCCCCCCCCCCCGTCTCTCTCTCTCCTCTCTATCTCTCTCTCTCTCTCTTCCCCTCCTATCTCTGCCTCTCTCCTTCTCTCACCCCTCTGTCTCAGGCTCCTTCCCACCTTCGCTTTCTTTCTTTTCCCTCCGTCTCCCCTTCTTGCTCTCTTTTCTTCTCCTCCTCTTCACCTCTCTTTCACTATTTCCTTCTCTCTTTCTCCTCTTCTTGCTCTCCTTCCTTCTCTCACCCCTTTCATTCGCTTTCCTTCACTTTTCTCCCTTTTCCACCTTCTCTTACCCCTCTCCTTCTCTCTCTCTCTTTCCTCCTCTCCCCTTCCCTCTTCTTTCTGTCCCCTACTTTCTCCCCCCCCCCCCCGTCTCTCTTTTTCCTTTTCTCGCCCTTCTCAATCTCTCTTTTCTTCGGTTTCTCCCACCTTTTCTTTTTCCATACTTTCTTCCTCTCTCCCTATTCTTTTCCTCTTCTCCCTCATCTCTCTCCATCTCACAAGCTGCCCCCCCCTCTTATAAAAACGATAACACCACAGAGGGGTGTAAAGTGTTCTCACAGCTCGCCCTTCGTTCGTTCTTTTTATGAAATATAAACGATCTCGCTCTGTGAATTGTTCTTCTCTCATTAGTCATTCAGGCGGATACAAGGCTGGATCAAACACGCCAAAGAGTCGCCCAACCTCACCGTTCTGTGCGGGGGGAACTGCGATGACCGAGTCGGATACTTTGTAGAACCCACAATCATCGAGACCAAAGACCCCAAGGAGAAGATCATGGCGGAGGTAACGGGACGCACAGCACAACGCTCTGTGATAGGGAAGCCGGGACAAGCTGTAGGTCACTCATTGCAAACAGATCCCGGCTTTTATCTCCTGACCTAAAATATGAACCGCGACCCAACAAGGAGACACGCGGGCAATGTTCAGATATAGTCTAGGGCAGGGGTGTCTAGGGCCAGATTTGATGAAGTGAACATGCTCGAGGGCCAACCATTTTGTCTGACATTCTTTAAACCATTAAAATTCGGTCTGAGTGAGTTAGTCCGAGCTCTAATACACGGCCCAACATTCTCTTGCCTTTGTGCTGTGTGTGGTGAACAGATGAGCTCGGGTGTGTTATTTGGATATACTGGATTTAATCGGCTTATACCACACACCTTAACTTTAAAAAGGAAGTCTCAGGAAAAATAAAAATAAAAGAAATCTTACATTTTAAATAAAGACATGTGAAGCAAAATAAGGGTCAGTGCCCATCTGCAGCCCCCAGAGTATTGCCAGAATGCAGCCCCCAGCGTATTGCCATGAATGCAGCCCACACATTGCCATGAATGCAGCCCCCAGCGTATTGCCATGAATGCAGCCCACACATTGCCATGAATGCAGACCCCAGCGTATTGCCATGAATGCAGCCCACACATTTCCATGAATGCAGACCCCAGCGTATTGCCATGAATACAGACCCCAGCGTATTGCCATGAATGCAGCCCACACATTGCCATGAATGCAGCCCCCACCGTATTGCCATGAATGCAGCCTCCACCGTATTGCCATGAATGCAGCCCCCAGCGTATTGCCATGAATGCAGCCCCCACCGTATTGCCATGAATGCAGCCTCCACCGTATTGCCATGAATGCAGCCTCTACCGTATTGCCATGAATGCAGCCCCCACCATATTGCCATGAATGCAGCCCCCACCATATTGCCATGAATGCAGCCCCCACCATATTGCCATGAATGCAGCCCCCACCACATTGCCATGAATGCAGCCCACACATTGCCAGGAATGCAGCCCCCACATTGCCATGAATGCAGCCCCTAGCATATTGCCATGAATGAAGCCCACACATTGCCATGAATGCAGCCCCCAGCATATTGCCATGAATGCAGCCCCCAGCATATTGCCATGAATGCAGCCCCCAACCTTATTGCCATGAATGCAGCCCCCACCGTATTGCCATGAATGCAGCCCCCACCGTATTGCCATGAATGCAGCCCCCACCGTATTGCCATGAATGCAGCCCCCACCATATTGCCAGGAATGCAGCCTCCACCATATTGCCAGGAATGCAGCCCCCACCGTATTGCCAGGAATGCAGCCCCCACCGTATTGCCATGAATGCAGCCCCCACCGTATTGCCATGAATGCAGCCTCCACCATATTGCCAGGAATGCAGCCTCCACCATATTGCCAGGAATGCAGCCTCCACCATATTGCCAGGAATGCAGCCTCCACCATATTGCCAGGAATGCAGCCTCCACCATATTGCCAGGAATGCAGCCTCCACCATATTGCCAGGAATGCAGCCCCCACATTACCATGAATGCAGCCCCCACATTACCATGAATGCAGCCCCCACATTACCATGAATGCAGCCCCCACATTACCATGAATGCAGCCCCCACATTGCCATAAATGCAGCCCCCACATTGCCATGAATGCAGCCCCCACATTGCCATGAATGCAGCCCCCACATTGCCATGAATGCAGCCCCCACATTTCCATGAATGCAGACTCACCATTGCCATCAGTGCAGCCTGATTCACGTCCTCTGCAGCCTTGGAGGAAACAGGGAGGGGGGCGGGATGAGCGCCGACAGACATACAGGAGAAACTTCTGTTTAAATCGACGGCCTCTTTAATTGAAAGTCCCGCCTCCTGTGATGGAAAAAACGGTTGCCCAATGGCAGTGCAGGACGGGACTTCCTTTTACACAGGACGCTGTCCTGTATCCACGGCACTCGTCCCGCCCCCTCCATGGCAGCCAGCATATCTGGGATTCGGGGATTCGTTGGGGGCCACAAAAGATATATATGTGAACATGACCAGACGGGCCATCTGAAACCGGAACGCGGGCCGCGATTGGCCCGCGGGCTGGACTTTGGACATGTCTGGTCTAGGGTACTTGTGCTTGGTAAAGTGAATCAGCAGGGAGTGTATGACCTTTACATACAGTGAAAGCGACAGCCGGTAAAATAAGTATTGAACACATCACAGTTTTTTTTTTCCAGGTAAATATATATTGGTAAAGGTGATACTGACATGAAATGTTCCCCAAATGTCGGTAACAACCCATCCAATCCATCCATACAAAGACACCAAAACAAGAAATTAAGTTCTGCGTGATAAAAATGGAATGACAGAGGAAGTAAAAATGTATTGAAAGCGCTAACTGAAATGTATTTAATACTTGGTGCAAAACCAAGTTGGTGATGACGGCTTCAAGACGCCTCCTGTATGGAGAAACGCGTTGCTCAGGTGTGATTTTGGCCCATTCTTCCTCACAGTCTTCATATCTTGAAGGTTCTGTGGACCTCTTCTATGAACTCTGATCTTTTAGTTCTTTCCATAGATTTTCTATGGAAAATCTATGGATTCATGTCAAGTGATTGGATGGGATCGTTCTAGCAGCTTTATTTTCTCTCTCCTTGGCCTTGTGTTTGGGATGATTGTCCCCCCCGAGATGTCTGCTCTCGTTTCATCTTCATCATCTCGGTAGATGGCGGCAGATTTTTTTTACCACCATTCATCCTTCCTTCAATGATATGAAGTTTGCCAGTACCGTATGCTGAAAAACAGCCCTGCTCCCACACCATGATGTCCCCGTCTCCAAACCTCACCTTTGCATGGGGGTGTTTTTGGGGTGATGTGACCTCCAAACATGGGGTGTATCATGGCATTCAAAGAGTTCCATGTTGGTCTCGTCTGACCAGACTTTATTCTCCCCGTATTTCACAGGCTTGTCTAAGTGTTGTGCAGCAAACTCTAGGCGAGCTTCACCATGCTTCTTCTTCAGCAATGGTGTGTTGTGTGGTGAGCGTGCCTACAGGCCATGGAGGGTGTGTGGTGAGCGTGCACACAGGCCATGGCGGGTGTGTGGTGAGCATGCGTACAGGCCATGGCGGGTGTTTGGTGAGCATGCGTACAGGCCATGGCGGGTGTGTGGTGAGCACGCCTACAGGCCATGGCGGGTGTGTGGTGAGCACGCCTACAGGCCATGGCGGGTGTGTGGTGAGCATGCATACAGGCCATGGCGGGTGTGGGTGCTACTTATTGTGTACCTGCTAATTCCAGGTCTTTCTGAAGCTCTCCACAAGTGGTCCTTGGCTCTTGGACCACTTTTCTGATAATTCTTTTCTCTCCTCTCTCAGAAATCTTGTGAGGAGCACATGGTGGTGGCCGGTTTATGGTGAAATTATATTCTTTCTACTTCTGGATTATGGCCCCTACAGTGCTCACTGGAACGTTCAGAAGTTTAGAAATCCTTCTGCAACCGATGCCATCAATATGTTTTGCAACAATAAGGTTGAGAAGGTCTTGAGAGAGCTCTTTGCTTTTTCCCATCATAAGATGTTTCTTGTGCGACACCTTGGTAAAGAGACACCTTTTTATAGGCCATCAGTTGAGAGACTGAACCAGCTGATATTAATTTGCACTGACAAGGGGCAGGATTCCTTTCCAATTACTAGTAGATTTCAGCTGGTAAGACACCAGCTGGAATCTATCAGTAATTAGAAAGCAATCCTGCCCCTTGTCAGTCTCAACCAATGGCCTATAAAAAAAAAAAAGGTGTCTCATTACCAAGGCGTCACACAAGAAACATCCCATGATGGGTAAAAGCAACGAGCTCTCTCAAGATCTTTGCAACCTTATTGTTGCAAAACATACTGATGCCATTTGTTACAGAAAGATGTCTAAACTTCTGAATGTTCCAGTGAGCACTGTTGGGGCCATTTGGGCTTTCCATGCCTTTTTGCACCTCTCAAAATCATCACGCGTTCAATACCTTTTCAATACCTTTTCCCTGTGTCCTTCCATTACACAGAACTTCATGTTCGAACGTACGTGTTTTGGTGTCTTTGTATGTATGGATTGCATTTGTTGTTACCGACATGTGGTGAACTTATTTTTTCCCCCGCCGTGTATGATAAGCAGTTCCCCTTTCTTCCGTTGGTAAATCTTATGACACAGTAAACTTTATTGCTAAGCTCTTGCACGTTAACCATTGCACCAATGTGACATGTACGTCTCGGTCTTGTGATGCAGGAAATCTTCGGACCGGTGTTGGCAGTTTACGTGTATCCAGAAAACCAGTACAAGGAGGTCCTGAAACTTATAGATTCCACTTCCCCGTACGGCCTCACGGGGGCAGTGTTTGCCCAGGATAAGTAAGTACCTCTATGTGACATTACAGCACAGACACCTCCTGTCCCCCTACGATCACCAGTACTAAATGTTCAATGCTGCCGGTTAACGGGCAGCGTTCAGCAAAATACGCGAGTGAAGCCGGCGTACAGGAAACGTTCACCTGCCAGAATACAGAGCAATGGAAAGAAAGACTTTTCTGGTTTCTCCACCTACACAGCACTGTACGCTTATATGATACATGTCCGTTCCTGCAGACCATGCGCCTCCCTTCTGCCTTCCGTCTGAAGACGGAAAGATTTATTTTATTGTTTATTTAAATTTTTTTCCTTGTTTATTTTATTTTTATGACGTGCCGCACAAATGCAGAGATGTGCGTGAATCCCCGGACTGTCTTCATCGCGGGAACGCTTCACCGCTTTCACAGCGGTTCCCTCTCTCCGCACATTCCGGAGGATTTCACTATGGCTACTTTCACACTGGGACGGGCGGGTGTCGGCGGTAAAGCGGCGCTATTTTTAGCGGTGCTATTCGGCCGCTAGCGGGCGGTTTTAAAAAGGGTTAAAACCGCCTGCAAAAGCACCGCTGCAGGCGGTTTGGTGGCGCTGCCCTATTGATTGCCACAATGGGCAGCGGCGCTTTAGGTGCGGTGTATACCCCGCTCCTACAGCGCTGCAAAGATGCGGCTTGCAGGACTTTTTTTTTTTTACTGTCCTGCAAGTGCACCGATCCAGTGTGAGACCCCTTAGGGGCTTTCACACTGGAGGGACAGGAGAGGCTCTTTACAGGCGCTATACAGGGTGAGGGTTGGGGTTTCCCCTAGAAGAACAAGGTTGGGACTCAGGGATTGGAATAGGGACCTCCCCCAAAGTTCAAAGGTCAGCAGGCATGTCCCCCAGAGGTGAGGGTTAGGGTTTCCCCTAGAAGAACAAGGTTAGGACTCAGGGATTGGAATAGGGACCCCCCCCAAAGTTCGAAGGTATGTCCCCCAGAGGTTAGGGTTTCCCCTAGAACAAGGTTAGAACTCAGGGATTGGAATAGGGACCTCCCTCAAAGGTCAGCAGGCATGTCCCCCAGAGGTTAGAGTTAGGGTTTCTACTAGAAGAAAGAAGGTTAGGACTCAGGGATTGGAATAGGGACCTCCCCCAAAGTTCAAAGGTCAGCAGGCATGTCCCCCAGAGGTTAGGGTTTCCCCTAGAACAAGGTTAGAACTCAGGGATTGGAATAGGGACCTCAGTCAAAAGGTCAGCAGGCATGTCCCCCAGAGGTTAGGGTTTCCCCTAGAAGAACAAGGTTAGGACTCAGGGATTGGAATAGGGACCTCCCCCAAAGTTCAAAGGTCAGCAGGCATGTCCCCCAGAGGTGAGGGTTAGGGTTTCCCCTAGAAGAAGGTGAGGACTCAGGGATTGGAAAAGGGACCCCCCCCAAAGTTCGAAGGTATGTCCCCCAGAGGTTAGGGTTTCCCCTAGAACAAGGTTAGGACTCAGGGATTGGAATAGGGACCTCCCCCAAAGTTTGAAGGTCAGCAGGCATTTCCCCCAGAGGTTAGGGTTTCCCCTAGAACAAGGTTAGAACTCAGGGATTGGAATAGGGACCTCAGTCAAAAGGTCAGCAGGCATGTCCCCCAGAGGTTAGGGTTTCCTCTAGAAGAACAAGGTTAGGACTCAGGGATTGGAATAGGGACCTCCCCCAAAGGTCAGCAGGTGTGTCTCCCAGAGGTCAAAGGTCAAGAGGTCGGGCTGACCCACCATCCACCAAAAAGTGTTCCGCCTACCCCAACTAAGCCAGGGCATGAACAAGTCGGGGGTAATCGCTATTTTTGGCGCTGTAGCACCTGTAAAGCGCCCGAGTGTGAAAGTAGCCTATAAATATACAGAAGCCTTACGGTCCGTCTCCCTGATGATCACTGTAAATTCGTTTATAGAGCTGAAACCCGATGAATATACAACATGATTACAGTCATAAAGGCTGATAAGAGGGCAGGAAAGATAAAGCTGGCTGTGAACACGTCTCGCCTCGCCACCCATTTCTAGACATGATTTACTAAGGAATCAATCATTGCCCGGGTCACTCTGCAATACCATGGAGGCATCATACACTCTACAATCAACCCCCATATCTAAAAACTAACAGAGCCGAGTATGGAGAAATGTAGCGTAAAATGACAGATCTCCTCGTTTTTCAAAGTCGCAGCAAATTAGGCTATGTTTCCACTATGGCGTCCCCCAAAGTCGAGCGATTTTTTTTTTTTTGCCACGACTTGAAGCAATGCCTGTGTATTCTTGAGGTCTAGGGACCTCAAGTCGCATCAAAGTGGGACCAAATTAGTGCAGGGGCTTGCTTTGAAGTCGATGCGTCTTGAAGTCGCACAGATATGAACGGCACTCATTCTAAATCGTGGGCTACGACTCGCCATGCGACTTTTCAGTCCCAAATCGCATGAAAAGTCGCACTAGTGGAAACCTAGCCTTAGCGGGTTGGATTTGATAATCAGAAGTCATCGAAGGGCTCATTCAGACAAACGCTGGGCCCCTGTCCTCCTTACTGAGCGTGTGCATCCTCCTCAGAGCCGCATGCGGTCAGTCCATAGAAGTGGATGCAGCAGCTGCACGGACACAATCCCATAGAGGTGCAAACGTGAAAGGGAAAGCCCAGTCCTGCTAAATTCCGTTACACATTGTTACATAGTAGGTGAGGTTGAAAAAAAAAAAAAAAAGACACAAGTCCCTCAAGTCCAACCTATGTTATAATGTTTTGTATTGTTATGTTTCACATTTCTATGTTTCGTAATGTGATAATGTTTTGTATTGCTATAATGTATCGTATTATGTTTCATATTGTTATAATGTTTTGTATTATGTTTCATATTGTTATAATGTTTTGTATTATGTTTCATATTGTTATAATGTTTTGTATTATGTTTTATATCGCTATGTTTTATATTATTCTGTTACATATTGTTATGTTTGGCATTGCTATTGTTATACTGTTTCACATTGTTATAATGTTTTGTATTGTTATGTTTCACATTTCTATGTTTCGTAATGTGATAATGTATTGCTAGGTTTTCTATTGCTATAATGTTTCGTATTATGTTTCATATTGTTATAATGTTTTGTGTTATGTTTTATATTATTCTGTTACGTATTGTTATGTTTGGCATTGCTATTGTTATACTGTTTTGTATTGTTAGGTTTCATATTTTTACGTTTCGTATTGCTAGGTTTTGTATTGTTCTGTTATCAGGGCTGGACTGGGACAGAAATTTGGCCCTGGACTTCATCCAGACCGGCCCACTTACATTTTGAGTGTCCCATCACAGAGTGTCCCATCAGCACCCCCTTACATCAGAGTGTCCCATCAGCACCCCCTTACATCAGAGTGTCCCATCAGCACCCCCCTTACATCAGAGTGTCCCATCAGCACCCCCCTTACATCAGAGTGTCCCATCAGCACCCCCCTTACATCAGAGTGTCCCATCAGCAGCCCCCTTACATCAGAGTGTCCCATCAGCAGCCCCCTTACATCAGAGTGTCCCATCACCAGCCCCTTACATCAGAGTGTCCCATCACCAGCCCCTTACATCAGAGTGTCCCATCAGCAGCCCCCTTACATATCAGAGTGTCCCATCAGCAGCCCCCTTACATATCAGAGTGTCCCATCAGCAGCCCCCTTACATATCAGAGTGTCCCATCAGCAGCCCCCTTACATATCAGAGTGTCCCATCACCAGCCCCCTTACATCAGAGTGTCCCATCAGCAGCCCCCTTACATCAGAGTGTCCCATCACCAGCCCCCTTACATCAGAGTGTCCCATCACCAGCCCCCTTACATCAGAGTGTCCCATCACCAGCCCCCTTACATCAGAGCGTCCCATTACCAGCCCCCTTACATCAGAGTGGCCCACTGAGCCATCGGCCCACCGGGAAACTCCCGGTAGTCCCGATGGCCAGTACATGCCTGTATGTTTTGTATTGTTATGTTTCATATTGTTATGTATTGATATGTTTTTTATTGTTTTAAAGTTTAGTATTGATATGGTTTGCATTGATATAATGTTTTGTATTGCTATGTTTCATATCGTTGTGTATTGCTATGTTTCATATCGTTGTGTATTGCTATGTTTCATATCGTTGTGTATTGCTATGTTTCATATCGTTGTGTATTGCTATGTTTCATATCGTTGTGTATTGCTATGTTTTGTATTGCTATGTTTCATATCGTTGTGTATTGCTATGTTTTGTATTGCTATGTTTCATATCGTTGTGTATTGCTATGTTTTGTATTGCTATGTTTCATATCGTTGTGTATTGCTATGTTTTGTATTGCTATGTTTCATATCGTTGTGTATTGCTATGTTTTGTATTATGTTTCTCATAATTTTGGTTATGTTTTTCTTTCTACGTGTCAATAGGAACGTCCTACAAGAAGCTGCGGAGGTTCTGAGGAACGCCGCAGGGAACTTCTACATCAATGATAAATCCACCGGGGCCGTTGTGGCCCAGCAGCCCTTCGGAGGGTCCCGAGCATCAGGTGAGCCAACTAACCGAAAAAGTACCGCCATATATTAAAGGGCAACGCCATGAAATAAGGACGTTGCCGATAAGCTTAGAAATGGTTTTCAGGAAGCATTGCAGATGTTCGCGTTAGATGGAGCCCGCTTCAGTACGCATCTAGGTCTAGGGGCTGTATCTTCCCGTCACATGATTCCGAGGACTGTAACCACTTGTCTACCAAGGTACGTTTTATAAACATCACGATAGACAAGGGGTTAAATCAAGCTCACGGCTGCTCCTGCAAACTGTGAGGTTTTTTTTGAAGCACCTTTAAGTGAAGGGCTTACTGAAAAAAAGAAAAAGTGATCCAGGCAACTCTAAAACCACCCAATCAAACCACCCATCTTTGAAAGTGTGCTTGCCCCACGGGCGGCACCAGCGGTGGTTCTCAGGTTCCTCCAGGGGAGCCCAGGAAACGGCTTCCACAAGGAAAGCAGAACTTGTGGAACATCCGTTCCCCTCCCCCCTGTGACACGTATTACATCACTTCCGGGGTCACAGGTGCCATTCTTCGGCTAGTATGTCCAAGGATGTAACTATTCAAGCACAATCTGTGCTGCAATAGCTGTTGAGGACCTGTCACCTGCCCTCACATAGGGGGCTTCTTAGCCTCCCTGTGATATCAATAAAATAGCAAAGAAAAGAAAAAAATATTGAAAATAATTAAAAAAATAAATATATGATTTTTAATTACCCCCATCATCCCCGTACACACCCCGTATAAAAAGCATAATGTGTGGCGGGTATATGACGTGACGGACTTTCAGCGTGTATATCTGAATGATGGGTGTAGCTACAGACATCATTCAGATATTGCCGTTTTTCAGCCGGCGATCCCCTACTACACCATAAGAACAATCATGGCGGCTGTTCCACCGTTTGATCGTTCTTACGGGAGGCGAGAGTGGACGCCCCCCTTCCCGCCGCTCTCCCGTGCTTCTACCGACTCACCGCTACGATCGGCGAGTCGGACAGAGGGATCCCCCGAAACCGGGATGTTGATCATAGAGATTTCCCGGAGTCTCTATGATCGTTCGGAGGCCGGGCGCGATGTTATGACGTTATGACGTCACGCCCCCGTCCTCTGCATTAAAAAAAAAATGCCGCCGCTTCGGCTGGGAAGCCGCAATCGATTTATTTATTTATTTATTTTTTTCATTTCAGGCTTCCCAGCCTAGTGGTGAGATGTGGGGGTCTGATTGACCCCCCCATATCTCACTGTAAAGAGGACCTGTCATGTCATATTCCTATTACAAGGGGTGTTTACATTCCTTGTAATAGGAATAAAAGTGATCGAAAATATTTTTTTTTTTCAAAAAAGTGTCAAAATAAAAAAAAGAAAGTTTAACCACTTGCCGACCAGCGCACGCCGATGTACGTCCTATTTTTGAAGAGGGATATCTCAATAACGGCAGCAGCTGCTGCCACAACCGAGATATCCATCTCTTCAGGCGCCGGTCGGCTGTACGATAACGGTGGTCTCCGCGGCAGATTCGCCGGGAGATTGCCGCTATCGGCGGCGGGAGAGGTGCCACCCCCCCTCCCGCCGCTTACCGGAGCCGTCGGTAGCGGCGGAGGCGATCGGGTCCTTTCCTCGGCTGGGTATGGAGACGAGTGAGGCTAAGATGGCCCCCCCCCACTCGTCTCTATACCATAGGAGGGCGGAAGCGACATCAAAACCTCACTTCCGCCCATACCTCTTAAAGGTATATTTTTTTTAAATGTTCTTTTTTTCTTTTTGTTGCATTTTAGCCCAAATATGAGATCTGAGGACTTTTTGCCCCCCCAGATCTCATATTTAAGAGGCCCTGTCGTGCTTTTTTCTATTACAAGTGATGTTTACATTCCTTGTAATAGGAATAAAAGTGACCCATTTTTTTTTTTTTTAAAACAGTGTAAAAATAAATAAAATAAATTAAAATAAATTAGAAAAAAAAAGTTTTTTAAAAACACCCCGTCACGACGAGCTTGCGCACAGAAGCGAGCGCATACGTGAAAATGGTGGTCAAACCACACATGTGAGGTATCGCCGCGATCGGTAGAGCGAGAGCAATAATTCTAGCCCTAGACCTCCTCTGTATCGCAAAACATGCAACCTGTAGAATTTTTTAAATGTCGCTTATGGAGATTTTTGAGGCTAAAAGTTTGACGCCATTCCACGAGCGGGGGGCCCAATTTTGAAGCGTGACATGTTGGGTATCAATTTACTCGGCGTAACATTATCTTTCACAATATAAAAAAAAAAATTGGGCAAATTTTTACTGTTGTCTTATTTTTTTTATTCAAAAAAGTGAATTTTTTCCCAAAAAAGTGCACTTGTAAGACCACTGCGCAAATACGGTGTGAAAAAAAGTATTTCAATGACCGCCATTTTATTCTCTAGGGTGTTAGGAAAAAAAAACAATATAAAATGTTTGGTGGTTCTAAGTAATTTTCTAGCAAAAAAAACAGTTTTAAACATGTAAACAACAAATCTGAAAAAGAGGCCTGGTCCTTAAAGAGGAGGGCCGGTTATACAAAAAAAAAAAAAAAAAAAAGTCAGCAGCTGCAAACACTGCAGCTGCTGACTTAATCAACACACTCACCTGTCCAGGGCGCCCGCGATGTCGGCCGCCCGAGGCCGACCCGTCCCTCGGCTCTCGGGTCCCGGTGCTGCCATTCCTTGTAAGGGAAACAGGCAGTGGAGTCATACGGCTTCACTGCCCGTTTCCTACTGCGCATGCGCGAGTCCCGCAGCTACTGCGCATGCGCGAGTCCCGCAGCGCTTTCTGAATGGGACGCGCTGTGTTCTGGAACACACAGTTCCCAGAACACAGCGCGACTCATTACCCAGAAGACGCCGCGACGAAGACAGAAGATCTCAGCGGAGGAGGAAGAGGAAGATTAGGAGAAAGTGCCTAGCAACAGGCATTTCTGGTAAGTAAAAAAAAAAAAAAAATTTTCATTTTTTTTTTTTTATTTTTTTTTGTAATTTTTAATATTTTTTTTGTTTTCAGGGTGGCCCTCCACTTTAAGTGGATAATGAACAATAAAAATTTTTTTTATTTTTTTTAAAGTGCCCCTGTCCCCGTGAGCTCGCACGCAGAAGCGAACGCATACGTAGGTCCCTCCCACATATGAAAACGGTGTTCAAATCACACATGTGAGGTATCGACGCGAACGTTGGAGTGAGAGCAATTGCTTTGTTCCTAGACCCCCTCTGTAACTCAAAACATGTAACCAGTAAAAAAAAACAAAAAAAAACGTCGCCTATTGGGGATTTTTAAGTAGCGAACTTCGCCGCCATTCCACGAGCGTGCGCAATTTTCAAGCGCATACATGTTAGGTATCTTTTTACTCGGCGCAACTTCATCTTTCACGATATGCAAAAACATCGGGCTAACGTTACTGTTATTTTTTTATTTTTATTTTTTTAAAGCGCAAAATGGTTTCTTTCCCCAAAAACAGACGCGTTAGAAAAATTGCTGCGCCAATACCGTGCGAGATAAAAAGTTGCAACAACCGCCGTTTTATTCTCTAGGGTCTTTGCTATAAAAAAAACATATATAATGTTTGGGGGTTCTATGTAATTTTCTAGCAAAAAATAAATAAAAAATGACGATTTTTACATGTAGGAGAGAAATGTCAGAATTGGGTGGCAAGGGGTTAAAGTAAGAAACGGTTACCACTGTCTCTTTAGTGATGAATATAACAATGCCAACCCAACTACTGGCAGTGCCATGTGACGAGTCTGCTGTTCTGTGTTGTCGCAGGTACAAACGACAAACCCGGAGGGCCCCACTACATCCTCCGCTGGACCTCCCCGCAGGTGGTTAAGGAAACGCACGTCCCTCTGCGGGAATGGAAGTACCCCTACATGCAATGAGATATGGGGCGCAATCGCCACGTATGTGATGAGAAGGGCCGCCGCTCTCCTCCTGGTTTTCACCCATTATATGGAAAGAACGATTCGCGCTCCAGACTACTGATTCATGCAACCACACAACAGCCTTCAACAGCCAAGATTTTAATTTAAAATATATATTTTAGATACAATAATCTGTTTTAAAAAAAAAAAACGTGAAACCATTTTGTACGATTATGGACACGTAGATGGCCGAGAAAAAAAAACGACAAAGGAGATCCAGAGATTGTGACAATGAAAAGGTGGCACCTGTGGACGCAACGCGCTGGGAAATCATCGTCAGCTGGCAATGAAGGGTGCCCAATGGTAACGTGAGGGAGGGAGGGGGGGGGGGGGAGCTGTGGATGGGGACATGAAAATGCTGCAGGGGGTATTTTATTTAAAGGAGACCTGTGCGGACATTCTCTAAGGCTAGGTTCACATTTTTGCGTTTCGGGAACATACACACAACCGCGTGCGTTCCTGACAAGAGAAACGCGCTGCTCTTTAGCAAACTTGCATCTTAATGACCCCCCCCCCCCCACACACACACACACATCAGGAAAATCGCCCGCGCTAAACTGCATTGGCGCAATAAAAAAAAAAGGGAGGGGGAATTCTTTCCCTGTATTTCTGCGGTGGGGGGGGGGGGGGGGTCGGTCCATTGAAACGAACGGTCCGCCGCCGCCCACCTGTGAGCCAAGCAATAAAGACCCGCCTTCGGGATTAAACCACTCCCCCCTTTTTTTTTTTCTTTTTACATTGAAAATGTAACTGTATCATTTGTCTTATCTATAGCAATGAGCTGAACCTGTTACAATGTAATAAAACTGCCTCTGGGAGATGCCATTGTAAAGAATTTATGGCAACGTCTCAGGCGCAGAGCAGCGTTTAAAAAGGTCCCGACAGCTCTCTGTTATTTAGAGATGGCGATTTAAAATCGATCACTGCTGATAAAAAAAAAAAGTGGTTGTAAACCCTCCAGGGCTGGTGCAAGGATTTTTGACACCCTACGCAAAACCTCACTTTGCTGCTCCACCCTCTTTTCCTTGCCCATGTAAACCCCACATTTTTAATGAAGCGCCCATCAAATGCAGCCTCACCAGCGCCCATCAAATGCAGCCTCACCGACACCCAAATGCAGCCTACCAGCGCCCATCAAATGCAGCCTCTCCAGCCCATCAATGCAGCCTCACCGGCGCCCATGAAATGCAGCCTCACCGGCGCCCATGAAATGCAGCCTCACCGGCGCCCATGAAATGCAGCCTCACCGGCGCCCATGAAATGCAGCTTCACCAGGGCTCATCAAATGCAGTTTCACCAGTGCCCATTAATGAATGTTTGTTTGCTTCCATTCATTTGGGAGTCGTGACACAGAAACAGTCCTCCGCCACCGCTGCACCTCTGACACTATGTGCGAATGGAGCGGCGCCTGCCTGCTGATGCTGAGACTTAGTTGCTTGCTGCAAAAAGAAGAGAGTAGGAACTCCGGTTGCCTAGCGCTAGCACCGGTCCTGATTGAGACATGTACACACTATAGAGGGATATGCTTTGTTCATTTTTAAATTTCAGAGGTTTCCAACCACTTTAACGTGCAAGCAGCCACCCCTCCCCTCCCCCAGACCCAGCCCCCTCTGGCAGTCCACACACTCCAGAGCTCTCACAGGATGGGGGACAGGTGGCTACAAGATTGGGGGGGGGGGGAGGCTCATAGGTGTGCACAGGGGGTGTGCCGAGTGTACCTGGGCACACTCCAATCACCCTAAGTGGTGCCGATTTTCCCAGCTGATTTTTCACCAAAGCCCCCCCCACCCCCCAACAGAGCTTCTGTAAAGAATAATGAAAAAGAAAAACAACTGACACCATCCACTGCCCTACAGACAACGACTTCTTCCCTACTGACAAGTCCACTGCTCTGTTAACACCGTCCATTTTTCAATACATTTGGGGTGCACACCCTAATGCAGCAGGCTGCGCACCCTTATGGGGGAGGCTACAGTATTTTACACCCAATGGCCATATCAGAACTGCAGGATTGTGCCCTAAGCAAAGTGTGTGTGGGGGGGGGGGGGGCGGGGTGACGGGGGGGGGGGGGGCGGCTTGCAGGCGGTTTTAGATGTATGTATATATAGTTTTGGTCTAACTATTGAACGCACTGGAATATACAGCACATATTGCAGACCTGGAGGGTAATCTTACCATGGCCAGCAGGGGGCGCACCACGAAGGCTGTTACAATAGAATGCACTTGGTCTAGTCTGAGGTCTGTTCTGTGGCCGTATACATGTCTAATAGAATACGGGTGTAAGAAATACGACACGTGGAATGTTATTTATGGTATATGGAAACATTACTAATAAAAACCTGCGCCCTGGCACGTCCGGGTCCTTTTCTGTACACTCGATTGGTTCAATGTACTTTCCTAAAGAATAAGAAGACTTGTCGGATTTATCCACTTCTAGTAAGACAAGTACGTCTGCCGCCGTGTCTCGTCTGAGAACTGTAGTGAAATCATCAAGCCTACGATCCAATGAGGGCACGTGTCGTGTGTTGTTTAGGAGATACTTACTATGTACTGCGCCGATGATGTCATCGGCGCATGCGCCGCGAAGAAACGCCCCTTTGTGCCGTTTCTTCACTAGCAATTGCCGTGACTGCCAGCTCCCATGCGCATGCGTGGGAGTGACGTCACGCGCCCCCCGCACCAGTCACAGAGCTGGAGTCTGCAGGCCCCAGAAGAGGGGCAAACATGGACGCGGCCGCCAGCGGGGACAGCGCAGGCTTCGTTTGCAGGTGTCACATAACGTGCTAGTATGCGATGCAAACTAGCACATTATGCCTTTACTTTGCAGGGAACAAAAAAAGGAAGTAAAATCCATCAGAGTTTACTTCTTCTTTAAGCAACTCCAGTATCCTGCACAGAGCCCTGACCTCAACCCTACTGAACATGTATGGAATGAATTAGAATGCCAGTGGTGAGCCAAGTCTTCCCATATGACATTAATACCTGACTTCACAAATGTTCCTTCTGCTGATTGGTCACAAATTTCCAGAGACACACTTCAAATTTAAAGGGAAGCCTTCCTAGAAGAGTAGAGCCAGGAACAACGTGGTTCGACGTGTAGGAACTCGAGTGTCCTGCACAGAGCCCTGACCTCAGTCCTACTGAACATGTATGGAATTAATTAGAATGCCAGTGGTGAGCCAAGTCTTCCCATATGACAGGGATATGCAATTAGTGGACCTCCAGCTGTTGCAAAACTACAAGTCCCATCATGCCTCTGCCTCTGGGTGTCATGCTTGTGACTGTCAGAGTCTTGCTATGCCTCATGGGAATTGTAGTTCTGAAACAGCTGGAGGTCCGCTAATTGCATATCCCTGCCATATGACATCAATACCTGACTTCACAAATGTTCCTTCGACCGATTGGTCACAAATTTCGAGAGATACACTCCAAATTTAAAGGGAAGCCTTCCTAGAAGAGTAGAGCCAGCAAAAACGTGGTTTGACGTGTAGGAACTCAAGTGTCCTGCACAGAGCCCTGACCTCAACCCCACTGAACACCCTTGGGATGAATTGTAATACAAGTGGTGAGTCAAGATCTCCCATCCAACATCAGTCCTGTGCTTGGAGGTTCACGATTAGAGAACTCCATCAACAGTAATAGGGCCACCCCACTCCACACGGTAATGCCAGTGGTGAGTCAGGACCTCCCATCAAACATCAGTTCTATGCTTGGAGGTTTACGATTAGAGAACATCAACAATGCTGATGGAGTTCTCTAATGGTGAACCTCCAAGCAGATACACCAAATGGCTCAAGAGATATGGACCCCCCCCACCCCCCCCCCCATATAAATGATGGAGTTCTCTATTCGTGAACCTCCAAGCAGATATACCAAATGGCTCAAGAGATATGGACCCCCCCCCCCATACAAATGATGGAGTTCTCTAATGGTGAACCTCCAAGCAGATACACCAAATGGCTCAAGAGATATGGACCCCCCCCATACAAATGATGGAGTTCTCTAATTGTGAACCTCCAAGCAGATACACCAAATGGCTCAAGAGATATGGACCCCCCCCCCATACAGATGATGGAGTTCTCTATTCGTGAACCTCCAAGCAGATACACCAAATGGCTCAAGAGATATGGACCCCCCCCCCATACAGATGATGGAGTTCTCTATTCGTGAACCTCCAAGCAGATACACCAAATAGCTCAAGAGATATGGACCCCCCCCCCCCCCCCCCATACAAATGATGGAGTTCTCGAATTGTGAACCTCCAAGCAGATACACCAAATGGCTCAAGAGATATGGACCTCACCCCCCCCCCCCCATACAAATGATGGAGTTCTCTAATGGTGAACCTCCAAGCAGATACACCAAATGGCTCAAGAGATATGGACCCCCCCCCCCATACAAATGATGGAGTTCTCTAATGGTGAACCTCCAAGCAGATACACCAAATGGCTCAAGAGATATGGACCTCACCCCCCCCCCCCATATAAATGATGGAGTTCTCTAATGGTGAACCTCCAAGCAGATACACCAAATGGCTCAAGAGATATGGACCCCCCCCCCCCCATATAAATGATGGAGTTCTCTATTCGTGAACCTCCAAGCAGATACACCAAATGGCTCAAGAGATATGGACCCCCCCCCCCCATACAGATGATGGAGTTCTCTAATCGTGAACCTCCAAGCAGATACACCAAATGGCTCAAGAGATATGGACCCCCCCCCCCATATAAATGATGGAGTTCTCTATTTGTGAACCTCCAAGCAGATATACCAAATGGCTCAGAGATATGGACCCCCCCCCCCATATAAATGATGGAGTTCTCTAATGGTGAACCTCCAAGCAGATACACCAAATGGCTCAAGAGATATGGACCCCCCCCCCCCCCCCATATAAATGATGGAGTTCTCTATTTGTGAACCTCCAAGCAGATATACCAAATGGCTCAAGAGATATGGACCCCCCCCCCCCCCATATAAATGATGGAGTTCTCTAATGGTGAACCTCCAAGCAGATACACCAAATGGCTCAAGAGATATGGACCTCACCCCCCCACCCCCCCCCCCCCCCATATAAATGATGGAGTTCTCTATTCGTGAACCTCCAAGCAGATACACCAAATGGCTCAAGAGATATGGACCCCCCCCCCCCCCATACAGATGATGGAGTTCTCTAATCGTGAACCTCCAAGCAGATACACCAAATAGCTCAAGAGATATGGACCCCCCCCCCCCCCATACAAATGATGGAGTTCTCTAATGGTGAACCTCCAAGCAGATACACCAAATGGCTCAAGAGATATGGACCTCACCCCCCCCCCCCCCCATATAAATGATGGAGTTCTCTATTCGTGAACCTCCAAGCAGATATACCAAATGGCTCAAGAGATATGGCCCCCCCCCCCCCCCCCCCCCCATACAGATGATGGAGTTCTCTAATCGTGAACCTCCAAGCAGATACACCAAATGGCTCAAGAGATATGGACCCCCCCATACAAATGATGGAGTTCTCTAATGGTGAACCTCCAAGCAGATACACCAAATGGCTCAAGAGATATGGACCCCCCCCCCCCATATAAATGATGGAGTTCTCTATTTGTGAACCTCCAAGCAGATATACCAAATGGCTCAAGAGATATGGACCCCCCCCCCCATACAAATGATGGAGTTCTCTAATGGTGAACCTCCAAGCAGATACACCAAATGGCTCAAGAGATATGGACCCCCCCCCCCCCCCCCATACAGATGATGGAGTTCTCTAATGGTGAACCTCCAAGCAGATACACCAAATGGCTCAAGAGATATGGACCTCACCCCCCCCCCCCCATATAAATGATGGAGTTCTCTAATGGTGAACCTCCAAGCAGATACACCAAATGGCTCAAGAGATATGGACCCCCCCCCCCCCCCCCCCATATAAATGATGGAGTTCTCTATCGTGAACCTCCAAGCAGATACACCAAATGGCTCAAGAGATATGGACCCCCCCCCCCCCCATACAGATGATGGAGTTCTCTAATCGTGAACCTCCAAGCAGATACACCAAATGGCTCAAGAGATATGGACCCCCCCCCCCCATACAAATGATGGAGTTCTCTAATGGTGAACCTCAAGCAGATACACCAAATAGCTCAAGAGATATGGACCCCCCCCATATAAATGATGGAGTTCTCTAATGGTGAACCTCCAAGCAGATATACCAAATGGCTCAAGAGATATGGACCCCCCCCCCCATATAAATGATGGAGTTCTCTATTTGTGAACCTCCAAGCAGATATACCAAATGGCTCAAGAGATATGGACCCCCCCCCATACAAATGATGGAGTTCTCGAATTGTGAACCTCCAAGCAGATACACCAAATGGCTCAAGAGATATGGACCCCCCCCATACAAATGATGGAGTTCTCTAATGGTGAACCTCCAAGCAGATACACCAAATAGCTCAAGAGATATGGACCCCCCCCCCCCCCCCCCCATACAGATGATGGAGTTCTCTAATCGTGAACCTCCAAGCAGATACACCAAATGGCTCAAGAGATATGGACCCCCCCATAAGATGATGGAGTTCTGGTGCCTCCAGTGAAGGGTCCGGTTAACACTCCATCATACAAAGACATTGGAGACAATTGTGCTCTTCCAACCTTGTGGCATCAATTTGCTGAAGACACTTTAATGGTTCCACTATGACTGTAAAAAGTCCGCTCCATAAAGACACGGTTTGACCAGTTTGGGGTGGAGGAACGTCGGTTCCATGCCCATGCTTCTGAGGGCGCATGCATGGGTAGCAGGTAGGAAAGGCAGGATCTCAGGGCTGTAACTCTGAAGCAGGAGGCCCTTTACACAAATGTCAGGATCTCTGGATACAACCTTATGGGACCTCCGAAACAGAAAAAAAACGGGAAATCTCAATGTGGACAACAGATTAATGTCACATATATATCATTTTTTTATTTAGGGTTCAGGTACACGCCTATATATGATATAATGTGTAACAAAACTGGAGTTACATTCGAAATGCGCATTTCCCCATCAGCTATGTACCTCGTATGGCATTGAATGTTCTCCATGTTTGGCACCCAACCAAAAAAGGTCCCCGGGGCTTTGCATGGAGGACCTCTGTGTGTGGCCGCCCTGGACACCGATCACCCGCGTCTCAAGTGACATAACCCCAAATTACAATGACGGCGATGGCTACATCCAGTTAAAATGCCATTCTTCGGATGTTGAGCGCGGCCAAATCTCTCCATCTCCTTCACAGCCCCGACCCGATTCGCAACAGTACCCAACACATTCCCCGCCAAAGGTCAGCGTGATCTGGTATCCTCTCATATAGCGAGGAGCCGGCGGCGCAGGGGGCCCCGTGGAAACGCCTGTGTTCCTGTCCTATTCTTGCGTCATTGGCCTCCACCAAACAAAGGCTGTAACCGTGCCACAGACACAGCTGGACAACAACTGGCTTCGGGCACCAGGCACCAGGCACCAGGCCTCCTACCGCGAGGATCTCCATTGTGTGCGAGCTTCCCATTCCATTCATAGGACGAATGCATAAATCCCCCATGTCTAGGGGGTCAGGAAGGGGACGAGTATGAGCAGCACCCTACAACGTTCAGCAGCAGCAAGAACCCAAAACGCGCTGAATTTACAATCCCAGGTGTCCGACACCTGCTATGTCCTGCTGGAGACTGGGGGGGGGAGGGGGGAGGGGGAGATCACCGAAATCTAGAAATTCTGTTTATTACGAACTCTGATCTCACATGAATGGCCACACACACTGCTCCGGTTTCAGATTTTAATGGGTCATGCTAATATATGCTCTCACGTTATAAATGCAACGCAAACCGTGTTTAATAGAACATTTTATATAATATATCTATACAGTACGCTGTATTACCAAAAGTATTGGGACACCTGCCTTCACACACTCCTGAACTTTAATGACCCCCCCAGTCTTAGTCCGGAGGGTTCAATATTGAGTTGGCCTCTTTGCAGCTATAACAGCTTCACCTCTTCTGGGAAGGCGTCCACAAGGTTTAGGAGGGTGTCTATGGGGAATGTTTGACCGTTCTTCCAGAAGAGCGTTAGTGAGGTCAGGAACTGATGTTGGAAGAGAAGGCCTGGCTTGCGGTGTCCGCTTCAATTCATCCCAAAGGTATTCTATCGGGTTGAGGTCAGGACTCTGTGCAGGCCAGTCAAGTTCTTCCAACCCCAAACTCGCTCACCCATGTCTTTGTGGACTTTGCTTTGTGCACTGGTCCAAATCATTTGGTGGAGGGGGGATTATAGTGTGGGGGGCAGGAGGGATTATGGTGTGGGGGTGGAGGGGGGATTATTGTGTGGGGGGCAGGAGGGATTATGGTGTGGGGGTGGAGGGGGGATTATGGTGTGGGGGCAGGAGGGATTATGGTGTGGGGGTGGAGGGGGGTTTATAGTGTGGGGGGCAGGAGGGATTATGGTGTGGGGGTGGAGGGGGGATTATGGTGTGGGGGTGGAGGGGGGATTATGGTGTGGGGGGCAGGATGGATTATGGTGTGGGGGGCAGGGGGGATTATAGTGTGGGGGGCAGGAGGGATTATGGTGTGGGGGTGGAGGGGGGATTATGGTGTGGGGGGCAGGAGGGATTATGGTGTGGGGGTGGAGGGGGGATTATAGTGTGGGGGGCAGGAGGGATTATGGTGTGGGGGTGGAGGGGGGATTATGGTGTGGGGGTGGAGGGGGGATTATGGTGTGGGGTGGAGAGGGGGGGATTATGGTGTGGGGGCAGGAGGGATTATGGTGTGGGGGTGGAGGGCGGATTATGGTGTGGGGGTGGAGGGGGGATTATGGTGTGGGGGCAGGAGGGATTATTGTGTGGGGGTGGAGGGGGGATTATGGTGTGGGGGGCAGGAGGGATTATGGTGTGGGGGTGGAGGGGGGATTATGGTGTGGGGGTGGAGGGGGGATTATGGTGTGGGGGGCAGGAGGGATTATGGTGTGGGGGTGGAGGGGGTATAATGGTGTGGGGGTGGAGGAGGGATTATAGTGTGGGGGGTTGTTTTTCAGGGGTTGGGTTTGGCCCCTTTAGTTCCAGTGAAGGGAACTCCTAAGGCGTCAGCATACCAAGACATTTTGGACAATTTCGTGCCCCCAACTTTGTGGGAACAGTTTGGGGACGGCCCTTCCTGTTCCAACGTGACTGCCCACAGCAAGGGAAACGCACACCGTATTTCACAAAGCAGTGTTAATTTTCGTTTTAGGACTAACATGGCATTTTAGTTTTTAGTCCCATTTTAGTCTTCTGCAATTGTTTTAGTTTTAGTCGTATTTAGTCAACTAAATCTCCAGTACATTTCAATAATTGCAATTTAGTTTTAGTCATAGTCTTTTGACTAAAATGGCTTTTAGTTTTAGCCATATTTTAGTCATCTCAATTGTTTTAGTTTTAGTCGTATTTTAGTCAACTAATATAGTATTCGTTTAGTCGACTAAAATGTTTTATTCATTTTAGTAGACTAAATTAACACTGCAAAAAGTAAGTACGCCCCCTCATTGACATTTCTGTAAATCTTTTCTTCTCTCTTTTCATGTGACAACACTGAAGAAATTACGCTTGTCTACAATGTAAAGTAGTGAGTGTACAGCTTGTATAACAGTGTAAATTTCCTGTCCCCTCAAAATAACACAACACACAGCCATTAATGTCTAAACCGCTGGCAACAAAAGTCAGCACACCCCCTAAGTGAAAATCTCCAAATTGGGCCCAATTTGCCATTTTTCCCTCCCCAGTGTCATGTGACTCGTTAGTGTTACAAGGTCTCAGGTGTGAATGGGGAGCAGGTGTGGTAAATTTGGTGTTATCGCTCTCACTCTCTCATACTGGTCACTGGAAGTACAACATGGCACCTCATGGCAAAGAACTCTCTGAGGGTCTGAAGATAAGAATTGTTGCTCTACATAAAGATGGCCTAGGCTAAAAAAGATTGCCAAGACCCTGAAACTGAGCTGCAGCACGGTGGCCAAAAGCATGGATGGAGACATGGATAAGACACAGATGGATGGAGACACGGGTGGATGGAGACGAGACACGGGTGGGTGGAGACACGGGTGGGTGGAGACGAGACACGGGTGGGTGGAGACACGGGTGAGTGGAGACACGGGTGGGTGGAGACACGGGTGGGTGGAGACACGGGTGGGTGGAGACACGGGTGGATGGAGACACGGGTGGATGGAGACACGGGTGGATGGAGACACGGGTGGATGGAGACACGGGTAGATGGAGACACGGGTAGATGGAGACGAGACATGGGTGGGTGGAAACACGGGTGGGTGGAGAGACGGGTGGGTGGATGGCGACATGGGTGGTGGATGGCGACATGGGTGGTGGATGGCGACATGGGTGGTGGATGGCGACATGGGTGGTGGATGGCGACATGGGTGGTGGATGGCGACATGGGTGGGTGGATGGCGACATGGGTGGGTGGATGGCGACATGGGTGGGTGGCGACATGGATGGATAGAGACATGGGTGGAGACATGGATGGATAGAGACATGGGTGGAGACATGGGTGGATGGAGACACGGGTAGATGGAGACGAGACACGGGTGGATGGAGACATGGGTGGATGGAGACATGGGTGACTGGAGACACGGGTGAATGGAGACACGGGTGAATGGAGACACGGGTGAATGGATGGAGACACGGGTGAATGGATGGAGACACGGGTGAATGGATGGAGACACGGATGAATGGAGACATGAGTGGATGGAGACATGGGTGGATGGAGACATGGGTGGGTGGAGACATGGGTGGGTGGAGACATGGGTGGGTGGAGACATGGGTGGGTGGAGACATGGGTGGGTGGAGACATGGGTGGGTGGAGACATGGGTGGGTGGAGACATGGGTGGTGTGGAGACATGGGTGGTGTGGAGACATGGGTGGGTGGATGGAGACATGGGTGAGTGGATGGAGACATGGGTGGGTGGATGGAGACATGGGTGGGTGGATGGAGACATGGGTGGGTGGGTGGAGACATGGGTGGGTGGATGGAGACATGGGTGAGTGGATGAAGACATGGGTGGTGTGGAGACATGGGTGGTGTGGAGACATGGGTGGGTGGATGGAGACATGGGTGGGTGGATGGAGACATGGGTGGGTGGATGGAGACATGGGTGGGTGGATGGAGACATGGGTGGGTGGAGACATGGGTGGGTGGATGGAAACATGGGTGGGTGGAGACATGGGTGGGTGGAGACATGGGTGGGGTGGAGACATGGGTGGGGTGGAGACATGGGTGGGGTGGAAACATGGGTGGGGTGGAGACATGGGTGGGGTGGAGACATGGGTGGGGTGGAGACATGGGTGGGGTGGAGACATGGGTGGGGTGGAGACATGGGTGGGGTGGAGACATGGGTGGGGTGGAGACATGGGTGGGTGGAGACATGGGTGGGGTGGAGACATGGGTGGGTGGAGACATGGGTGGGTGGAGACATGGGTGGGGTGGAGACATGGGTGGGGTGGAGACATGGGTGGGGTGGAAACATGGGTGGGGTGAAGACATGGGTGGGGTGGAGACATGGGTGGGGTGGAGACATGGGTGGGGTGGAGACATGGGTGGGGTGGAGACATGGGTGGGGTGGAGACATGGGTGGGTGGAGACATGGGTGGGGTGGAGACATGGGTGGGTGGAGACATGGGTGTGTGGAGACATGGGTGGGGTGGAGACATGGGTGGGGTGGAGACATGGGTGGGGTGGAGACATGGGTGGGTGGAGACATGGGTGGGTGGAGACATGGGTGGGTGGAGACATGGGTGGGGTGGAGACATGGGTGGGTGGGGGACTTTGCTTTGAATATTAAAACTTAAATAAATAGCGTCTTTGGTGGTTGGATACAGTTGAGTTCCGCTTTAGAGTGCAAGCTCTGTGGGGTAAGGGCTAAAGAACGTGCTGATTGTTGGAGGAGGAATCATAAGACTTCGGATCTCAGCATGTGTAGAGCTTCATCCAGTGGGGATGAAACCCAGTCGGCCATATTGTCCGGACAGACGTCTGCAGGAAAGGACGGGGAATGGCGGATACTTGATATGCAGATGCCGGCAGCTCTTATGGCGCCGCTCATCTTCCTCCTCGCATTCTATAAAACAAGATTATTGCCTGAAAACCCAACTAATTTCTCACTTAAGAAGATTTGCCTGCAGGATCGTTCTGTCGCCTCTCCGGCGCGCCCCGCACACTCTCTGTGCCGCCGGCTTTATGCAGACAATGTTTTCCCCTTTTCACTCCCTACAAAAGCACAATGTAAAGAAGGGATTGCCGCTGCGATGAGCGCCGCTCCGCCATCGCAGCCGTTCCTCCCCGACAGAGGAGGATATTCGCGTCACTACATGCAGATTACAAATAAATAGGAGCGGAGATTAGAGCCGCTTTCCATGGAGATATCCCGAATATCGCAGAGACCGGCATCAATCAACACCATCAGCATTCTGCCAACACAACAACCCGAAGATTCTTCATAGAACGTATTCGAAAATAATTTTCTCTTCTGACTGGAGATGCTTCCAGTTCTGTCTGAATAGAAGATTTAAAGCGGAACTGAAGGGTTTTACATCAGACTGCGAGCAGGCAGGCAATTATCGCAGCAGAGACATGCAATAAGATGCAGCTACAGGCAGGTGTAGTTCTCAATCCTTTCAGCAGGTGGCGTCTTGCCGCTGTGTAGATGGAGTGGAGAGACTCGTAGGATTGATGTTCCTCTGCAGCCTCCATAGGCGTCATAGGGGGAGCAGCTGTCCGATTGGACAGTGACCTCTCTCTGCCATCTTGGACGGGGAAGCCCTTATAAATAAGGGACCCTGCTGGGATTTAGCGCACATTAGCGAGTGGATGGTGTAAGAGAGGAAAGCCACTTGTTAAGGTTAGAGAAAGGTCCTGGTACGAGGAGGGAATACGTAGGGACGGAACGCGTAGGGACGGAGCGCTGTACCACCCTCAAGCACCGGCCTCCAGAGCTGCTGCTGCAACCTTTTCAGAGCTACCAGGACCCCCACCCTGCCAGCCACCCCGCTTGTACATGCTGTGCCAGGAAAGCAGGCCTTGCCTATAGATGCTTAACTGTGGGCAGCACAGTGGTGTAGTGGTTGGCACGCTCGCCTAGCAGTAAGAAGGGTCACTGGTTCAAATCCCAACCATGACACTACCTGCCTGGAGTTTGCATGTTCTCCCTGTGCCTGCGTGGGTTTCCTCCGGGTACTCCGGTTTCCTCCCACACTCCAAAGACATGCAGGTAGGTTAATTGGCTTCTGTCCAAAATTGGCCCTAGTATATGAATGGGGACCTTGGATTGTGGGCCGCTTGAGGGTAGGGACCGATGTGAGTGTGCAATGCACAGGGAGAGGGACAATTGTAGACACTCACTCAGGTTGAACTGGATGGACTGGTGTCTTTATTCAACCTTACTAACCGTGTAACTGTGCCTGAAGAAATACCTCTGCATATTTGTGTTGATGCTGCGTGATCTGCTGGTATAACCTATGAAATTGCTTTTGCCTACATTCGGTGCAATTGCGCCTGTTACCACTAGTGTTACTGTGCCTGTCACAGCAAGTGTTTCCTCGTCCCGCCATCCTAGTAATGACACGACCTTGCTCCCCCATCCTAGTAATGACACGACCTCGCTCCCCCATCCTAGTAATGACACGACCTCGCCCCCCCCCATTCCTAGTAATGACACGACCTCGCCCCCCCATCCTAGTAATGACACGACCTCGTCCCCCCCATCCTAATAATGGCGTGACCTCATCCCCATCCTAGCAATGACACAACCTCGTCCCCCCATCCTAGTAATGACACAACCTCGTCCCCCCCATCCTAGTAATGACACGACCTCGTCCCCCCCATCCTAGTAATGACACGACCTCGTCCCCCCCATCCTAGTAATGACATGACCTCGTCCCCCCATCCTAGTAATGACACGACCTCGCTCCCCCATCCTAGTAATGACACGACCTCGTCCCCCCATCCTAGTAATGACACGACCTCGTCCCCCCATCCTAGTAATGACACGACCTCGCTCCCCCATCCTAGTAATGACACAACCTCGTCCCCCCATCCTAGTAATGACACGACCTCGTCCCCCATCCTAGTAATGACACGACCTCGTCCCCCCATCCTAGTAATGACACGACCTCGTCCCCCCATCCTAGTAATGACACGACCTCGTCCCTCCATCCTAGTAATGACACGACCGCGTCCCTCCATCCTAGTAATGACATGACCGCGTCCCTCCATCCTAGTAATGACACGACCTCGTCCCCCCATCCTAGTAATGACACGACCTCGCTCCCCCATCCTAGTAATGACACGACCTCGTCCCCCCATCCTAGTAATGACACGACCTCGTCCCCCCATCCTAGTAATGACACGACCTCGTCCCCCCATCCTAGTAATGACACAACCTCATCCCCCCATCCTAGTAATGACACGACCTCGTCCCCATCTTAGCAATGACACAACCTCGTCCCCCCATCCTAGTAATGACACAACCTCGCCCCCCCATCCTAGTAATGACACGACCTCGTCCCCCCATCCTAGTAATGACACGACCTCGCCCCCCCCATCCTAGTAATGACATGACCTCGTCCCCCCATCCTAGTAATGACACGACCTCGTCCCCCCATCCTAGTAATGACACGACCTCTTCCCCCCCATCCTAGTAATGACACAACCTCGTCCCCATCTTAGCAATGACACAACCTCGTCCCCCATCCTAGTAATGACATGACCTCGTCCCCCCAATCCTAGTAATGACACGACCTCGTCCCCCCATCCTAGTAATGACACGACCTCGTCCCCCATCCTAGTAATGACATGACCTCGTCCCCCCATCCTAGTAATGACACGACCTCGCCACCCCATCCTAGTAATGACACAACCTCGTCCCCCCATCCTAGTAATGACACGACCTCGTCCCTCCATCCTAGTAATGACACAACCTTGCCCCCCCATCCTAGTAATGACATGACCTCGTCCCCCCATCCTAGTAATGACACGACCTCGCCACCCCATCCTAGTAATGACACAACCTTGCCCCCCCATCCTAGTAATGACACGACCTCGTCCCTCCATCCTAGTAATGACACGACCTCGTCCCCCCATCCTAGTAATGACACGACCTCGTCCCCCCATCCTAGTAATGACATGACCTCGTCCCCCCATCCTAGTAATGACACGACCTCATCCCCCCATCCTAGTAATGACACAACCTCGTCCCCATCTTAGCAATGACACAACCTCGTCCCCCCATCCTAGTAATGACACAACCTCGCCCCCCCATCCTAGTAATGACACGACCTCGTCCCCCCATCCTAGTAATGACACAACCTCGCCCCCCCATCCTAGTAATGACATGACCTCGTCCCCCCATCCTAGTAATGACACGACCTCGTCCCCCCATCCTAGTAATGACACGACCTCTTCCCCCCATCCTAGTAATCACACAACCTCGTCCCCATCTTAGCAATGACACGACCTCGTCCCCCATCCTAGTAATGACATGACCTCGTCCCCCCCATCCTAGTAATGACACGACCTCGCCACCCCATCCTAGTAATGACACAACCTCGTCCCCCCATCCTAGTAATGACACGACCTCGCCCCCCCCATCCTAGTAATGACACGACCTCGCCCCCCCATCCTAGTAATGACACAACCTCGTTCCCCCATCCTAGTAATGACACGACCTCGTCCCCCCCATCCTAGTAATGACATGACCTCGCTCCCCATCCTAGTAATGACACGACCTCGTCCCCCCATCCTAGTAATGACATGACCTCGCCCCCCCATCCTAGTAATGACACGACCTTGTCCCCCATCCTAGTAATGACATGACCTCGCCCCCCATCCTAGTAATGACATGACCTCGTCCCCCCATCCTAGTAATGACATGACCCTGTCCCTTCCTCCCCCACTATCCTATTAATGACATGAGCTCCCCTCCCTCCCCATCCTAGTAATGACATGACCTCGCCCCCCCATCCTAGTAATGACACGACCTCGTCCCCCATCCTAGTAATGACATGACCTCGCCCCCCCATCCTAGTAATGACATGACCTCGCCCCCCATCCTAGTAATGACATGACCTCGTCCCCCCATCCTAGTAATGACATGACCCTGTCCCTTCCTCCCCCACTATCCTATTAATGACATGAGCTCCCCTCCCTCCCCATTCTAGTAATGACATGACCTCGCCCCCCCATCCTAGTAATGACACGACCTCGTCCCCCCATCCCAGTAATGACATGACCTCGACCCCCATCCTAGTAATGACATGACTTTGCCCCCTATCCTAGTAATGACATGACCTCGTCCCCCCACCCTAGTAATGACATGACCTCGTCCCCCATCCTAGTAATGACATGACCTCGCCCCCCCATCCTAGTAATGACATGACCTCGCCCCCCATCCTAGTAATGACATGACCTCGTCCCCCCATCCTAGTAATGACATGACCTCGCCCCCCATCCTAGTAATGACATGACCTCGTCCCCCCATCCTAGTAATGACATGACCCTGTCCCTTCCTCCCCCACTATCCTATTAATGACATGAGCTCCCCTCCCTCCCCATCCTAGTAATGACATGACCTCGCCCCCCCATCCTAGTAATGACACGACCTCGTCCCCCCATCCTAGTAATGACATGACCTCGACCCCCATCCTAGTAATGACATGACCTCGACCCCCATCCTAGTAATGACATGACTTTGCCCCCCATCCTAGTAATGACATGACCTCGACCCCCATCCTAGTAATGACATGACTTTGCCCCCTATCCTAGTAATGACATGACCTCGTCCCCCCACCCTAGTAATGACATGACCTCGTCCCCCATCCTAGTAATGACATGACCTCGCCCCCCCATCCTAGTAATGACATGACCTCGCCCCCCATCCTAGTAATGACATGACCTCCCCACATCCTAGTAATGACATGACCTCCCCCCATCCTAGTAATGACATGACCCTGTCCCACCATCCTAGTAATGACATGACCCTGTCCCTTCCTCCCCCACTATCCTATTAATGACATGAGCTCCCCTCCCTCCCCATCCTAGTAATGACATGACCTGGCCCCCCCATCCTAGTAATGACATGACCTCGTTCCTCCATCCTAGTAATGACATGACCTCGTCCCCCCATCCTAGTAATGACATGACCTCGCCCCCCCATCCTTGTAATGACATGACCTTGTCCCCCCATCCTAGTAATGACACGACCTCGTCCCCCATCCTAGTAATGACATGACCTCGTCCCCCCATCCTAGTAATGACACGACCTCGTCCCCCATCCTAGTAATGACATGACCTCGTCCCCCCATCCTAGTAATGACACGACCTCGTCCCCCATCCTAGTAATGACATGACCTCGTCCCCCCATCCTAGTAATGACACGACCTCGTCCCCCATCCTAGTAATGACATGACCTCGTCCCCCCATCCTAGTAATGACATGACCTCGTCCCCCCATCCTAGTAATGACACAACCTCGCCCCTCCATCCTAGTAATGACATGACCTCGTCCCCCCATCCTAGTAATGACATGACCTCGACCCCCCATCCTAGTAATGACATGACCTCGCCCCTCCATCCTAGTAATGACATGACCTCGTCCCTCCATCCTAGTAATGACATGACCTCGACCCCCCATCCTAGTAATGACATGACCTTGTCCCTTCCTCCCCCACTATCCTATTAATGACATGAGCTCCCCTCCCTCCCCCATCCTAGTAATGACATGGCCTCGTCCCCACCCCCCATACTAGTAATGACATATATAAGGAAAATTATTGCTCTAACCTAAATAAAGTGAAAAAAGCAGCTACACACGAATGTGACCAAATTGATATACAAACGAAAAAAAAATTACAATGTAGCGCTAAAAGTAATACAAATAAAGAAAAGTAAAGTGACTAGTACCAAAAAGGACACTGTAAAGTCCAGATCATAAAAAAGTGAAGTAGTCCTTGAAATCCACATGGAACACAGTAATATTTCACACAGTGTATGAACCAAGGGGTGACCCCAAAGGCATTTCACGTCAGTGACATCAAGGTGAGTGGAAAAGAACAAAAGAACGTGCATCAGATGCCCCTGTTGAAGTCCTATGGGATGAAACGCGTAGGGCGAGGTCGTCATGTTCCCTGTATTGCCCTTTTTTATTATGTTATCACGTTTTTACTTTTCGTTTTATTGTACATGCTGGTTTTATGCCAATAAACAGCAATTTCTATATTTTTTCAATCTACACTATGGAAAGCTGTTATTTTTTGTTTCATATATGATTTTCTCTATTGTCAAACTATTGGCTGGAGTTCCCCTTCTTCCCATTTGTTTGAACCCTTGGTGAAGAAGACTGGAACCTCTGAGATGGTGTCAACTACTCCTTCATTGGCCTGAAGACCCACAGCCCCCCCCCTCCCCCATTGGCTGACGGACCTGTTGGGATTTGCCGTACAACCCTCGTAGAGCTGATGATCCATCTATACATGCTCGTATGACCTAGTGTATATACACAGGTCCAGTGGTTCCGGTAAGAGTCCCCCATTCTTTTGTTCTTTTCCACTCATCTTGATGTCACCGACGTGAAATGCCTTCGGGATCACCCCTTGGTTCATACACTGTGTGAAATATTACATCTGAGTTCCATGTGGATTTCATGGACTAATTCACTTTTTTTATGATTTGGACTTTACAGTGTCCTTTTTGGTGCTAGTAATGACATGACCCCAGCCAATGAGAGCAGAGGAAGGGTGTGGACTGGGGAGAAGGCAAACAACTGGAAGCCGATTACTGGATTATAGAACTTGGCTTGGGGCGCTGGGGGACTCAAGGCAGATCGGAGCTGGACTCCAGCTCTGGGATTTTGTGGAGGAAATCAAATGTAATATGACAGCAGGGAGCAGAGCTGTAGGCCCCCCAGAGCTAGGGGTAGGGTCACAATTGCAACCCCTGCAACCCCTGATGCTACGCCCATGGTTACCAGGGCCACTAGAGAGGGGTGAATCTCCCTAACACGGGCAAAGACCGTGATAAAAACCCAACAAGGTTTCTAATCCCTCTCCGCGCCATGCAAAATGAAAATGTTTAAGGCTCCAATTTTATAGCCCAGAATTTAGGGCTGGGACAAGGGGTGGGCAAGAGGGACAACTGCCCTTGGTGCAGTGAACAGACATAGGGTGCTACACCCATTCTACAGCATGTATTAACAGTGGGGGGGAGGAGGGTGAAGTTCTGGATCAATGCCCTGGGAGCTGGACAGCCCTGTCCTGGTACAGCCAGAACTGGTTCGGTCATTATGGAAGGTACGGGGCATGCGATCTGAGTCTAGAAGACGTTCAGTGTAGGTAAGAAGCAATCCAACAAGGTGTTTCTGACATCCTCTCCAGATGTGATACAAACTTACACTTGGTGTTTCCCCCCCCCAACAAACCAAAAATTCAATAAAACGATCTTCCAGCGGCCGGGCGCGCTGGAGGTGTCAGATGTTGCGTCCGATAATGGATGGATTCATCTGCTTCGTCTTAGCGGCTCTGACTGGAGCTAATTGGTGGATCAAGCCATTTGATGTTCCATGTTAGATAAGAAGTTACGAGAGGGAGTGTCAGCCGGGACGCTTCTTGGATGGATCCCAAAGTTGCGTTTTCCCAACCGCAGTAAAAAAAAAAAACAGGGCGCTAACACGATCCAGATTGGACGCACAGAAGCCAGAGAGAGAGAGAAGAACGAGTGTCGGGGAGCTTTGAACTCGGTTTTTGGCAAAGTCCCCATTCGGCTCTTCCCCGGAGGGCGACTCAAAGGCGGCGTGAAACCCGAGCCCGCGGGGCTACAGGCGGATCACTCTACTGAATCATCCCGAGTGCAACGAAGACTGATTTATAGACCGACGCAACATTGTATCATGATGTATCCCAAGATAGGATGAAAGGGGGGGCTCAACTCGATGGATGTTTTTATAGGAGGCGGCTGTGGTGGGTAACCGCAGATTACAGCCCCAGGAACGTTTTTTGGCGCCTTTACACACCATCGGCAATTAGGCCCTTCACAGACGCGTACAATTATCGCCGCTAATGTCTTACTAGAGGTCAATGAAAGCTGAAACAACAATAACTGCCTACGTCCGTGTGCGTCCGGCATTGCTGCTCACCAAGAACATCTCTAGAGATGGCCCTCAGCTTAAAGTGGAACTAAAACTTCCCCAATCAACATGAACTATGTTTAATCCTTATGCTGCAAGCCTTAGTAAATGTTTCGAAAATGTTTTAAAAATTTTTTTTTCCATTTCTACCTTTTCTTCCTGGTTTCTTACCTAGGCCAACATGATATCATCCATCCCAGGATCTGGTTTGGGCTGAAGACCGTTCTGGACCGAGTGGATCGGTATCTAGTTGTTGATAAGTGGCCACGTGGGCAGTGAGGAAGAAATTACTTCAGTGGGTTGTGCCCACCAGTGGACAGTGGTGGGGAACCCCATTGGGGGGGCTTGGGCTACTACCTTTCTGGGTACCAACCGTGTGATAGTTTCAGCGAGAAGACTTGGGTGGGAGGGAATGGAGCACCCAATGTCCAGAAAAAAAAAAGCAGTTCTTGGTGTAGGGTTCACAAAATGTTTATTGAAAAGGTAAAAACATGTACATCAAGCCAACGCGTTTCGGGGGAATGAGCTCCCCCTTTCTTCAGGGCTGTTGGTGCGTACTTTTGGATGGGGGTAGTTTCTGGAGTGATCTCCATATAGAGAACCGGTCACCTGCCTAATGCCACACATAGGGGGCTTGCTAGCCCTCTTGTGATATCAATCAAGTTGAAAATTCAAAAAGTGTAAAAAAAAATAAAAAAAAAGAATTGCATTGAAAGAAATTAAAAAAAAAAAAAAAAAGCATAAAAAGATGAAATTTTCGATTTTATAGAGCACACATCCATTATAAAAAGTGCGGCGAAGGGCAACCATGTGAGGTATTGTCACGAACGTCGGAGTAAGAGTAATAGTTTTAGGGACATAATTCCCATTTAATTCTAAACTGATGACTTGGAAAGGCTTTTAAAGGGTCGCCTATGGAGAAGAATTTTGGGTACCATCATCGTTTTTGATTCCACGGTCATGCACAATTTTAAGCATTGGCATGTTTGGCATCTATTGACTCGACCCAACCCAATCGTTTATATTTTACCAAATACTTTAGTATAATGTTGTGTTTGTTTGCACTAAAGTCCATTTCATTATTTTTTTTTTCCCTGCAAATATGCATTTGATAACTATGCAAAATTTCACGTGACATGAAAAAAAAAAAAAAATTGCAACTGCCACCATTTTATTCTTCAGGGTCTCCGCTTTCAGAAAGTATATACTTTTTTGGGAGGTTTACAGTAATTCTTTATATAACCACTTGACCACTTAACAGGCCGCATTTATCAGGAAGGGGTCTCAATTCTCCTTCGAAGGGATCTGGGCCCTGGGATACGGGTGTAACATTGGCGGGTGTCCGCCCAGCGATCAGGTGTACTCATAGGCGATAAAAACAGAGAAAACCCGTTCTTTATCTTCTCTCCTTCTCTTGATATTTTTTTTCTTTTTCTTCATTTCTCTCCGTCTATCTTTTCTCTCTCTCTCTTTCACTCTTATTTGTCCTTTTCTCTTATGCCGCGTACACACGAGCAGATTGTATGGCGTACTTAGTCCGTCATACAATCCGACGGACAGTCCGTCGTACTTTCCACTGAACGGACTTGACCACACACGGATGCACAAACAGTCCGTCGAAAGCTTGCGCAATGACGTGTACAGCACGTACGACGGGACTAGAAATAGGAAGTCCAATACACAGCAATGCAACCTTCCGGCCTGTAAATCCTTTCTGGGCATGCGCCATACTTAGTCCGTCGAACTAGCATACTGACGAGCGGATTGTCCGCTGAAACCAAAGTACGACGGACAGAATTTTGAAAAAACCGAAATACTTAGTACACCGGACTGCACGCTGAAAAAGTCAGCTGAAGCCCACACACGAGCGGACTGTCCGCTGAAATGTGTTTCGACGGACTAAGTACGCCATACAATCCGCCCGTGTGTACGCGGCATAAGTTTCCCTTTTTCTCTCGGTCTTTCTCCCTCTCCTTTTCTTTCTCCCTCCATTTCTTCCGTTCTCTTTCACTCTATTCCTCTCTCCCTTTCTCTCACTCTCTCCATGTCTCTCTTTTTTCACTCACTTTCTTTTCTCTCTCTCTTTTTCTGTATTTCCCTTTTTTTCCTCTCTCTCTCTATTTCTCTCTCTCTTTCTCCATTTCCCTTTCTCTCCCTCTCACGGTCGCTCTCTTTCTCTCCTGCTCTTTTTTTCTCTATATGTTTTGTCTCGCTTTCTTTTTTTGTCTATTTTCTTTTCTCTTCTTTTTCGCTCTCTCTGTCTCTCTCGCTCTCCTTTTCTTACTCTCTTTCCATTTCTTCCTTTCTCTTCCCCTCTCGCCCTCTCTCTCACCTTTTCTCTCGCTCTCTTATTCTCCCTCTTTTTTTCTCTCGCTCTCTTTTTCCCCTTTCTCTCCCCCTCTTCTCTCTCCCCCTCTCTTTCCTTCTTTCTCTTCCCCTCTCTATTTCTCTACTTCCCTTTATCTCCCGCTTCCTCTCTCTCTCTCCATTTTTTTATCGCTCTTTTCCTCTATTTCCCTTTCTCTCCCCCCCTTTTCTCTCTCTCTCTCTCTCCACTTTTCTCTCTCTCCCCCCTTTTCTCTCTCTCTCTCCCCTTTTCTCTCTCTCTCTCCCCTTTTCTCTCTCTCTCTCTCTCCCCTTTTCTCTCTCTCTCTCTCCCCTTTTCTCTCTCTCTCTCTCCCCTTTTCTCTCTCTCTCTCTCCCCTTTTCTCTCTCTCTCCCCTTTTCTCTCTCTCTCTCTCTCCCCCTCTCTTTTTTTCTTCTCTCCATTTCTCTACTTCCCTTTCTCTCCCTCTTTTTTCACTCGCTTATTTTCCCATTCTCAGTCTCTCTATTTCTCACTCGCTTTTTTCTCTCCCTCTTATCTCTTTCTCTCTTTTTCTCAATTTCCCCTTTTCTCCTCTATTTCTTTTTCCTTTTCTCTCACTCTCCTTTTTTCTCTCTCTCCCCCTCTCTCATTGTTTTGTTCTCTTTTGTCGCGTACACACACGACCAAACTTTCCGGCAGACTAGCTCCCACGGTCTTCCCGACAGACTTTCGGCGGAGGTCCGACGGACTTCCAGAACGAATGGACTTGGCCACACATGACCAGACTAAGTTCATTTGAAAGTCCGTTAGTTTTGAGCGTGATGACGTACGACGGGACCAAAAAAGGAGGTTCAATAGCCAGTAGCCAATAGCTTCCTTTGCCTCGTATTTGGTCCGTCAGACTAGCACACAGACAAACGGTTTTCTCGATAGGAATTGAGTCCGACAGATTTGAAACATATTCTATTTCTAGGTCCGTCTGATTTTTTTTAATGAAAAACGATCGGGTTAGCCCACACATGAACGGAATGTCCGACAGACTGATCCCGCCGGACTGATCCCGCCGGACCTAGTCTGACGGAAAGTCCGGTTGTGTGTACGCGGCATTTCTCTCCATCTTTTTCTCTTTATTTTGTTCTCTTTCTCTCCCTCTTTTTCTCTCGCTCTCTCTCCCTTTCTCGCTCCCTCTTTTTTCCCCTATTTCCT
>NW_027507788.1:3530495-3545495 GCF_037356315.1 Lithobates pipiens
TAATGGGGCCCATCGATCCTCTTGTACCCCTCCCCCCCCCCCCCATCCTCGGAAATCTTCATTTCACGAACGTTCCATCAGCCGCACCGCAGAGCTCAGCAAAGTGAATTAAACGCCATATGGTTGTTAATTAGTAGAAGTGGGAGCACAATTGCTCTTTTGTCTCTCTGAACTAATTGCATTTGATTTTAAGATGGGAAAACTTTTTGCAAAGTACTAGAAGAGAAAAGTTGGAGCGGAGATTGGAGGCACCTTGTCACGCCCGGAGCGACGACGAATTAAGTAGCTGTGGAAAATGATTGTTGTAAAGTCATAATCTGCATGTCATGCGCCTGCTTAGAAAAATATCCCCCACAAAACAAAGCGGTGCGAAGAATAGATTATAGTCTGCAATACTTCAGCTTCCTCTGTCTAGTGGTTAAAGACACCAGTCCATCCAGTTCAACCTGAGTGTCTACAATGGTCCCTATCCCTGTACATTGCACACTCACATCAGTCCCTACCCTCAAGGAGCCCACAATCCAAGGTCCCCATTCATAGACGAGGGCCAATTTTGGACAGAAGCCAATTAACCTACCTGCATGTCTTTGGAGTGTGGGAGGAAACCGGAGTACCCGGAGGAAACCCATGCAGGCACAGGGAGAACATGCAAACTCCAGGCAGGTAGTATCATGGTTGGGATTCAAACCAGCGACCCTTCTTACTGCTAGGTGAGAGCGCTAACCACTACACCACTGTGCCACCCACTGTACCACTGTGCTACCCGCTACACCACTGTGCTACCCGCTGTACCACTGTGCTACCCGCTACACCACTGTGCCGCCCACTGTACCACTGTGCTACCCGCTACACCACTGTGCCGCCCACTGTACCACTGTGCTACCCGCTACACCACTGTGCCGCCCACTGTACCACTGTGCTATCCGCTACACCACTGTGCCACCCGCTACACCACTGTGCTATCCGCTACACCACTGTGCCACCCGCTACACCACTGTGCCGCCCTAGTGGTCCGTTATCTCTTCTTCAGACTGACCCACAGGACTAATAAAGTGCGTCTCACTGATATTTTTGCAATCCCCCCCCCTTCCCCCCCTCCATTAATGACATTTAAAATTTTAAACTTGGTGACATCATTACTGGGTCTATGTGCTTCTCTATGCAATGCAGGCAGGTTACGGCTGGTGGAAAGTGCACTTGTGGTGTACGTACCCTTTGTGGGCTCCAATACCCCTCCCCCAGCCAAAAAAAAACATTTTTTTTAGTGAAATCAAATGAATCCACAGAACACATGGACAGCAATAGAGCCCTCTGGGGGGGGGGGGGGGGGTGAAGAAAAGACAGGTAAGTTCATTATATGGCCACGCCTATATTAGCATGTTGGCTGTCCCATTCCCACCCCATGGCCATTAACATGGAGTAGTCCCCTCTCTGCATGGCCATTAACATGGAGTAGTCCCCTCTCTGCATGGTCATTAACATGGAGTTGCCCCTCTCCCCATGGTCATTAACATGGAGTTGCCCCTCTCTGCATGGTCATTAATATGGAGTTGCCCCTCTCCCTATGGCCATTAACATGGCGTTGCCCTTTCCGCCTAGCCATTAACATGGAGTTGCCCCTCTCCCCAGGTCATTAACATGGAGTTGCCCCTCTCCCCAGGTCATTAACATGGAGTTGCCCCTCTCCCCATGACCATTAACATGGAGTTGCCCCTCTCCCCATGGACATTAACATGGAGTTGCCCCTCTCCCCATGGCCATTAACATGGAGTTGCCCCTCTCCCCATGGCCATTAACATGGAGTTGCCCCTCTCCCCATGGTCATTAACATGGAGTTGCCCCTCTCCCCATGACCATTAACATGGAGTTGCCCCTCTCCCCATGGACATTAACATGGAGTTGCCCCTCTCCCCATGACCATTAACATGGAGTTGCCCCTCTCCCCATGACCATTAACATGGAGTTGCCCCTCTCTGCATGGACATTAACATGGAGTTGCCCCTCCCCATGACCATTAACATGGAGTTGCCCCTCTCTGCATGGACATTAACATGGAGTTGCCCCTCTCCCCATGGACATTAACATGGAGTTGCCCCTCTTTACAGCTTTAACATCCTCCACTTTTCTGAGAAGATTTTCTCCAAGATTTTGGAGGGTGCCTTGTGAATTTGTCCCCATTTGTGAGGTCAGGTACTGATGTTGGATGAGAAGTCCCACCAATGACGTTTAGTACTTGTATTGATTTAGGCACTACTGACAATCTGTTTAATAGGACAACCAAGATTACAAGGACAGTTCCATATACACCATCTCACAAAAGTAAGTACACCCCTCAGTGACTTTTCTTCTCTCTTTTCATGTGACAACACTGAAGAAATGACACTTGTCTACAATGTAAAGTAGTGAGTGTACAGCTTGTATAACAGTGTAAATTTCCTGTCCCCTCAAAATAACTCAACACACAGCCATTAATGTCTAAACCGCTGGCCACAAAAGTCAGTACACCCCTAAGTGAAAATCTCCAAATTGGGCCCAATTAGACATTTTCCCTCCCCGGTGTCATGTGACTCGTTAGTGTTACAAGGTCTCAGGTGTGAATGGGGAGCAGGTGTGTTACATTTGGTGTTATCGCTCTCACTCTCTCATACTGGTCACTAGAAGTACAACATGGCACCTCATGGCAAAGAACTCTCTGAGGATCTGAAGATAAGAATTGTTGCCCTACATAAAGATGGCCTAGGCTATAAGAAGATTGCCAAGACCCTGAAACTGATCTGCAGCACGGTGGCCAAGACCATACAGCGGTATAACAGGACAGGCTCCACTCAGAACAGGCCTCGTCATGGTCGTCCAAAGAAGTTGAGGTCACGTGCTCAGCGTCATATCCAGAGGTTGTCTTTGGGAAATAGATGTATGAGTGCTGCCAGCATTGCTGCAGAGGTTGTAGGGGTGGGGGGTCAGCCTGTCAGTGCTCAGACCATACGCCGCACACTGCATCAAATTGGTCTGCATGGCTGTCATCCCAGAAGGAAGCCTCTTCTAAAGATGATGCACAAGAAAGACCACAAACAGTTTGCTGAAGACAAGCAGACTAAGGAGATGGATTACTGGAACCATGTCCTGTGGTCTGATGAGACCAAGATAAAGGTATTTGGTGTCAGATGGTGTCAGGCGTGTGTGGGGGCAACCAGGTGAGGAGGACAAAGACAAGCGTGTCTTGTCTACAGTCAGGCATGGTGGTGGGGGTGTCATGGTCTGGGGCTGTATGAGTGCTGCCGGCACTGGGGGGGCTACAGATCATTGAGGGGACCATGAATGCCAACATGTACTGTGACATACTGAAGCAGAGCATGATCCCCTCCCTTCAGAGACTGGGCCGCAGGGCAGTATTCCAACATGATAACCACCCCAAACACACCTCCAACACCACCACTGCCTTGCTAAAGAAGCTGAGGGTAAAGGTGATGGACTGGCCAAGCATGTCTCCAGACCTAAACCCTATTGATCATCTGTGGGGGATCCTCAGAGGGAAGGGGGAGGAGGGGAAGGTCTCCAACATCCACCAGCTCTGTGATGTCATCATGGAGGAGGGGAAGAGGACTCCAGTGGTGACCTGTGAAGCTCTGCTGACCTCCATGCCCAAGAGGGTGAAGGCAGTGCTGGAAATTAATGGCGGCCACACAAAATATTGACACTTTGGGCCCAATTTGGAGATTTTCACTTAGGGGTGTACTGACTTTTGTTGCCAGCGGTTTAGACATTAATGGCTGTGTGTTGAGTTATTTTGAGGGGACAGGAAATTTACACTGTTATACAAGCTGTACACTCACTACTTTACATTGTAGACAAGTGTCATTTCTTCAGTGTTGTCACATGAAAAGGGAGAAGAAATGTCACTGAGGGGTGTACTTACTTTTGTCAGATAATGTATACTGTAACTTGGCAGCAGGTGGCGCCATCTGCCCTTCGCAGCATTCCAAGGAAAGTCTATGACAATGACCGCATCTTCATATGAACAGAAGCAGTCCAACCCCCCCATAGACTTCTGTGTGCAGCTCATTGTCAGAAGAAAGCTGCCATAAAATGTGATATCAATGGTACACACATTTTTTTTGTTAAAATATGTTAGTATAAAAAAAAAAAAAAAAAAAATCATACACACACACACACACACACACACACATATATATATATGTGTGTATGTATGATTTTTTTTTTTTTATATATATATACAAACATATTTTATATATATATATATATATATATATATATATATATATATACCCGTGAAGGAAAGACTGATAATAATAATGATAATAATAATGATAATAATAATAATAAGGCTAGGTATGCCCAGTTGCTGAACGGAGTTGCAGGAAGGTGTAGGAAAGGCAGGGCTGTCGGGGGGGGGGGGGGGGAAGGGGGTATTCGGGGGGTCAGGGAGACGGGGGTCATTTTAAAGCAGAGGTGAACCTGAAGTGGATGACGATTACTTTGCTCGGTGTATCAGAAATAGTCAACCAACATCCTTTTTTTCACTTTTTACTGCATATTCATGTCTATGGCTGCACGCAGCTTCTCGGTCGGTGATCACGTGGGCCACATCTGTGTAAGGTGGGGTGAAGCTCTTCATTGGAGACCACTGTGGCAAAGGTGACAACACCGGAGAACAATTGAGAGACTGGGGCAGAGCGTTGTCACCTTATCACAGGAAGTGCCTGAACAAGGGCCTCAATGGCAGGATCACGGGGGAATTAGGGTTGCCACCTGTCCAGGATTCACCCGGACAGTTCAGGTTTGGAATCATGTGTCCGGGTTTCAGACTGCCTGAAACCCGGACACATTTAGACTGGGCTATGGCTTCCCAGCAGGGTTGCTGCACGTACTTGTCTAAGCTGAGAGTGTCAGGGTTCTCAGGTCACCCCTTACATCAGAGTTCCCCTTTACACCAGAGGTCACAGCGTTTCCCCTTACATCAGAGTCCTCTCCATACATCAGAGTTCTGTGTTACCCCTTAAATCAGGGTTCCCAGAGCATCCCTTACTCCCCAGAGTCTGCAGAGTCCCCCTTATAGTGAAAGGGAACTCTGCGAGTTCAGATGTAAAAGGGGGCCCTTGTTATTAACTTCATATGATTAGAAATGTTATTTAATAGCAAAATATATGTATAAAAACCAATTGCTGTGCGCCGCTAAAGTGTTCGGGTTTGGCTTGAAGAAAAAGTGGCAACCCTACGGGGGATCCGGGAGCTTTCATTATCCCCCTCATGTAAGAGGGTCTCCCCTGTGAAGTCACTTCATTGCCCAGCCATTTGCCGCTCTCTGACGTCGTTGTGTACAAAGCAGGACCAATTGTCCTGCATTGTATAAAAAGATGGAAAAGGCCGCCCACAACCTGGAGCATCAGACAGCATAGGAGAGAACCAGCTTAACGTCCCCCAAAGAAGTATTTGATTCATGAAGTGCAGGGGGGCCGCACTCCATGGGTACGTTTAACAGCCGCTCCCAGTGCAGAGGTCTCCAAACTACGGCCCAGGGGCCCAAGATTTTATCCAACCCTCTGATGTAAGAGGGGACTCTAACGGGACCTCACATGGGCACACTCATGAAAGGTGGACTCTCGTGAAAGGGAGACTCACACGGAGACTCACGTAAGGGGGGACTCACACGGAGACTCACGTAAGGGGGGACTCACACGGAGACTCACGTAAGGGGGGACTCACACGGAGACTCACGTAAGGGGGGACTCACACGAAGACTCACGTAAGGGGGGACTCACACGGAGACTCACGTAAGGGGGGACTCACACGGAGACTCACGTAAGGGGGGACTCACACGGAGACTCACGTAAGGGGGGACTCACACGGAGACTCATGTAAGGGGGACTCACATGGAGAATCATGTAAGGGGGACTCACATGGGGACTCTCATGGGGACTCTCATGTAAGGGGGACTCACACGGAGACTCTCATGTAAGGGGGACTCACACGGAGACTCTCATGTAAGGGGGGACTCACACGGAGACTCATGTAAGGGGGGACTCACATGGAGACTCATGTAAGGGGGGACTCACATGGAGACTCATGTAAGGGGGACTCACATGGGGACTCATGTAAGGGGGACTCACACGGAGACTCTCATGTAAGGGGGGACTCACACGGAGACTCATGTAAGGGGGGACTCACACGGAGACTCATGTAAGGGGGGACTCACATGGAGACTCATGTAAGGGGGGACTCACATGGAGACTCATGTAAGGGGGACTCACATGGGGACTCATGTAAGGGGGACTCACACGGGGACTCATGTAAGGGGGACTCACACGGGGACTCATGTAAGGGGGACTCACACGGGGACTCATGTAAGGGGGGACTCACACGGAGACTCATGTAAGGGGGGACTCACACGGAGACTCATGTAAGGGGGGACTCACACGGAGACTCATGTAAGGGGGGACTCACACGGAGACTCATGTAAGGGGGACTCACATGGAGAATCATGTAAGGGGGACTCACATGTAAGGGGGACTCACATGGGGACTCTCATGGGGACTCTCATGTAAGGGGGACTCACACGGAGACTCTCATGTAAGGGGGGACTCACACGGAGACTCTCATGTAAGGGGGGACTCACACGGAGACTCTCATGTAAGGGGGGACTCACACGGAGACTCTCATGTAAGGGGGGACTCACACGGAGACTCATGTAAGGGGGGACTCACACGGAGACTCATGTAAGGGGGACTCACACGGGGACTCATGTAAGGGGGGACTCACACGGGGACTCATGTAAGGTGGACTCACACGGGGACTCATGTAAGGGGGACTCACACGGGGACTCATGTAAGGGGGACTCACATGGGGACTCATGTAAGGGGGACTCACACGGGGACTCATGTAAGGGGGACTCACATGGGGACTCATGTAAGGGGGACTCACATGGGGACTCATGTAAGGGAGGTCTCCTATGGCGACTTTCATGTAAGGCGAGACTCTGATGGGAGCTCTGAAATAAGGAGCGACTTTGATGGTGGCTCTAATGTAAGAGAGAGCTCTGATGGGGACTCTGATGTAAAGAAGGGCACTGATGTAAGGGAGGGCTCTGACTGGGACTCTGATGTAAGAAAGGGCTCTGATGTAAGGGAGGGCACCGATGGGGAGCCTTTTTCCCTGAACATAGAACTTTAAACTCTTCCCTGCCAGCCTGTTGCACGGCTCCGATATATCCGGCTCGGTGACAATGGAATAGAATCATCTCCCCGTGTTGGGGGCGGAGTCCGTTCTTACACGGCGGAGGATGGGCTGTCTGGGCGGCGGCGGTGAGCGATGAGCAGATGAACAGGTGATCGGAGTAACGTTCGCTCTCCAGCAGCCCGGAGTCCTCCGGGGAATTTTGGGGGAATAAATTATAGATCCTAAAAATCCCCCTAAAGACGCCGCGCTGAGTTTTTGCCAAACACGTGTCCGATGAGGTCATCGCCAGGAGGGATGAGCGCGACATCTGTCCGCCATCAATATCTCCCCCATCCTCCCTGTACAGGACAGCTGGGTCACTTCCCCTGAGCCCGGCTCCCATCTCCTCACATAATCTGAGGTCGCAGCGATTCCATCGCGCAGGAAATCCGCGGCTGACCCCATCACTGCCAACAATTTCTGCCTCTGCTGAATATCTTTCTGAAAATGCCGGTTGCCTGGCTGTCACGCCTCCCTGATGGCGTACTGTGCGTCACTGAAATCGGGAGCCAGTCTGCAGACCAGAAGATCGGACTTCAGTCCAACGTCAGTTGTTCTGGGTCAGCGGCCAAGTCTGGAAAACAGCCAGCCAGGCAACCGGCATTTTTGAAAGGTGATCAGTAATGGCTGCCTGCATACAGGTCTTCTGTAAAATAATATCCACAGACATCTTTGCGGACGCATGGTGTACGAGAATCTCTGCAGACAGCAGTATGTGCCGGGAGGGCTCCGATATGCAGAAGATCAATAAAGTGACTTTCCCTGAATCCATTTCCCGAATTTGTTACAATGTAATGGAGAGATTTACTCTGTGCAGCGCATATCAAAAAATTGTCATTTGCTTTTTAAAAAAAATCCCAGCTGCTCGCCTGCGTTACCAGAGCTATCTTGGACCTCACTGAGGTGAATGCTGTTGGAATGGTCCTTTATCCTCAGGTCTGGGTTCCCTCCAGCTATTAACCTGCATTACAAGAGCTATCCTGGTCTTCATGGAGGTGAATGCTGTTGGAAGGGTCCTTTGTCCTCAGGCCTGGGATCCCTCCTCCAGCTGTTCACCTGCGTTTCCAGAGCTATCCTGGACTTCACTGAGGTGAATGCTGTTGGAAGGGTCCTTTGTCTTCAGGCCTGGGATCCCTCCAGCTATTAACCTGCATTACCAGAGCTATCCTGGTCTTCATGGAGGTGAATGCTGTTGGAAGGGTCCTTTGTCCTCAAGCCTGGGATCCCTCCTCCAGCTGTTCACCTGTGTTACCAGAGCTATCCTGGACTTCACTGAGGTGAATGCTGTTGGAAGGGTCCTTTGTCCTCAGGTCTGGGATCCCTCCAGCTATTAACCTGCATTACCAGAGCTATCCTGGTCTTCATGGAGGTGAATGCTGTTGGAAGGGTCCTTTGTCTTCAAGCCTGGGATCCCTCCTCCAGCTGTTCACCTGTGTTACCAGAGCTATCCTGGTCTTCATGGAGGTGAATGCTGTTGGAAGGGTCCTTTGTCCTCAGGCCTGGGATCCCTCCTCCAGCTGTTCACCTGCGTTACCAGAGCTATCCTGGACTTCACTGAGGTGAATGCTGTTGGAAGGGTCCTTTGTCTTCAGGCCTGGGATCCCTCTCCAGCTATTAACCTGCATTACCAGAACTATGCTGGTCTTCATGGAGGTGAATGCTGTTGGAAGGGTCCTTTGTCCTCAAGCCTGGGATCCCTCCTCCAGCTGTTCCCCTGCATTACCAGAGCTATCCTGGTCTTCATGGAGGTGAATGCTGTTGGAAGGGTCCTTTGTCCTCAGGCCTGGGATCCCTCCTCCAGCTGTTCACCTGTGTTACCAGAGCTATCCTGGTCTTCATGGAGGTGAATGCTGTTGGAAGGGTCCTTTGTCCTCAGGCCTGGGATCCCCCCAGCTGCTCGCCTGCGTTACCAGAGCTATCTTGGACCTCACTGAGGTGAATGCTGTTGGAATGGTCCTTTGTCCTCAGGCCTGGGATCCCTCCAGCTATTAACCTGCATTACCAGAGCTATCCTGGTCTTCATGGAGGTGGATGCTGTTGGAAGGGTCCTTTGTCCTCAAGCCTGGGATCCCTCCTCCAGCTGTTCACCTGTGTTACCAGAACTATCCTGGTCTTCATGGAGGTGAATGCTGTTGGAAGGGTCCTTTGTCCTCAAGCCTGGGATCCCTCCTCCAGCTGTTCACCTGTGTTACCAGAGCTATCCTGGTCTTCATGGAGGTGAATGCAGTTGGAAGGGTCCTTTGTCCTCAAGCCTGAGATCCCTCCTCCAGCTGTTCACCTGTGTTACCAGAGCTATCCTGGTCTTCATGGAGGTGAATGCTGTTGGAAGGGTCCTTTGTCCTCAAGCCTGGGATCCCTCCTCCAGCTGTTCACCTGTGTTACCAGAGCTATCCTGGTCTTCATGGAGGTGAATGCTGTTGGAAGGGTCCTTTGTCTTCAGGCCTGGGATCCCTCTCCAGCTATTAACCTGCATTACCAGAGCTATGCTGGTCTTCATGGAGGTGAATGCTGTTGGAAGGGTCCTTTGTCCTCAAGCCTGGGATCCCTCCTCCAGCTGTTCCCCTGCATTACCAGAGCTATCCTGGTCTTCATGGAGGTGAATGCTGTTGGAAGGGTCCTTTGTCCTCAGGCCTGGGATCCCTCCAGCTGTTCACCTGTGTTACTAGAACAACCTCTGTCTTCACTGAGATTAATGCTGTTGGAATGGTCTTTTGTCCTCAGGCCTGGGATCCCTCCTCCAGCTGTTCACCTGTGTTACCAGAACTACCCTGAACTTCACTGAGGTAAATGCTGTTGGAACAGTCCTTTTTCCTTATGCCTGGGATCCCTCCAGCTGTTCACCTATGTTACCAGAGCTACCCTTGTCATTTTTTTTCTTAAACAAAATCCCTGTTTTCACTTTTTTTTCAGTGCTTTGTTACACCTCAGTGATGCTGATCTCCTGCAGCCTATATGCAGTCAATTCCCATCTACCTGCACTCCTGGGATGGCTGCAGTGTGTTCATTTCTTGGGGTGGATTTCCTGATGATGACAGAAGTGGACCCTGTCAGCGTAAAGTGTGCTGAAACAACTGTAGTGGGGGTACCCATGGACTCCCCATGCTCAGGCACAGACCCCTTTAATTCCTTTTCCTAGAACTCCCTTAAGTTTCTCTGCTTCCCTTCCTCGGAAAGCTCAGGCAGGTTACATCTGAGGAGTAAGAGTTAGCTGGGCATATGATTTACAGCCAGATGAAAAGACCTTCCATATATTAGGGCCAATTTAGACCGTCGCCAGTTAACCTACCAGCATGTTAAATAGTTACATAGTAGGTGAGGTAGAAAAAAGACAAGTCCATCAAATATGTGTGATTATATGCAAGTATTACATTGTATATCATGCATGTTGTGGTCGTTCAAGTGCTTATCGAATAGTTTCTTGAAACTATCAATGCCCCCCGCTGAGACCACCGCCTGTGGAAGGGAATTCCACATCCTTGCCACTCTTACCGTAAAGAACCCTCTACTTAGTTTAAGGTTAAACCTCTTTTCTTCAAATTTTAATGCGTGGTCGCGAAACAGTTTTCTCCCTATTGTGGGGTCACCAGTTCGGTATTTATATATTGTGCGGTCACCAGTCTGGTATTTATATATTGTGGGGTCACCAGTCCGGTATTTATATATTGTGGGGTCACCAGTCCGGTATTTATATATTGTGGGGTCACCAGTCCGGTATTTGTATATTGTGGGGTCACCAGTCCGGTATTTATATATTGTGGGGTCACCAGTTCCGGTATTTATATATTGTGGGGTCACCAGTTCCGGTATTTATATATTGTGGGGTCACCAGTCCGGTATTTATATATTGTGGGGTCACCAGTCCGGTATTTATATATTGTGGGGTCACCAGTTCCGGTATTTATATATTGTGGGGTCACCAGTCCGGTATTTATATATTGTGGGGTCACCAGTCCGGTATTTGTATATTGTGGGGTCACCAGTCCGGTATTTGTATATTGTGGGGTCACCAGTCCAGTATTTGTATATTGTGGGGTCACCAGTCCGGTATTTATATATTGTGAGGTCACCAGTCCGGTATTTGTATATTGTGGGGTCACCAGTCCGGTATTTGTATATTGTGGGGTCACCAGTCCGGTATTTATATAATGAAATCATATCCCCTCTCAGGCTTCTCTTCTCCAGAGAGAATAAGTTCAGAGCTCACAACCTTTCCTCATATCTAATACCCTCCAGACCCTTTATTAGCTTTGTTGCCCTTCTTTGTAGTCGCTCCATTTTCAGTACATCCTTCCTGAGGTCTGGTGCCCAGAACTGGACAGTATACTCCAGGTGCGGCCAGACCAGAGTCTTGTAGGCCCACGTCTACGGGCCTTCCTTTAGCTAGATACACCACGTCTACGGGCCTTCCTTTATCTAGATACACCATGTCTACGGGCCTTCCTTTATCTAGATACACCATGTCTACGGGCCTTCCTTTATCTAGATACACCACGTCTACGGGCCTTCCTTTATCTAGATACACCATGTCTACGGGCCTTCCTTTATCTAGATACACCACGTCTACGGGCCTTCCTTTATCTAGATACACCACATCTACGGGCCTTCCTTTATCTAGATGGCAACTCACCTCCTCATAAAAGGTTAGTAGATTGGTTTGGCAAGAACGATTCTTCATGAATCCATGCTGATTACTGCTAATGATACCATTTTCATTACTAAAATCTTGTATATAGTCCCTTATCATCCCCTCCAAGAGTTTACATACTATTGATGTTAGGCTGACTGGTCTGTAATTCCCAGGGATGTATTTTGGGCCCTTATTAAATATTGGTGCTACATTGGCTTTTCTCCAATCAGCTGGTACCATTCCAGTCAGTAGACTGTCAGTAAAAATTAGGAACAATGGTCTGGCAATTACTTGACTGAGTTCCCCAAGTACCCTCGGGTGCAAGCCATCTGGTCCCGGTGATTTATTAATGTTGTTTCCCCAAGTCTAATTTTAATTCTGTCTTCTGATAACCATGGGGGTTTTTCCTCTGATGTGCCATGAGGATAAACTCTGCAGTTTTGGTTACTGAAGCCCCCCGATTCCCTCGTGAAGACCGAGAAGAATAAATTCAATACCTTCACCATCTCCCCATCCTTTGTAACCTGTCTTTGGTGCGTAGGAGGAAACCCAAGGAGCATGTACACTCCATGCAGTTAGTGGGTTGGTTGGGAACTGAACCAACAACCAGGTAGAAGTGCTAACCACTAAGCCACTGCGTTGCCCAGTTAAAGCTTGGTTTGTTAAAAGTATGATTTTTACTTTTATTTTTTATGGGATTTTAAAAGAAAGAGGCCTGTTAAGAATAAAAACTCATTAAGCGCTGGTAACTTTTGTAAAGTATAGTTCTCCTTTAAAGAAGTGGCACCAATCCCAGAATGTTTCCACTACTAATAAAGTTTTCATTTGCTTCAAGTGACACGTTGACTTTGGTGACTCTTTTAATAATAACCCATACAAGTTAACATGTGAAACATTTTATAAAAATAGTCACTTGACGGTAGAATAGTTTAAGGTTAAAAACCAGCGATATTTCCGGGGACATTTATGTTCTTCATTATACCGCCAATATAAAAGCATATGTGGGGGGGGGGGTGGGGAGGAAATTCGTCTATAATCTGTAAGAAACACTAATGGCATGCAGAGCTCCAGCGGGAAGATAACGAGGTTATTCGGTGAATTTGGAAACAGATTTTTTGTGTTTAACAAAAAAATATGAAAATAAAATGTAAGAATCGTCCGATCCAATGACGTGAAAAAAAAAAACAAATAGAAGAGGAATGATTCGTAGATTTACATTGCAAAAGAAAGGTGACAAAGTAACAAAACCGGTCATTTCATTTCTGCATTTTAAGTTGCCGTAAACCCTCCTACTGCGCAATTCTGTTACCGCAATCTCCCATCAACCTGGGCCACGAGGAGTTAATATCCTCCTGCCATCACTAATAAAAGCAAGGCGGCTCCATAGACCAATTCTGACACTTCTCACGTACAAGTAGAAGACTGCAGATTTTAGTCGATAATTCTTTAGAACCCCCCCAAACATGGATATATTTTCTGAAAGCGAAGGCCCGGGAGAAATAATATCACGTGATATTTGCGCAGCGCTTTTTCGAACACAATTTCTTTTGGGGAAAATATTCACTTCAATTCATTTTAATGCACTAAAATACAGTATAATAACACAATCGTTTGAAAAAAATATATATATAAGATGATGTTATGCAGAGCAAATAGATACCCAACGTGTCTTGCTTTAAAATTGTGTGCGCCCAGCGACAAACTACGGTACTTAACCAGTTCCCTCCCAGGCCAATGCTTACGTTTCTCTCCTACGTGTTCTTGCTAGAAAATTACTTAGAACCCCCCAACATTATATATCTATCTATATATATATATATAGATATATATATATATATATATATATATATATATATATATATAGAGAGAGAGAGAGAGAGAGATTTTATTTTTTATTATATATCTATTATTATTTTTATTATTATATATCTACATAAAAAAAAAACATAAAGCAAATAAATAATTAATTATATTACACAATATAAAATAAACCTTATCCAAATTATGCTATACTATCTCTCTCTCTCATATTTATATGAGAGAGAGAGAGAGAGAGAGAGAGAGAGAGAGAGAGAGAGAGAGAGAGAGAGAGAGAGAGAGAGAATTTTTTTATTATATATCTATATAGCAACATATTAAAAAAAAGGCAAAACAATTATATATATATATATATTATTATATTATGTTATATTACACAATATAAAATAAACCTTATCCAAATTATACTATACTATCTCTATATCTAGAATATAAAGTTTAAAATATATAAATATAAAATGTTTATATATATATATATATATATATATATATATATATATATATATATATAAACATTTTATATATATATATATATATATATATAAATATAACATTTTATATTTATATATTTTAAATATTTTATATATATATATATATATTTTTTTTTTTTTACAGCAAAGGCACTTTTTTTTTTTTCAAAAGCAGTTTTTTTTTGGGGGGGAAGATACACTTTATTGAATTTTAGTGCACAAAAAGACAATGTAATACCCAATTGTTTGATAAAATATAAAAAATGATCTTACGCAGAGCGGATGGATCCCAAACGCATCAGGTGTTAAAATTGTGGGCGACAAATAATGGTACTTAAAAATCTCCATAGGTGACACTTTAAAAGCCTTTACAGGTCCCCAGTTTTCAGTTACACAGGAGTTCTAGAACTATTGCTCTTGCTATGACATTCGCAGCGATACCGTCACATAGGCGCGCGGGACCTACGTATGCGTTGGTCTTTGCTTGTGAGCGCAGAGGGACGGGCGCTTTACATGTTTTCAATTTTTCTTTTTTTTTAAAAATTTTTTTTTACACACAGTCTCTGTAAAAAAATGTTTTTTGATCAACTTTATCACAAGGGATAAACAACATCCCTCTTGGGGGATAGCTTGGGCAGTGACGGGTACTCTTTACTGAGACAACTGGGGGGTCTATTAGACCTCAGACCTCTTCTCTGCCCTCAAAGGAATCTGATGAAGCAGAGATCGGTTTGATCAGATGCCGGTAACGACTTGTAAACATCAACCAGAAGTGACAAAATCTTTGTTGTTTTCCAGTTTCATGGACCACAGAGATGATCAGGAAACGCAAGTTCCTCCCTCATCTCTATGGTC
>NW_027507788.1:3550495-3577510 GCF_037356315.1 Lithobates pipiens
AAAGAAAACCCAAAAGACGGAAAATCACAGTCTGTTACAGAGTCTCGAGTTACAGGACTGAACCTGCCTTACACCGGAGATGTGTACGGCTTGGGGACATATTCGATGTCACAGAACCCTCGTGGCTCCTACGTTCCGCAGAGTCCACAATAAATAATAAAAAATAAAAATGACTTCCACACTCAGCTGGAAACTTTTAACTGGCAGCCAACGTAGTGATAAGTGTTCGGAATAGGAAGGGTCAGCCGCCGAAATCCAATCTGCCGTAAGGAAAAAGTAGCAAACTAACTTTTAACGGCCACAGAAAGGCGAAATATTTAGTATGAAAGAGGAGCCTGTAGTCAAAAAAAAAACACAATTTACAAACATATTTGCTGAACACTTCCTATCCAATATCCGCATATAAAACGTCCAAATGGGAAGTAGTTAATATCAGGACTCTCATATAAAAGTGATCTGAAGTTCCCCTCCCTTCCAGCCGTCGCCCGAAAATCCTTGACGCTTCCGGGATCATTTAACACAAAGGAGATGGGGAAACGGGTGTTTCTCCATCTCCTTTGTGGGCAGCCATTCTGACCACTGCATTCCTAGGTTCCACAGAGGAAGGGGAATTGCACAGGAACATAGGAAGCAGTCACGGCAACTGTCTACAGAGGAGATGGATGAACATCCTTTCCCCCATCACCACTGTGGGCAGGCATTCTGACCACTCTCCACAGTCCAAGGTTCCCCAGAGGAACAGGAGAGAGCCCAGGAACAGGGTAAGTGGTTAGGACAGCTGCCCACAGAGGAGATGGATGAACATCTGTGTTTCCATCTCCTCTGTGGGCAAGCATTCTGACCACTTACCACAGTCCAAGGTTCCCCAGATGACCACTCTCCACAGTCCAAGGTTCCCCAGATGAAACGGGAGAGCCCAGGAACAGGGTAAGTGGTTAGGATAGCTGCCCACAGAGATGGAGGAACATCCGTGTTCCCATCACCACTGTGGGCAGGCACCCTGACCACTCGCCACAGTCCAAGGTTCCCCAAAGGAACGTGAGAGCCCAGGAACAGGGTAAGTGGTAAGGACAGCTGCCCACAGAGGAGATGGATGAACATCTGTGTTTCCATCTCCTCTGTGGGCAAGCATTCTGACCACTTACCACAGTCCAAGGTTCCCCAGATGACCACTCTCCACAGTCCAAGGTTCCCCAGATGACCACTCTCCACAGTCCAAGGTTCCCCAGATGACCACTCTCCACAGTCCAAGGTTCCCCAGATGAAACGGGAGAACCCAGGAACAGGGTAAGTGGTTAGGACAGCTGCCCACAGAGATGGAGGAACATTCGTGTTCCCATCTCCTCTGTGGGCAAGCATTCTGACCACTTAGCATATCCCCAGAGGAGCGCGAGAGCCGAGGAACAGTGTAAGTGGTTAGGACAGCTGCCCGCAGAGGAGATGGATGAACATCCGTTCCCCTATCTCCACTGTGGGCAGGCACCCTGACCACTCGCCACAGTCCAAGGTTCCCCAGAGGAACGGGAGAGCCCAGGAACAGGGTAAGTGGTTAGGACAGCTGCCCCCAGAGATGGAGGAACATCCGTGCTCCCATCTCCTTTGTAGGCAGGCATTCTGAACACTTAGCACATTCCCAGAGGAGCGTGAGAGCCGAGGAACAGGGTAAGTTGTCAGGACAGCTGCCCACAGATGGAGAAACATCCGTTCCCCCATCTCCTCTGTGGGCAGGAATCGTGACCACTTACTGCATTCCAGGTTCCCCAGAAGAAGGGGAGAGCCTGGGAGCATGGTAAGTGGTTAGGACAGCTGCCCAGATGAGAATGAGGAACATCTGTTCTCCTATCTCCTCTGTCGGCAGGCATCCTGACTACTTAGCACATTCCTAGGTTCCCCAGAGGAACATGAGAGCCCGGGATCATGGTAAGTGGTCAGGAAAGCTGCCCACAGAGGAGATAAAGGAACATCCGTTCCCCCATCTCCACAGTGGGCAGGAATCATGACCACTTACCGCATTCCAGGTTTCCCAGAGGAACAGGGGAGCCTGGGATCATGGTAAGCGGTCGGGACAGTTGCCCACGGAGGAGATGGAGGAACATTCGTTTCCCCATCTTCTCTGTGGGCAGACATCCTGACCAATTGCCACATTCCTAGGTTCCCCAGAGGAACGGGAGAGCCTGGGAACACGGCAAGTGGTCAGGACAGCTACCGTGAGGAGATGGAGGAACATCCATTCCCCCATCTCCTCCGTAACAAATGATCCCGGGACAAGGTCATCTAGCACCCACAAAGCAGTAATCTTCACACTTACCCCCTAAGCATAAATTCCCTTTGCAACCTGAAAATTCCCCCCCAAACAAAAATTCCCTCTCTTCCACTACAAATCCCCCCCCCCCCCTCAGCTCAAATCCTCCCCCAATCCCCCCTTCCAGCACAAATCCTCAACTCCTTAAAGTGGAGGGCCACCCTAACATAAAAAATAAAAAAAACAATTGAAAATATTTTTTTTTAACTTACCTGAAACCCCTGTTGCTAGGCAGTCTTCCTAATCTGCCTCTTCCTATTCCGCGGCGCTTCCTCCTCTACGGCGACCAGCCCCGTTGCCTTCCGTGTGTCCCAGAAAACAAGGGGGCCATTCACAAAGCGCCGCGTGACTCGCACATGTGCAGTAGGAAACAGGCAGTGAAGCCGCAAGACTCCACTGGCAGTTTCCCTTTGTTAATATGGCGGTGCTGCCACCAGATCCGATGGACGACGGGGGGGGGTACCCGTCACCTGCCCAAAGTTATCACAAGGTAAATGAAAAAAAAAAAAAAATATATATATATATATATATATATATATTGTTTCATTATTTAAAACAAATTAAAAGCACCACTGCCCCCCCCCCCCCCCCCCCAGGCACACATGCAAATGGCCTGGCACACATATATAAAAACGATTGCGCCACACGTGATGCATCACCGCCAAATGATGGAGTGAGAGCAATAATTCTAGGGCCATAATTCATGATTAATTCTAAACTTTAAAAAGGATTTTAAAGCGTCACCTACAGACAATTTTCGATATCGTAGTTTGTCACCATTTTGCAGGTGTGCGCAATGTTCAATCATGACCCATCACAGGAAGCACCCCCATGATTAACAGAGGATAAAATCAGAAATAGACTTGGGAAACGTAACATTAATAAATCACCAGGACCAGATGGCTTGCACCCGAGGGTACTTGGGGAACTCAGTCAAGTAATTGCCAGACCATTGTTCCTAAGTTCTACCGACAGTCTACTGACTGGAATGGTACCAGCTGATTGGAGAAAAGCCAATGTCGCACCAATATTTAATAAGGGCCCAAAATACATCCCTGGGAATTACAGACCAGTCAGCCTAACATCAATAGTATGTAAACTCTCGGAGGGGATGATAAGGGACTATATACAAGATTTTAGTAATGAAAATGGTATCATTAGCAGTAATCAGCATGGATTAATGAAGAATCGTTCTTGCCAAACCAATCTACTAATCTTCTATGAGGAGGTGAGTTACCAGCTAGATAAAGGAAGGCCCGTAGACGTGGTGTATCTAGATAAAGGAAGGTCCGTAGACGTGGTGTATCTAGATAAAGGAAGGCCGGTAGATGTGGTGTATCTAGATAAAGGAAGGCCCGTAGACGTGGTGTATCTAGATAAAGGAAGGTCCGTAGACGTGGTGTATCTAGATAAAGGAAGACCCATAGACGTGGTGTATCTAGATAAAGGAAGGCCCGTAGACGTGGTGTATCTAGATAAAGGAAGGCCCGTAGACGTGGTGTATCTAGATAAAGGAAGGCCAGTAGACGTGGTGTATCTGGATAAAGGAAGGCCCGTAGACGTGGTGTATCTGGATAAAGGAAGGCCCGTAGACGTGGTGTATCTGGATAAAGGAAGGCCCGTAGACGTGGTGTATCTAGATAAAGGAAAGCCCGTAGACGTGGTGCATCTAGGTAAAGGAAGGCCAGTAGACGTGGTGCATCTAGATAAAGGAAGACCCGTAGATGTGGTGTATCTAGATAAAGGAAGGCCCGTAGACGTGGTGTATCTAGATAAAGGAAGGCCCGTAGACGTGGTGTATCTAGATAAAGGAAGGCCCGTAGATGTGATGTATCTAGATAAAGGACGGCCCGTAGACGTGGTGTATCTAGATAAAGGAAGGCCCGTAGATGTGGTGTATCTGGATAAAGGAAGGCCCGTAGACGTGGTGTATCTAGATAAAGGAAGGCCCGTAGACGTGGTGTATCTAGATAAAGGAAGGCCCGTAGACGTGTTGTATCTGGATAAAGGAAGGCCCGTAGACGTGGTGTATCTAGATAAAGGAAGGCCCGTAGATGTGATGTATCTAGATAAAGGAAGGCCCGTAGATGTGATGTATCTAGATAAAGGAAGGCCCGTAGATGTGGTGTATGTAGATAAAGGAAGGCCCGTAGACGTGGTGTATGTAGATAAAGGAAGGCCCGTAGACGTGGTGTATCTAGATAAAGGAAGGCCCGTAGATGTGATGTATCTAGATAAAGGAAGGCCCGTAGACGTGGTGTATCTAGATAAAGGAAGGCCGTAGACGTGGTGTATCTAGATAAAGGAAGGCCCGTAGATGTGGTGTATCTAGATAAAGGAAGGCCCGTAGATGTGGTGTATCTAGATAAAGGAAGGCCCGTAGACGTGGTGTATCTGGATTTTGCAAAATCATTTGACACAGTTCCCCATAAATGTTTACTGTACAAAGTAAGGTGGGTTGGCATGGACCATAGGGGTGAGTACATGGATTGAAAACTGGCTACAAAGGCGAGTTCAGAGGGTGGTGATAACCGTTTTTTTCCTCCAGGGACGATCCCCTAGAAACTGTCCTTGGAATGCAGGGACATCGGGTCACCTCACTGCAAACACATTCAAGCAATGAAATGTTTTTAAGCTGAAGAGACGAGATGCATCCTCAGGAATAGCAGCGCAATCTCATGAGCTGGGAACGGTTGTGGGCACATTGTAATGCCGGGCCGAGGCCTCCTACAGCCCTGGAGGTCTTTGGGCATCCAAGCACTGGAGAGACCAGAGAATACAGAGAGCGTATATAGAGAGTACATAGGAAGGTATATAGAGAGTACATAGGAGGGTATATAGAGGGTACATAGAGGGTATATAGAGGGTACATAGGAGGGTATATAGAGGGTACATAGAGGGTACATAGAGGGTACATAGAGGGTATATAGAGAGTACATAGAGGGTATATAGAGGGTATATAGAGGGTATATAGAGGGTATATAGAGGGTACATAGAGGGTATATAGAGAGTACATAGAGGGTATATAGAGGGTACATAGAGGGTACATAGAGGGTATATAGAGGGTATATAGAGGGTATATAGCGGGTACATAGAGAGTACATAGAGGGTATATAGCGGGTATATAGAGACAGTTATAGGGGGATAAGACCGCCGTTCTCTGCTGACAGGTGATTATAGGAGGACACCCATATTAGTCCATCAGATTCGGTGCTGCGCCTCTCCAAGGACACCCCCCTCCCCCCCCGGGACGCACAGTGGGGATTAACATGTAGAGTTCATTAGAATGAGGCTCATTTCTGGATGGGAATAAATACTTATTATTATTATTATCGGGACTTTATCTGGAATGGAAAATATGCAAAGCAGAATAAATATCGCTGTTGGGCATCTGTTCATGTAGAAGAGAGGAGATCCTCCAGATAGAGGAGACTGAGAACTTCTCCGTCTGCCTGTAGAGGGCGCTGCCGCAACAGCCCGTTACAGAGAGACACAAAGATCTACAGGGGGGAGGGGGGGGCTCGGAACTTTAGTTTACAAAAAAAGAAGATTCAAGTAAAATGTTTATCATGTTACATTGTATTCATTTCTAAAACTGATGATTTTTTTTTGTTTTTTTTAATCAGCGTGATAAGAATCAGAACAAGAGAGACAAGACTTTAGTTAAACAAAGAAAATTCCCCCCTTATGTGAAATCAGTGTCTCCATCAGAGTCCCTCCTTACATCAGAGTCCCCACAAGAGTCCCCCTTTACATCAGAGTCCCCACAAGAGTCCCCCTTTACATCAGAGTCCCTCCTCACATCAGAGTCCCCCTTTACATCAGAGTCCCTCCTCACATCAGAGTCCCCCTTTACATCAGAGTCCCTCCTCACATCAGAGTCCCCCTTTACATCAGAGTCCCTCCTCACATTAGTGTTCCCATCAGAATCCCCTTTACATCAGTGTCACCCTTATATCACTGTCCCCAGAGTTCCCCTTTACATAATTTCCCTATCGGAGTCCCCCCTTTACATCAGAGTCCCTCCTTACATCAGAGTACCCTTTTACATCACTTTCCCCATCAGAGCCCCCCCTTTACATCAGTGTTCCCATCAAAATCCCCCTTATATCACTGTTCACAGAGTCCCCCTTTACATCACTTTCCCTATCAGACTCCCCCCCTTTACATCAGAGTCCCTCCTTACATCAGTGTCCCCATTAAAGTCCCCCTTTACATCATTTGCAGATCAGAGTCCCCCCTTTACATCAGAGTCTCTCCTTACATCAGTGTCCCCATTAAAGTCCCCCTTTACATCATTTGCAGATCAGAGTCCCCCCTTTACATCAGAGTCTCTCCTTACATCAGTGTCCCCAGGGGTGGACTGACCATTGGCCTACTCGGGCACTGCCCGAGGGCCCCATGCCACTAGGGGGCCCCATCAGGGTTGCCAGCCTCAGTAAAACCAGGGACAGTATGTAAAAATGTGTGCTTTTTTTTTTACATCTGTCTTTGAAATGTCCCTTCCCGACATCCTTTTGGTCTAAAAATCCTGAGATTATAGCTGCCCCGCCTCTCCAGTACCTTCTCAGCCAATAGAAACATGTCTGTGTATACTGTGTGGCCCCATAATCTCTGATTGCCAGGGGGCCCCATAATCTCCTATTGCCCGGGGGCCCCATGAGTTGTCAGTCCGCCCCTGAGTGTCCCCCTGTACATCACTTTCCCCATCAGAGTCCCCCCTTTACATCGGAGTATCCCCTTTACATCAGAGTTCCTCCATACATCAGTGTCCCCATTGGAGTCCCCCCTTTACATCAGTGTTCCCATCAGAATCCTCCTTACAACAGTGTCCCCATTATGAGTGGTGCATTTCATATAAAGTCCCCCCGCCCTTATTACCCCCCCCTTTTTTTTCCCTTTTTGTTTTAACTTACTAGGGATGGAGACCTAGGTACGTTAGGTTCAAGGTCTCATACAAAGTCCCAACAATTCGTTTTTTTCAGTGTCCCCATTATATCACAGTCCACAGAGTCCCCCTTTACATCACTTTCCCCACCAGAGTGCCCCCTTTACATCAGAGTCCCTCCTTTACACCAGAGTCCCTATTAGAGTCTTCTCGTACATCACTTTCCCCATCAGCGTCCCCCCTTTACATCAGAGTCCCTCCTTACATCAGTGTCCCCATTAAAGTCCCCCTTTACATCATTTCCCCATCAGAGTCCCCTCCTTACATCAGTGTCCCCCTATACATCACTTTCCCCACCAGAGTGCCCCCTTTACATCAGAGTCCCTCCTTACATCAGTGTCCCCATTAAAGTCCCCCTATACATCACTTTCCCCATCAGAGTCCCCCTTTACATCAGAGTACTCCCTTTACAACAATGTTATCAGAATCCCCCTTACATCAGAGCCCCCCTTTGCCTCAGTGTCCCCATCAGAGTTCCCCTTGCATCAGTGTACTTCCTTTACGGCAGCGTCCCCAGAGTATCTCCTTACATCAATGTCCCCATCAGAGTCCCCCTTACATCAACGTCCCCATCAGAGTCCCCCTTACATCAACGTCCCCATCAGAGTCCCCCTTACATCAGGGTCCCCATCAGAGTTCCCTTGCATCAGTGTACTTCCTTTACGGCAGCGTCCCCAGAGTATCTCCTTACATCAATGTCCCCATCAGAGTCCCCCTTACATCAACGTCCCCATCAGAGTCCCCCTTACATCAACGTCCCCATCAGAGTCCCCCTTACATCAGGGTCCCCATCAGAGTCCCCCTTACATCAGGGTCCCCATCAGAGTCCCCCTTACATCAGTGTACCTCCTTTACATCAGAGTCCTCATCAGAGTCTTCCTCACATCAGATGAAAGCAGAGACCATAGGGAGCCTCCGCTGACCTGAACCCTCAATCTTTGCACATTGAAGGTACATGACTGACCGCGGCCGCAGGCGGTATAAAACCCTGCAGCGGGCCGGAAGCGGCCCCCGGGGCCATAGGAACAGTCACGTTAGAGCAAAAACATTTGCGAGCAGTAACCCATAGCAACCAATCAGAAACCAGCGGCCACCGCTCTGACTTTTCTATACAGAAGACCGATAAATTGGCGGCTATGGAGAACGATCCTTCAAAATGCCCCCCCCCAATGTAGATATGAGGAGTTCTTATTAAATATAATGAATTGTAGGGAATGAGTGCCGGTGTGACGTACGACTCCCAGGAATGTCGCCCCCCCCCACCCCACCCCCCACTAATCCAGAGGCTGGAGAAGATGGACGGGGACAGCTGGGCTCCTTCCGATCGGCTCCCCTCTGACTTACCTCACCTACCATGAACTTAGACTGGAGGCTTCCTTTGTAATCCCATTCTTCTTATAGGGGACACTGGGGGGGGGGGGGGGGGCTGTAACCATTTCACTGCTATGAATTGATACTTTGTTTCCCATAACGGCAGAAATATAATGTGACACATTGGGGTCCATTTACTAAAGCCAGAGAGTGCGGAATCTGGTGCAGCCAATCCGCTTTTGACTTCAGCTTGTTCATATAAACTTTGGCAACAAAACCTGGAAGCCGATTGGCTGCCGTGCACAGCTGCACCAAAAAACTTTGCACTCTCTAGTTTTAGTAAATCAACCCCCGGAGCGTGTATAATACATAGCCCAGTACATCGTACATACAGGGCCCATGACTGCGACCCGGCTCCGTGCTCCAGGGGGCCCCTCCGGCCCCCCTCTATACACCAGGATGGGAGACAATGGCATGTAGAGGAAACGATCGATCCCTGCAGCTGCTGAACGCCGAGCTTCTTCTCCTCTCCCTCCTGCAGACATTCAGTGGCGGCAGGAAGGAAATGGAGGGCATCAGTTCCTGTACAGGCCGCCCCCTTTTTATCCCTGTCCTGCTGTCCCGGACCCCTGTGATCCACCCCCCCCCCCCCCCAGCGTTGCCAGTTTTGCCCCTCCCACTTCCCGCCGGTTGCTGCGGCGAATAGTGTAAAGATGGAGAGCAGAGGAAGGAACCGGTAAAATGTGTCATCTACTGGCCCCGTTCTTGTCTTAACGAATGGATTCCGTAATCAATAACAATTTTTTTTTTTTCCGTTCATACCTGAGGCGTAGTAAACTATGTTTCCTATGCTTCAGTTTATAAATGACCAGGAAGCCTCTGTACAGAGCTATTCCTGTCCATTCATTCTGAGGCTGCAAAGATGGAGACGGAGGTGTCCACAAACGCTTTTTTTCTGCCTCAAAGGTGAAACATCAGAGGTATGTTTGGACCCCAGATATTTCCCCCAAGCCCCCTGCCAAAACGGGGGTCCTAAAAATGTTTTTCAATATAATCAAAAATAAAATAGTAAAATTAATAAATAAAATATAATGGTAAGAAAAAAAAACAGAAAAACGACTGACACCAGTGGCGGAACTACCAGGGCCGCAACAAAAAAAAAGGTCGTGCTTGTGAATGGGGCTCTGGCATTCCGCCACCGTGGGGGGGCCCCCCAAAATGGCAGGAAGGTGGCCCCCGCTGCAGGACTGTAATAAAAGGGTCCCACGATGGGGGTAAAAGGCCCTGGGATCAGTGGGAAGGGTGCCGGCTAGGGGCCCTTCGTGGTTTCTTGCACCGGGGGGGGGGGGGGCCCTGAAGGGTCTAGTTACGCCTCTGAATCAACCCCAATGTATCCCCATCTTACCATAAGAGTCCTATAGAACAGACAGAATACAGGAAGGAAAGGGTCGCTGCTCTGCTCTGATTGGAGGAGAAGAAAAAGAAAGCGCTAATATTGACCACAATGGGTCCTTCTCATTTATGGATCTCAGCGCCGGAGCCGGTAGAAGCATTAAACTCCATGGAAACCCTCAATGAAGGATGTTTTGTTTTGTTCTTTGCAATATTGTCAACTTTTTTTTTTTTTTTTTTTATATTCTTCGTTTCATCTTAGTACTGCTGGTCTCCTGCGGCCTCTTTGCAGCTGCTTCCCGTCTCCAATCGCTCCAGCGATGGTTGCATGGCACATCTCGAGGCAAGTTTTCTGGAGGGGACAACAGTGGGCCATATCTGTGCAATGTGAGCTGAACCAGCCATTTGTAGCCTCCAATCAGATGTGACAAGGTGACAACACATGAGGACAATTGGGAGCCGGTGGATAATGCGGTGTCAGAACAGGAAGCACGGTCCTGCCATGAACAGGGACTTCTCATGGTGGGATTATTTTAAAGCCGAACACCAAATATGGATTTTAATCACACAGTTACAGTGGGATATACTGTAGAAAAAAGAATCACCCCCTTTAAAATAATTATTTTTGTTGCTTTACAGCCTGAAATGAAGACAGGCACTATTTTTGTTTTATCCAGCTGTATTTACTAAGAGCAATGTACTAACATCCAAGTGAGAGATAGAACACCAACATGTCAGAAAAAAAATAAATTCACTGAGTTGGAAAAAGGATCCCCCCCTTGTGCTTTTACTCACTAGATGGTATGGACCCCTTAGGTGGTAATATCCTGTTTTGGAGATGGTAATATCCTGTTTTGGAGATGGTAATATCCTGTTATGGGGGTGGTAATAGCCTGTTATGGGGGGTATCATCCTGTTATGGGGGGTATCATCTGTTATGGGGGGGTATCATCCTGTTATGGGGGGTATCATCCTGTTATGGGGGGTATCATCCTGTTGTTATGTGGGGGTATCATCCTGTTATGGGGGGGGGGTAAATATCCTGGTATGGGGGTGTTTCTCTGCAGCAAGGACTGGAGCACTTCTCAGAATAGAAAGAAAAATGGATGGGGCAAAATACCGTAAAAATCCATGAGGAAAATCTACTGCCCTCTGCTGGCAGAAAGTGGTCAATGGGAAGAAGGTTTCCCTTCCACCATTGAGCACACAGTGGTGGGAGGAGAAGACGGAGAATGTCCACCAATGAGCACACAGTGGTGGGAGGAGAAGGCGAGAATGTCCACCAATGAGCACACAGTGGTGGGAGGAGAAGGCGTGGAATGTCCAGTAATGAGCACACAGTGGTTGGAGGAGAAGGCGTGGAATGTCCAGCAATGAGCACACAGTGGTTGGAGGAGAAGGCGTGGAATGTCCAGCAATGAGCACACAGTGTTGGAGCAGAAGACGGGGAATGTCCAGCAATGAGCACACAGTGGTTGGAGGAGAAGGCGTGGAATGTCCAGCAATGACCACACAGTGGTTGGAGGAGAAGGTGTGGAATGTCCACCAATGAGCACACAGTAGTTGGAGGAGAAGGCGGAGAATGTCCACCAATGAGCACACAGTGGTTGGAGGAGAAGGTGTGGAATGTCCACCAATGAGCACACAGTAGTTGGAGGAGAAGGCGGAGAATGTTCCACCAATGAGCACACAGTGGTGGGAGGAGAAGGTGTGGAATGTCCAGCAATGAGCACAGAGTGGTGGGAGGAGAAGGCGGAGAATGTCCACCAATGAGCACACAGTGGTTGGAGGAGAAGGCCGTGGATGTCAGCAATGAGCACACAGTGGTTGGAGGAGAAGGTGTGGAATGTCCAGCAATGAGCACACAGTGGTTGGAGCAGAAGACGGGGAATGTCCAGCAATGAGCACACAGTGGTGGGAGGAGAAGGCGGAGAATGTCCACCAATGAGCACACAGTGGTTGGAGGAGAAGGCGTGGGATGTCCAGCAATGAGCACACAGTGGTTGGAGGAGAAGGTGTGGAATGTCCACCAATGAGCACACAGTAGTTGGAGGAGAAGGCGGAGAATGTCCACCAATGAGCACACAGTGGTTGGAGGAGAAGGTGTGGAATGTCCACCAATGAGCACACAGTAGTTGGAGGAGAAGGCGGAGAATGTCCAGCAATGAGCACACAGTGGTGGAGAGGAGAAGGCGGAGAATGTCCACCAATGAGCACACAGTGGTTGGATGAGAAGGCGTGGGATGTCCAGCAATGAGCACACAGTGGTTGGAGCAGAAGACGGGGAATGTCCAGCAATGAGCACACAGTGGTGGGAGGAGAAGGCAGAGAATGTCCACCAATGAGCACACAGTGGTCGGAGGAGAAGGCGGAGAATGTCCCCCAATGAGCACACAGTAGTTGGAGGAGAAGGCAGAGAATGTCCACCAATGAGCACACAGTGGTGGGAGGAGAAGGTGGAGAATGTCCACCATGAGCACACAGTGGTGGGAGGAGAGGCGGAGATGTCCACCAATGAGCACACAGTGGTGGGAGGAGAAGGCGGAGAATGTCCACCAATGAGCACACAGTGGTGGGAGGAGAAGGCGGGGAATGTCCAGCAATGAGCACACAGTGGTCGGAGGAGAAGGCAGAGAATGTCCCCCAATGAGCACACAGTGGTTGGAGGAGAAGGCGGGAATGTCCACCAATGAGCACACAGTAGTTGGAGGAGAGGGCGGGAATGTCCACCAATGAGCACACAGTGGTTGGAGGAGAAGGTGTGGAATGTCCAGCAATGAGCCACAGTGGTGGGAGGAGAAGGCGGAGAATGTCCACCATGAGCACACAGTGGTTGGAGGAGAAGGTGTGGAATGTCCACCAATGAGCACACAGTGGTTGGAGGAGAAGGCGGAGAATGTCCACCAATGAGCACACAGTGGTTGGAGGAGAAGGCGTGGAATGTCCACCAATGAGCACACAGTGGTGGGAGGGAGAAGGCAGGGAATGTCCACCAATGAGCACACAGTGGTTGGAGGAGAAGGCGGGGAATGTCCAGCAATGAACACACAGTGGTTGGAGGAGAAGGCGTGGAATGTCCAGCAATGAGCACACAGTGGTTGGAGGAGAAAGCGGGGAATGTCCACCAATGAGCACACAGTGGTTGGAGGAGAAGGCGGAGAATGTCCACCAATGAGCACACAGTGGTTGGAGGAGAAGGCGTGGAATGTCCACCAATGAGCACACAGTGGTGGGAGGAGAAGGCAGGGAATGTCCACCAATGAGCACACAGTGGTTGGAGGAGAAGGCGGGGAATGTCCAGCAATGAACACACAGTGTTGGAGGAGAAGGCGTGGAATGTCCAGCAATGAGCACACAGTGGTTGGAGGAGAAAGCGGGAATGTCCACCAATGAGCACACAGTGGTTAGAGGAGAAGGCAGAAATGTCCAGCAATGAGCACACAGTGGTTAGAGGAGAAGGCAGAAATGTCCAGCAATGAGCACACAGTGGTTGGAGGAGAAGGCGTGGAATGTCCACAAATGAGCACACAGTGGTGGGAGGAGAAGGCGGGGAATGTCCACCAATGCGCACACAGTGGTTGGAGAAGGCGGGGAATGTCCACCAATGAGCACACAGTGGTTGGAGAAGGCAGGAATGTCCACCAATGAGCACATAGTGGTTGGAGGAGAGGTGGGGAATTGTCCACCAATGAGCACACAATGGTTAGAGGAGAAGGCGGGAATGTCCAGCAATGAGCACACAGTGTTAGAGGAGAAGGCAGAAATGTCCAGCAATGAGCACACAGTGGTGGGAGGAGAAGGCGGGAAATGTCCAGCAATGAGCACACAGTGGTGGGAGGAGAAGGTGGGAAATGTCCACCAATGAGCACACAGTGGTGGGAGGAGAAGGCGGGAAATGTCCACCAATGAGCACACAGTGGTGGGAGGAGAAGGCAGAAATGTCCACTAATGAGCACACAAGGAATTAGAGGAGAAGGCGGGAATGTTCACCAATGAGTACACAATGGTTGGGGGAGAGGCGGGAATGTGCACTCAGTGGTTGGAGGAGAAGGTGGGAAATGTCCTTGCATGGACTGGTCAGAGCCTAGACTTAAACCCCATTGAAAATCTGTGGAATCACGTGAAGAAGACTGCAGTCCACAAACAAGCACCATGAAATGTAACTGAAACTTGAGCCGTTCTGCAAAGAAGAGCGGGCGAATATTGCAAAGTCTAGATGTGCCAAGTTAGAAGAGACAAATCCCAACAGACTAAAGGCCGGAATTAAAAACAAAAGGCGGAATGTCCACCAATGAGCACACGGTGGTTGGAGGAGTTAAAGCAAAAGGTGGTTCAACAAATACTGACACAAAGGGGGGGGAATCCTTTTTCCAACTCAGCGATTATGTTTTTGAATTTTTATTTTTTTTCTGACATGTTGGTGTTATATCTTTCACTTGGATAGTAGAAGTTGCACCGAGTAGATACAGCTGGATAAAACAAAAATGGTGTCTGTCTTCATTTCAGGCTGCAAAGCAACAAAATTTGATTTTAAAGGGGGGGGGGGGTGATTCTTTTTCTATACCCACTACATAGTATATAGATAGATTTTGTATTATTATATCTACAATTTTTTTAAATTAAAAAAATGATCTCTTTTTCTTTATCTCTATTTAGCCATCTCTCTTCAAATAAATATAGATATTGTTTTTATTATTATAAAAAATAATATATTTTTTATTGTTTATACACACAATATTGTCTTCAGAGCAGGTTTCTGGAGTCGGTCACGGGCGCTTTTCTTGTCTCTGGAGTTTAAAAATAGCGCACAAACTTTGGGGATTTGAAGTCTAATTCCAGGGCAGGTTCCCGATTTTCATGGGGGGGGGTGGGGGGGGTGGGGGGGCGGCGAGGGGGGTCACGGCGACGGGTCTTCTGCGCAGAGCTTTAGGCAGACTTAACATTAATGTCAAAGATTTGGGAGGCCCCGGATTGTACATTTCATGGCTCTTTCTCTAATGGGAAAACAGACGTCCATTTCACACTTAAGTCCCTCGTCTTCACAGACGCCCCAATTAAGGGTCATTCGCCATTCAGAGGCGTCCTCATTCCGCGATCCAGACGCAGCGATCGCCCTCGTTCTACCAATACAATATTTGTTATGAAGTAATTGTAAGCGATACACCTCTGACCCGCGTGCCGCTGTTGTACCAGAAAGTCATTTTCCGAACCGTCCTGACCTCGTCAAGATAGGGGTTATTGATCGGCAGCGCTCCGTGGCGCGCCTCGGCGTTGCCTATCTCCCCTGAGCACACGCCGGCACCCAAATTATCTCACCGTCACGCAGATTAAGTGAATGGATTGAAATGAATGATTTATTCCATGCCTGTACATGCAATCTCACTTTCCATCAAATAGATGGAAAAAAGTGTTTTCTCAGGAAACTGCCGGCAGAATATAGAATATAGACGGTGCGCTCCACATACAGAACCGCAACCTCAGTAACTGACTGCCATCAATATGACCGCAATACGTGCAACTTGTGTCCTACACCCCCCCCCCCCCCCAAACAATGCAACCAAATTCAATCATATACAAATCTGATGTTCTGATAAACATTGTACACGCAGGATAATATATAAAATGACATTTCAGCTTCTTAAAATGTTATTATTAGGTATGGCCACTCCAAGATCAGAAGCGTGGAGCCGCAAAACTAAGCAAACAAGTTCTGTTACAGGAACATTAAAAGGCCCTTTAAAGCGATACTAAAAAAGGATAAAATGTTATTTTTTGGTTAAAATAATAATGATAAAAAAAAAAAAATGCTAATTACCCGCTCTGTGTAACGATATTGCACAGAGCAGCTGCGATCCTCTTATTATATTGGGGTCCCCCGGCAGAGCGGTCTGCTGCTTCCTTCTCCAGGTGCCATCTTAGCTTACCAGGTGGTAAGAAGGCACCCTTCGTGAGCGGAAAGAAGGCACCCCTTTCGGGGGTGGTAAAAACTAACAAGGCACCCCTTCATGTATGGTATGAATTCACCCCTTCGTGGTCGGTAAGAACTAAGAAGGCACCCCTTTGTGGATGGTAAGAAGGCACCCCTTAAAAAAAAAAAAGAAGAAGAATGGCTGCACATTGTTTGGGGGAGGTAGGGTGGTAATGTGGGCTAACAGGGATGAGTGGGGGGTTATTGTGCTAGGAGGGGAATTTTGGGGTGGGAGATTTATGCTAGGCGGGATAGGGGGTGGTAAAAATGAAGAAGGCCCCCTTCATGGTCGGTAAGAGGGCACCCCTTCATGGGTGGTAAGAACTAAGAAGATACCCCTTTGTGGGTGGTAAGAAGGCACTCCCTTGTGGGTGGTAAGAAGGCACTCCCTCGTGGGTGGTAAGAAGGCACTCCCTCGTGGGTGGTAAGAAGGCACTCCCTTGTGGGTGGTAAGAAGGCACTCCTTCGTGGGTGGTAAGAAGGCACTCCTTCGTGGGTGGTAAGAAGGCACTCCTTCGTGGGTGGTAAGAAGGCACTCCTTCGTGGGTGGTAAGAAGGCACTCCTTCGTGGGTGGTAAGAAGGCACTCCTTCGTGGGTGGTAAGAAGGCACTCCTTCGTGGGTGGTAAGAAGGCACTCCCTCGTGGGTGGTAAGAAGGCACTCCCTCGTGGGGTGGTAAGAAGGCACTCCCTCGTGGGTGGTAAGAAGGCACCCCCTCGTGGGTGTAAGAAGGCACTCCTTCGTGGGTGGTAAGAAGGCACCCCTTAAAAAAAGAAGAATGGCTGCACATCCAAAGGTTCCAAAATGCCTTTATTGAAAACCACCCTGATCACCCATAGACCCGTTTCACACATACAACTTCATGGGTGGTAAGAATCAAGAATGCACCTCTAAGTGGGCGGTAAGAAGGCACCCCTATGTGGGCGGTAAGAATGCACCTCTATGTGGGCGGTAAGAAGGCACCCCTATGTGGGCGGTTAGAAGGCACCTCTATGTGGGCGGTAAGAAGGCACCCCTATGTGGGCGGTTAGAAGGCACCCCTATGTGAGCGGTAAGAACGCACCCCTTTAAGGGTGGTAAGAAGGCACCGCTTCATGTGTGCTCACTGAGCTGGGCTGTGTGCATTTATAGACAACAAACCGAACTGACCCTGGCTAACAGTTCACGTTAAAAACCAATTGGTTTGGCTTGCATACTGGTCAGGGCAAGGCCAGGACAAGGGGTGGGTAGGAGGGGAAGCTACCATGGGCTCTGTGGTATCATGAGGGGCTGGGGAAGGCACCTCAAGGAGATTGGGGGGGGGATTTAGGGGTGGCAGGGGGTATGAATTGTTTGGGAGGGTAGGGTGGTAATGTGGGCTAGAAGGGATGAGTGGGGGGTTGTGCTAGGAGGGGAAATTTGGGCTGGGAGATTTATGCTAGGCGGGATAGGGGGGTAAGAAGGCACCCCTTCATGGGAGGAAAGAAGGCACCCCTTCGGGGGTGGTAAAAACTAAGAAGGCACCCCTTCGTGGTCGGTAAGAGGGCACCCCTTCATGGGTGGTAAGAACTAAGAAGGCACCCCTTTGTGGGTGGTAAGAAGGCACTCCCTCGTTGGTGGTAAGAAGGCACTCCCTCGTGGGTGGTAAGAAGGCACTCCCTCGTGGGTGGTAAGAAGGCACTCCCTCGTGGGTGGTAAGAAGGCACTCCTTCGTCGGTGGTAAGAAGGCACTCCCTCGTGGGTGGTAAGAAGGCACTCCCTCGTGGGTGGTAAGAAGGCACTCCTTCGTGGGTGGTAAGAAGGGCACTCCTTCGTGGGTGGTAAGAAGGCACCCCTTAAAAAAAGAAGAATGGCTGCACATCCAAAGGTTCCAAAATCCCTTTATTGAAAACCACCCTGATCACCCATAGACCCGTTTCACACATACAACTTTATGGGTGGTAAGAATCAAGAATGCACCCCTATGTGGGCGGTAAGAAGGCACCCCTATGTGGGTGGTAAGAGTGCACCCCTATGTGAGCGGTAAGAAGGCACCCCTATGTGAGCGGTAAGAAGGCACCCTATGTGAGCGGTAAGAAGGCACCCCTTCATGGGTGGTAAGAAGGCACCGCTTCATGTGTGCTCCCGAGCTGGGCTGTGTGCATTTATAGACAACAAAACCGAACTGACCCTGGCTAACAGTTCACGTTAAAAACCAATGGGTTTTGCTTGCATATTGGGTCAGGGCAAGGCCAGGATAAGGGGTGGGTAGGAGGGGAAGCTACCATGGGCTCTCTGGTATCATGAGGGGCTGGGGAAGGCACCTCAAGGAGATTGGGGGGGGGAATTTAGGGGTAGCAGGGGGTATGAATTGTTTGGGGGGGGGGGTAGGGTGGTAATGTGGGCTAGCAGGGATGAGTGGGGGGTTATTGTGCTAGGAGGGGAAATTTGGGGGGGGAGATTTATGCTAGGTGGGATAGGGGAGGGGAATTTGGAGTGGGGGGTGAGGATGTGCAGTGGAAAGGGAAATTTGAGGGGCAGAGGATTGTGTAGAGGATATTTTCTTGGCACACTTTGGGCCCCTTAGTACCAATTGATCATGGTTTAATCACCACGTCCTTCCTGAGTATTGTTGGTGACCATGTCCATCCCTTTATGACTACAGTGTCCCCATCTTCTGATGGCTCCTTCCAGCAGACAATGCACCATTTCACAAAGCTCCAATCATCTCACCACTGGACAATGAGGTCCCTGTCCTCCAATGGCCTCCACACTCACCACATCTCATCCAATAGAGCACCTTTGGGATGTGGTGGTGATGGGAGATTTGTGGGCTGCACATCCATGATGCCAAGCTGTGTGATGCTATCAGGTCACTATGGAGCAAAGTCTCTGAGGAACGTCTCCAACACCTTGTTGTATCTATGCCACCAAGAATGAAAGCAAAAGGGGGTCCAACCCGGGAATAGCAAGGTGTACCTAATAAAAGTGGCCGGTGAGTGTATATCCCTTTAATACCTGGCAGAGTATGCAGATCCACAATACCAGTCTTGCCTCTTAGTCTCTTGAACCATTCCAGGCTCAGATACAGAAAGGAAAAGTTTCTTCATGGGAAAAAAAAAAAGTCTAAAGGAACAAGATGGCCCGAGGACTGCATGTCCTCCCGGGGGGAGTGGAGGCCTATGACTAATGAAATGGGTATACTGTGGGCACATCAAGGAATGCAGCAGTTGTCTCCTCTCCCACCCTCACACCAGGAGGGGAGGAAGGAGAGATGGACAGATGTTCTCCGAAGGGGTTCCGATGTCCACACCGCTATTCATATGACAGTTTTATGAGGCTCATTAACCGTAGGAACATCTTTCGCAGTGTTTTGATGCATTCTGGCATGTTTTTTATGGACTATTAAAAAGGTTCCCCTATTCATTAAACTTGAAATGAAAAAAAAAAAAAAAGTGAATGCGGGAAAAAACGCCTAAATAAAATAAAGTCTGTACTGCTACTATGGGAAAAACGGGGACAGTGCAGCTCAGCCTCAGATGATGGACAGAGATGTTCCACCCATAAATGAATCAGTAGTGTACAGGACACCATCAATGGCTCCTGGAAAATAGGTATACAGTGACCGTAAATCACCGCTCTTTGGGTTGTGGGGAAGGGTGACAACAAGAGACAGTTTAGGAGTACACAGGATTTCCACCCATGCGGGGGGTGATCCAGAAAAAGGGGACTTGCAGTTCTTCCAGGATCGTTAAATTCTCACATGGGACCCACAGCATGGAGGCTAGGAGAGATTTTAAGTCAGGAAGAGCCTTCAATCCTCATCACTGGGATTTTGGTCCTGAAGGTGTTATTCCGCCTGCGAGAGAGGGCTGAAAGGGGCAGGAGGCAGTCAGCACGAGTCTGTGAGGTGTTGAGTGGAGGACGAAGGTGTGTGTTGCTTGCGGACAGTCTTGTTACTGAGATGCTACTGCTGAGGTCTTGCGGCATTTTCAGGACCCCTGAAGTAGGCAGCAACCTTAAAAAAACCCTGTGGTGGGACAAGCTTATGCTGGTGGTGAGCCAAAGTCTTACTCTGTGTACCTGAAGTGTGGACTGATTTGTTTGTTTATTGCTGAAGTTTTTTCATTTTACCTTTTGATAAATAAAGACTGTTTGCTTTCACCAATGCAGCTGGCTGGTAATCTGAACCCCCCCCCCCCCCCCCTCAAAAAAAAAAAATTACAATAGGTAAAAGGAGAGACCTGGTGCAACAGAGTTCAGCAATAAACAAACAAATCAGTCCACACTTCAGGTACACAGAATAAGACTTTGGCTCACCACCAGCATAAGCTTGTCCCACCACAGGGTTTTTAAGGTCCCGCCTACTTCAGGGTCTTGAAATCGTTGCAAGACCTGCGGATAGTCTTGTTACTGAGATGCTGCTGCTGAGGTCTTGTGACAATTCCAGGACCCCCTAAAGTAGGCGGGAACCTTAAAAACCCTGTGGTGGGACAAGCTTATGCTGGTGGTGAGCCAAAGTCTTACTCTGTGTACCTGAAGTGTGGACTGATTTGTTTGTTTATTGCTGAAGTCAAGTTTTTTTCATTTGACCTTTTTGATAAATAAAGACTGTTTGCTTTCACCAATGCGGCTGGCTGGTAATCCTGAACCCCCCCACAGCCCAAAATATTACAATAGGTAAAAGGAGAGACCTGGTGCAACAGACCTAAGTACACTACAAGTTCAAAATAGTGTCCACTTACAGTCAAGAAAAGGACCAATATGGCAAGTGGCACCTGGGCTATGCTTTGGCACGTCCATCATAGCATGGACACCGCTATACACTCGCCACCAGCTGCCTTCATCCTGCTGCCTCTGCATTTCCTGTGAGGAAGCTAAAAAAAAAAAAAAAAAAAAAAAAAAAAAAAAAAACTAGCCACAAGTTACATCGTACAATTGTGAAGGGGCATTGGCTACCTGGCTCCTGGGATTTGTCCAGTCTTGACGTAAATCGCCTTGAACTAAAAACGCAAATCCAAGTATGCTGGGTTGTAAAGCTACTATGAATATGCCCAATAAAGAAGAATGGAAGCACATAGGAAGCATGAAAACCCCATTTAGAGTGCCCATTGTGGACAACCATTGAAAGTTTGTAGATGTTTACCTGGGGGGAAAAAAATGATGGCCATGTGATAAGTTGGGGCACCGAGATCTTAAAGTGGTTGTAAACCCTTACAAACCACTTTGACCTACAGGTAAGCCTAGCTTAAGGCTTACCTGTAGGTCCAAGCAATATCTCCTAAACCTATATGGTTTAGGAGATATTTGCCCGAAAACGGGCACCGCTGTCTACGACAGCGGCGCGCAGGCGCACTGAGCACGGCATTTCCAAGAATGGAGCTGCCGCGCATGTCGACTCCCGTGCGCATGGGCGGGAGTGACGTCATCGCGGCTTCGCCGAATGACAGTGGCGGAGCTGCGGGACCCCACCAACAAGATGGATGCGGCGGACTACAGGGACAGCGGCGACTTCGCTGGCTCCTGTGTCAGGTAAGTGACACATAATGGGCTACTATGCGATGCATAGTAGTCCATTATGCTTTGCCTTTACAGGGAATGAAAGAGGAAGTAAACTCATCAGGGTTTACTTCCTCTTTAAAGGAATGTAGATTTCAGCTTTACTTGCATTTGAGAACAGCATGCAGGTCAGAGAACAGCTTTACAGGAGAGAGCAGAGAGAAATAACTCTCTGATAATACAGCGCTATAGTGAATGCATAGTACATGCTGTTGCACCCCCAACAAAAAAACCAATTTAGAGTTGTCCCTGGTAGTTGCTTTAGACATACATTTAGCTTTAGATATGTAGCAACCCTAGACCAGTGGATGAGAAAATAGTTGATGCACGGGAAGGCTGACATTACCCTCGGGTGTATCCATGGCCTCAGTGGAAGGTTAAGCAACGAAGGGGTCCAGTCACTTTCATTCTGTGAGCAAGGGCATTAAAACCTTGAAAAGATGAAAGGATCAATCAGGGTCTCAACTTCCTCCAGCAACATGGGTTCCAAACTCCGCCACACTCTTCCTCCATCCAAGGGAGTGCCAGGATCCTCTTCTTCTGGCTTTCCACCTTGGGTGCTGAACCCTCTCTCAACCTGGCTGGGAAGCTTAAGGCATTGTGCAAGGTCTACACAGGCTTCTGGCCTAGTTAGCACAAGTTCTACGGCATAGACCTTCCCCAGGCCACAGCCCAGGGAGAAAGAGCTCACTAGGCCATTCTCCAAACATTTATAGCCCCCCCCCCCAGCCTGCACCACTGGCCATGAACCTCCCTAGTGGTGGGCCAAGGGGACATACAGTACATATTCATAACTCAAAGTCCTTACAGCTCCCTTGTCTATTGCCCCAAGTGCCAGTGACAACCAGTGGCAGCAGCCAGGAACAGTGCAACCCTGAACTTCAAGGAGAGCCAAGTGGAAAGTTAAAAATTGGCCTAGCAAACTAAATTTAGTAAACACCTCTGATGGAAGGGTGGATACAGATATATTTATAATCGACTTTAACTGGATTTAAAAAAACTGCTTACTATATATATATATATATATATATATATATTTGCTTGTTTTGGGACTTTCATATTTTACATTTATATTCCTATATGTAATCTAAGTTGGAAAACCCTTTAACCTATGCAAGCACCCAAGAAATAAAATCAAGACACCTGCCGCCTACACCTGCTTCCTCCAACAGGCCAGAACTACAGAGCATCTTAGTCCAGTGCCTTACTTCCATGTGACAGTATCTTCATGTTATTGCTACTTGGAGGATGAAATCAGCCGGGCGGCCGACAGCTGTGCTAAAGTCTGGCAGGACCCACGTTGACCTTCCAACCCTCTGCTTTCATTATACATGCTGAGACCCTGGCAAGACTTCAGACTCTTAGCCCTTTCCGTGGTGGGAGTCTAGCCAGCTGCGCGCCATCTCCTAGCCTGGGGAAAATAGTTCCCCCTCGTCTTAAAGTGCAGCTCTGAAGTGTCAGTATTTCCCTGGGACTTGTGAAACCCGAGCATGCATCCCGTGGGGCTCTCCAGATCACGCTTGGCCTTCGCCTTCTCTAGCAGTTTTAATATGGGCCTCATGAGCTGTCCTGGAATTTGAAAGTCTACAATTTGGAGGAGAGCTTCAACACCAAACATCTTCAAGTGACTGATGCCACCAGCAGACAAAATACACTGTATACAGCCTTACTCAACCAAGGCTTGGTGGAAGAAGAAGAGGTTTTCGAGGGCAGGGGTGGCAAACTCAATTTTATTGCAGGGCACATCAACATTATGGTCGCCCTCAAAAGGCCAGTTGTATCTGTAAGACCAGGTGTCCAGAGTACCCCAATCCCTCTGACATCAGATTTCAAGAGCCCCTTCACCATTAGAAGCCAAGAGTACCCCACCCACCCTTACATCACAGTGCACCCCCTTAGCTTCTTCTTGGTCACCCTTCTGCTTTCCAGGAGCCTGTGCTGGCATGCGCCCAAATTCAAAAAGTGCGCAGCCGCACAGGCATAACAGCAGGGCAGCCTGGCATTTGATTTGACAAGTTTCTGTAAGGGCCGTGCATTGGTGTGCACTCTGAGCTGAAAGAGTGCAGCTGCACAGGGCTAACACTATGGAAGCCCCTGACTTCTGTAAGAGCCCTGCATTGGCGTGCCCCAGGCTTCTGTTAGGACTGCTCATGTAGTGCCCATTATCAATCCCCACCACCCTGCCCAGGCGGTGCATGTGGAATGCTGGGTCTGTCAGGGAGATCTCTTCCCGTTGGCCCCTTTGCTTTCCATGAGAAGTCTGTCCTTTTTGGGTGGCTGGGCCTATATAAAAAGGTAGGGGCCTGGAGCTGCAGCTCCAATAGCCCCTACGTTAATCGACGCCCTGCCTAGCCCAGACTCTCAACATTTTCAACACAGAGGAACCCTTGAAAAAACCTTTTGGTCTCAGGGAACCCCTCATGATACATTGGTGTAATGGTCAGTGGAAGAGAGCTGCTTACCATCTATGGTCTTGGGGAAGAATCCCCCCCCACAGCAGATAGCTGAGAAAGATCATTGGTGTCACTGGGAACTTATCTGAGAGGGAAAAATTGGTCGTTGCTCAAGGAACCCCTGGCAACCATTGGATGAACCCTGGTTGAGAAACCATGGCCTAAACCATAGAGGAGCAAAGGTTTTTAGGGCTGTAACCATGTGCCTGTTCACACTGCGAGGTCCCACACCCAAGTGTTACTAATGCCGCGTACACACGATCAAACAAGCGGGTGGAAAAGTCCGGCAAACTAAAGTCCGCCGGACAATCCCCCTGTGTGTAGCCTCCGGCATACTTTTTTGACCCGAAAGTACGGCGGACTTAGAAAGTAGTTTTGCACTCCAATCTTCCCGCCGGACTCGCATTTCGGCGGACAATCCAGCCGTGTGTGTGCCAGTCCGCCGTACTTTTGAAATGAGCGGACTTTTCCCGCCCGGAGAAAAGTCCGCTCATTTCGAGCGCTTCTCCAGGTGGGCGGTCCTGGTATGGACTTAAAGGGGGAACCCCAACAGCGAAAAAAAATCGGCGTGGGGTCCCCCCAGGTCCACGTCAGACCCTTGTCCGAGCACGCTACCCGGCCGGCCACGAAAGGGGGGGGGACGAGCGAGCGCCCCCCCCTCCTGAGCCATACCAGGCTGTGTGCCCTCAACATGGGGGGTGCCACGCGGCCCCCCACCCCAAAGCACCTTGTCCCCATGTTAATGAGGACAAGGGCCTTTTCCCGACAACCCTGGCATTGGTTGTCGGGGTCTGCGGGCGGGGGGCTTATCGGAATACGGGAGCCCCCTTTAATAAGGGGGCCCCCGGATACCGGCCCCCCACCCTATGTGAATGAGTATGGGGTACAATGTACCCCCTACCCATTCACCTGTAAAATAAAGTACAAAAAAAACACAACACACGAGATAAATAGTTTATTGCACAGCTCCGGGGTCTTCCGTCTTCGGGGGTCTTCTCGCCGGACTCCTCCTCTATCTTCTTGGGACTGTGACACCATAATGGGCGGGACATCATCCGGGATGTCCCTATATAAGTCGCCGCGTGCCCGGTCCCCGTCATTGTGAGCGGAGGACTCGACGAGGCAACATCTGGAGAAGAAGAGAAGAACAGAAGAACAGAAGGCGGCGACAGAAGACCGGGCCACCGCCTGTAAAAGAGCTAGAAGAAGGGGCGGTGGCCAGGCAGAAGAACCGAAGAGGGTACAAGACCCCCGAAGTCGGAAGAAGAGGGCGGCGGCGAGGAAGAAAGCTGGGCTCCTCCGCTAGTAAAAAGCTACAAGAAGATAGCGGAGGAGTCCGGTGAGAAGACCCCGAAGACAGAAGACCCCGGAGCTGTGCAATAAACTATTTTATCTCGTGTGTTGTGTTTTTTTTGTACTTTATTTTACAGGTGAATGGGTAGGGGTAGATTGTACCCCATACTCATTCACATAGGGTGGGAGGGCCAGTATCTGGGGCCCCCTTATTAAAGGGGGCTCCCGGATTCCGAAAAGCCCCCCGCCCGCAGACCCCGACAACCAATGGCCAGGGTTGTTGGGAAGAGGCCCTTGTCCTCATTAACAAGATGTTTCGTCCAAGGAGACGAAACGCGTCGGTAAAGACTCCACCGCTGCCATCTTTATGTGATAAGCGCTTGTATCAACTGCTGAAATCCTGGCTTTGGAAGTAATTTCTGTTGTTGAAGCTTAAAGTTCCAAACGTGGGTGGCCCTGAATGCCTCACAGTCGTCTCAGATTAAAGCAGAATTGACCCTTGGAGCGTATATGTTCACTTGGGTCCAAGAGAGTCGGTAAAGCCTGCACCTGCACAGGGTGGTGGTATCGGCACCAGGGTGTTTATATTTAATATCCTTACGGATTGGAAGACATCTAGATGGTTCTTAAAATGCCTCTTAGTGAAAAGAAAAGAAAAGACGATCACAGTCCCATTTGGTGTAGTAGAACCATCTAGATGTCTTCCAATCCGTAAGGATATTAAATATAAACACCCTGGTGCCGATACCACCACCCTGTGCAGGTGCAGGCTTTACCCACTCTCTTGGACCCAAGTGAACATATACGCTCCAAGGGTCAATTCTGCTTTAATCTGAGAGGACTGTGAGGCATTCAGGGCCACCCACGTTTGGAACTTTAAGCTTCAACAACAGAAATTACTTCCAAAGCCAGGATTTCAGCAGTTGATACAAGCGCTTATCACATAAAGATGGCAGCAGTGGAGTCTTTCCCGGCGCGTTTCGTCTCCTTGGACGAAACATCTTTATGTGATAAGCGCTTTTATCAACTGCTGAAATCCTGGCTTTGGAAGTATTTCTGTTGTTGAAGCTTAAGTTCCAAATGTGGGTGGCCCTGAATGCTCACAGTCGTCTCAGATTAAAGCAGAATTGACCCTTGGAGCGTATATGTTCACTTGGGTCCAAGAGAGTCGGTAAAGCCTGCACCTGTACGGGGTGGTGGTATCGGCACCAGGGTGTTTATATTTAATATCCTTACAGATTGGAAGACATCTAGATGGTTCTACTACACCAAATGGGTTTGATTTGAAGCTTCTCAGCCATGGCCAAGGTAGACAAGGACAAGAACAAAGGATAAGGACAAGGCAGACCCAATCGAATCAGAAGGAAGTGGGCCCAATCAGTTTTTCCTGGGGGCAGGGCCGTCTTTAATATAGATTGGGCCCTGGGTAAAAATTTTCTCGGGGCCCCCCCCCCCCCCATGCAATTTCCCTCTCCACCTACTCTGAGACATACAATAAATAGCAGCTAGACCTAAAATCATTTTTCTGTATCAGATCGGGCAGCAATTGCGATTGGTTGCCAGCAGTTACAGCATATTCTTACTGCTTACTGACTGGTTGCTAGAGGTTACAGCACATGTTACGGGCTCACTGATTAGTTGCTAGAGGTTACAGCACATCACCTCCTCACAGCAGGGGAGCATGATATACATAGGAATGCCGCCTTTATTTACATATCAATGCCGCCAAACGCAGCTATTTACTTAGTATTGTCGCCGCTATTTATATATGAATGCTGGTTATTTATATGTAAACACAGGGTCTGCAGGTGAGTCACTTGCACACAACAAT
>NW_027507788.1:3577710-3597710 GCF_037356315.1 Lithobates pipiens
AAACGCTTCGTTAGCGATCGTTAATTCTCATGTGTTGTTTGAAGGCTTTTATGTCATCGGGGCAAAGTGTTTAAATGTAATACAAAAGTAACTAAAATATAAAGTTATTGAATGAAAGACAAAAGTAACCGAATAAAATCGAAAGTTAATTAATGTAATACAAAGTAAAACTAATATATAAAAGTTATTGAATGTAATACAAAGTAAAACTAATATATAAAGTTAATAAATGTAATACAAAATAAATAACTAAAATATAAAGTTGATGAATAGTGATGGACGAACTTCCGACGGGACGTTTCGCGAACGCGAAACGCGAACGGGCACAAACGTTCGCGAAAACGACCGTTCGCCGCGGGCTCCATTGACTTCAATGGGAGGCGAATTTCGCAAACCTTTAGGTCGAATTTGCGGCCACGGGGTAATTATTAGGGGGTAGCACGCAGTCCCACCACCTGGACAATAGCATAATACATGTATGAGGTGAATTTGGGATCGATAACTACAAGCATTTTTTTTTTATTTGGGAAATTGTTCTGACAATTCAGGACTATGGAGCTAATGAAGGCAATGGAGGAGAGGGAAGGTCAGGGACCAGGGTAGGCAAACAAGAGGGTGCAGGAGATACAGAGCACTGACAGCAGCACCGTAATACAGAGCACTGACATCAGCACCGTGACATACAGCGCTGACAGCAGCTCCGTGACATACAGCGCTGACAGCAGCTCCGTGACATACAGCGCTGACAGCAGCTCCGTGACATACAGCGCTGACAGCAGCTCCGTGACATACAGCGCTGACAGCAGCTCCGTGACATACAGCGCTGACAGCAGCACCGTGACATACAGCGCTGACAGCAGCTCCGTGACATACAGCGCTGACAGCAGCTCCGTGACATACAGCGCTGACAGCAGCTCCGTGACATACAGCACTGACAGCAGCTCCGTGACATACAGCGCTGACAGCAGCTCCGTGACATACAGCGCTGACAGCAGCACCGTGACATACAGCGCTGACAGCAGCTCCGTGACATACAGCGCTGACAGCAGCTCCGTGACATACAGCGCTGACAGCAGCTCCGTGACATACAGCGCTGACAGCAGCTCCGTGACATACAGCGCTGACAGCAGCTCCGTGACATACAGCGCTGACAGCAGCACCGTGACATACAGCGCTGACAGCAGCTCCGTGACATACAGCGCTGACAGCAGCTCCGTGACATACAGCGCTGACAGCAGCTCCGTGACATACAGCGCTGACAGCAGCTCCGTGACATACAGCGCTGACAGCAGCTCCGTGACATACAGCGCTGACAGCAGCTCCGTGACATACAGCGCTGACAGCAGCTCCGTGACATACAGCGCTGACAGCAGCTCCGTGACATACAGCGCTGACAGCAGCACCGTAAGCAGCCCCAGGAGGAAGTCAGCACAGCACAGGGATGGTGTGATCCCCTCATAATAAGAACCCCCAGGAGGAAGTCAGCACAGCACAGGGATGGTGGGAGCCCCTCATAATAAGAACCCCCAGGAGGAAGTCAGCACAGCACAGGGATGGTGGGAGCCCCTCATAATAAGAACACCCAGGAGGAAGTCAGCACAGCACAGGGATGGTGGGAACCCCTCATAATAAGCAGCCCCAGTAGAAATATGACACCGCTCAACCTCTTCAAAGAGGAGGGTAGGGCATATAGTACGGTGTGCTTTTTTGGGTCAGGGAAGTGAGCCAAATGAATTAAGAAGGTCTGTGTGCTTGATTCCAAAAATTGTTTATAGACATATACATGGTCTACTGATCACATGTGTTGAATTCCTCCGAGATCCATGCCTCATTCATTTTTAGAAATGTGAGGTAGTTAACACTGTCGTGAGCTAGGCGAGTACGCTTATCGGTCACAATCCCCCCTGCTGCGCTGAACGTCCTTTCGGACAGGACACTGGATGAGGGGCAAGCCAACAGTTCGATTGCAAATTGGGCAAGCTCTGGCCAGAGGTCAAGCCTGCCCACCCAGTAGTCTAGGGGTTCATCACTCCTCAGAGCGTCCACATCGGCCGTTAACCCAATGTAGTCGGACACCTGACGGTCTAGGCGTTCCCTGATGCTGGATCCGGATGACACCTGTCGATGGGTCGGCTGAAAGAATGACCTCATATCCGAAGTCACCAACACATCTTCAAACCGGCCTCTTCTTGCAGGCGCTGTTGGATTGGTACCCGCAAATCCTTCTCTGGGAGTGGGAATTGCTCCTCTGCCAGCGCACGCAAAAGCAGAATGCAGCATTTCTCGAAGCAAGGCCTGGAAGTGCTGCATTCTGACAGCCCTCTGCGACGGCGGTAACATTTCCGCCATTTTGTGTTTGTACCGGGATCTAAGTACGTTGCCACCCAGTACTGGTCCTTGACCCTCATGCTTTTTATACGGGGGTCCCTATTAAAACACTGGAGCATGAAGGCCCCCATTTGCACTCAAGCGGAAGGTATGTGGTGGTGGTGGTGTTGTTGGTGGTAGTGTCTTTGGGGGTGCACATAGCAGAGAGTGAAGAAGAGGGTGCAGATCGAGAGGATGAGGAGGGTGCAGAAGAATAAGGCTGAGTGAGCCACTCAACCAAGTCTGGTGCATCCTTTAAAGTAATTGAACGCACCTTCTGCAACTTCCCACTTTGGCTCAAGGCTGTTGCTCCTGCCCTACCCCTACCACCCCTGCGGAAGGGCCTGCCTCTTCCTCTGCCTGTCATTTTTTAAATCACCCTGTGACAAAACTCTTAGTCCCTATACCGCTGAAGGACTGCTGCAGTATAGGGCAGCGGTCAGCAGTAGTGCACGTCAACCCTATGTATTGTGGACCGATAGCGGTCCTTACAGAACAGCAGACTGTACTGCACTCAGGCCTATGTACCGTAGCACCCTATACCAAGTTACCAGTCCTTATAAGAACTTTTGTGGACCAAGCAGGTTGTGTGTTAGTGATTAGCAGACTGTACGTCAGTCCCTATACCAATGAAGGACTGCTGCAGTATAGGGCAGCGGTCAGCAGTAGTGCACGTCAACCCTATGTATTGTGGACCGATAGCGGTCCTTACAGAACAGCAGACTGTACTGCACTCAGGCCTATGTACCGTAGCACCCTATACCAAGTTACCAGTCCTTATAAAAACTTTTGTGGACCAAGCAGGTTGTGTGTTAGTGATTAGCAGACTGTACGTCAGTCCCTATACCAATGAAGGACTGCTGCAGTATAGGGCAGCGGTCAGCAGTAGTGCACGTCAACCCTATGTATTGTGGACCGATAGCGGTCCTTACAGAACAGCAGACTGTACTGCACTCAGGCCTATGTACCGTAGCACCCTATACCAAGTTACCAGTCCTTATAAAAACTTTTGTGGACCAAGCAGGTTGTGTGTTAGTGATTAGCAGACTGTACGTCAGTCCCTATACCAATGAAGGACTGCTGCAGTATAGGGCAGCGGTCAGCAGTAGTGCACGTCAACCCTATGTATTGTGGACCGATAGCGGTCCTTACAGAACAGCAGACTGTACTGCACTCAGGCCTATGTACCGTAGCACCCTATACCAAGTTACCAGTCCTTATAAAAACTTTTGTGGACCAAGCAGGTTGTGTGTTAGTGATTAGCAGACTGTACGTCAGTCCCTATACCAATGAAGGACTGCTGCAGTATAGGGCAGCGGTCAGCAGTAGTGCACGGCAACCCTATGTATTGTGGACCGATAGCGGTCCTTACAGAACAGCAGACTGTAACGCACTCAGGCCTATGTACCGTAGCACCCTATACCAAGTTACCAGTCCTTATAAGAACTTTTGTGGACCAAGCAGGTTGTGTGTTAGTGATTAGCAGACTGTACGTCAGTCCCTATACCAATGAAGGACTGCTGCAGTATAGGGCAGCGGTCAGCAGTAGTGCACGGCAACCCTATGTATTGTGGACCGATAGCGGTCCTTACAGAACAGCAGACTGTAACGCACTCAGGCCTATGTACCGTAGCACCCTATACCAAGTTACCAGTCCTTATAAGAACTTTTGTGGACCAAGCAGGTTGTGTGTTAGTGATTAGCAGACTGTACGTCAGTCCCTATACCAATGAAGGACTGCTGCAGTATAGGGCAGCGGTCAGCAGTAGTGCACGGCAACCCTATGTATTGTGGACCGATAGCGGTCCTTACAGAACAGCAGACTGTAACGCACTCAGGCCTATGTACCGTAGCACCCTATACCAAGTTACCAGTCCTTATAAGAACTTTTGTGGACCAAGCAGGTTGTGTGTTAGTGATTAGCAGACTGTACGTCAGTCCCTATACCAATGAAGGACTGCTGCAGTATAGGGCAGCGGTCAGCAGTAGTGCACGGCAACCCTATGTATTGTGGACCGATAGCGGTCCTTACAGAACAGCAGACTGTAACGCACTCAGGCCTATGTACCGTAGCACCCTATACCAAGTTACCAGTCCTTATAAGAACTTTTGTGGACCAAGCAGGTTGTGTGTTAGTGATTAGCAGACTGTACGTCAGTCCCTATACCAATGAAGGACTGCTGCAGTATAGGGCAGCGGTCAGCAGTAGTGCACGTCAACCCTATGTATTGTGGACCGATAGCGGTCCTTACAGAACAGCAGACTGTACTGCACTCAGGCCTATGTACCGTAGCACCCTATACCAAGTTACCAGTCCTTATAAAAACTTTTGTGGACCAAGCAGGTTGTGTGTTAGTGATTAGCAGACTGTACGTCAGTCCCTATACCAATGAAGGACTGCTGCAGTATAGGGCAGCGGTCAGCAGTAGTGCACGGCAACCCTATGTATTGTGGACCGATAGCGGTCCTTACAGAACAGCAGACTGTAACGCACTCAGGCCTATGTACCGTAGCACCCTATACCAAGTTACCAGTCCTTATAAGAACTTTTGTGGACCAAGCAGGTTGTGTGTTAGTGATTAGCAGACTGTACGTCAGTCCCTATACCAATGAAGGACTGCTGCAGTATAGGGCAGCGGTCAGCAGTAGTGCACGGCAACCCTATGTATTGTGGACCGATAGCGGTCCTTACAGAACAGCAGACTGTAACGCACTCAGGCCTATGTACCGTAGCACCCTATACCAAGTTACCAGTCCTTATAAGAACTTTTGTGGACCAAGCAGGTTGTGTGTTAGTGATTAGCAGACTGTACGTCAGTCCCTATACCAATGAAGGACTGCTGCAGTATAGGGCAGCGGTCAGCAGTAGTGCACGGCAACCCTATGTATTGTGGACCGATAGCGGTCCTTACAGAACAGCAGACTGTAACGCACTCAGGCCTATGTACCGTAGCACCCTATACCAAGTTACCAGTCCTTATAAGAACTTTTGTGGACCAAGCAGGTTGTGTGTTAGTGATTAGCAGACTGTACGTCAGTCCCTATACCAATGAAGGACTGCTGCAGTATAGGGCAGCGGTCAGCAGTAGTGCACGGCAACCCTATGTATTGTGGACCGATAGCGGTCCTTACAGAACAGCAGACTGTAACGCACTCAGGCCTATGTACCGTAGCACCCTATACCAAGTTACCAGTCCTTATAAGAACTTTTGTGGACCAAGCAGGTTGTGTGTTAGTGATTAGCAGACTGTACGTCAGTCCCTATACCAATGAAGGACTGCTGCAGTATAGGGCAGCGGTCAGCAGTAGTGCACGGCAACCCTATGTATTGTGGACCGATAGCGGTCCTTACAGAACAGCAGACTGTAACGCACTCAGGCCTATGTACCGTAGCACCCTATACCAAGTTACCAGTCCTTATAAGAACTTTTGTGGACCAAGCAGGTTGTGTATTAGTGTTTAGCAGACTGTGCGTCAGTCCCTATACCGCTGAAGGACTGCTGCAGTATAGGGCAGCGGTCAGCAGTAGTGCACGGCAACCCTATGTATTGTGGACCGATAGCAGTCCTTACAGAACAGCAGACTGTACTGCACTCAGGCCTATGTACCGTAGCACCCTATACCAAGTTACCAGTCCTTATAAGAACTTTTGTGGACCAAGCAGGTTGTGTGTTAGTGTTTAGCAGACTGTGCGTCAGTCCCTATACCGCTGAAGGACTGCTGCAGTATAGGGCAGCGGTCAGCAGTAGTGCACGTCAACCCTATGTATTGTGGACCGATAGCGGTCCTTACAGAACAGCAGACTGTAACGCACTCAGGCCTATGTACCGTAGCACCCTATACCAAGTTACCAGTCCTTATAAGAACTTTTGTGGACCAAGCAGGTTGTGTATTAGTGTTTAGCAGACTGTGCGTCAGTCCCTATACCGCTGAAGGACTGCTGCAGTATAGGGCAGCGGTCAGCAGTAGTGCACGGCAACCCTATCTATTGTGGACCGATAGCGGTCCTTACAGAACAGCAGACTGTAACGCACTCAGGCCTATGTACCGTAGCACCCTATACCAAGTTACCAGTCCTTATAAGAACTTTTGTGGACCAAGCAGGTTGTGTGTTAGTGATTAGCAGACTGTACGTCAGTCCCTATACCAATGAAGGACTGCTGCAGTATAGGGCAGCGGTCAGCAGTAGTGCACGGCAACCCTATGTATTGTGGACCGATAGCGGTCCTTACAGAACAGCAGACTGTAACGCACTCAGGCCTATGTACCGTAGCACCCTATACCAAGTTACCAGTCCTTATAAGAACTTTTGTGGACCAAGCAGGTTGTGTATTAGTGTTTAGCAGACTGTGCGTCAGTCCCTATACCGCTGAAGGACTGCTGCAGTATAGGGCAGCGGTCAGCAGTAGTGCACGGCAACCCTATGTATTGTGGACCGATAGCAGTCCTTACAGAACAGCAGACTGTACTGCACTCAGGCCTATGTACCGTAGCACCCTATACCAAGTTACCAGTCCTTATAAGAACTTTTGTGGACCAAGCAGGTTGTGTGTTAGTGTTTAGCAGACTGTGCGTCAGTCCCTATACCGCTGAAGGACTGCTGCAGTATAGGGCAGCGGTCAGCAGTAGTGCACGTCAACCCTATGTATTGTGGACCGATAGCGGTCCTTACAGAACAGCAGACTGTAACGCACTCAGGCCTATGTACCGTAGCACCCTATACCAAGTTACCAGTCCTTATAAGAACTTTTGTGGACCAAGCAGGTTGTGTATTAGTGTTTAGCAGACTGTGCGTCAGTCCCTATACCGCTGAAGGACTGCTGCAGTATAGGGCAGCGGTCAGCAGTAGTGCACGGCAACCCTATCTATTGTGGACCGATAGCGGTCCTTACAGAACAGCAGACTGTACCGCACCCAAGCCTATGTACCGTAGCACCCTAGACAGACCAAGTTACCAGTCCTTATAAGAACTTTTGTGGAACAAGTGAGTTGTGAATGATTAGCAGACTGCAGCAGAAGGGCAGCAGTCAAGTATAATATTCTTTCTATATTTGGAAGAAAGAATATTATACGTGTACAAGCCTATTACCGTACCACTGATACCAGTCCTGAAAAGAACCTTTGTGGAACTAATAGTAACAGCAAGTCTTTAAAATTATCCTCACTGCCTGACACACTGCTTCCTGCCTGTCCCTATACAAATTGGCAAAAAAGAGTAGGCTGGAACGATTAGCTGGAACAGCTCTTTTGTGGACCTGATAGTAACAGCTAATGATGATGATGATGATGATGATGAAGAAAGACTAATCTGGCTGAGCTGTCCCTAAAATAGCAGCATACAGCGCTCTGTCCCTTTATCTAAACTGACAAAAGAAACTCAGGCTGCTGACCTAACACCTATACCAGTCCTGAAAAGAACTTTTGTGTACCAAATAGCTAGCGTTTTCTCTGTCCCTACTCCACACAGGATCCTTTCCCTACAGTGACAGAAGAAAGAATGTAAAATGGCCACCGGATCGGGTGTATTTATAGGTTAGGGGGAATGTCCAAGTGTCCATGAGCTGTCATGTCTCAATTGGTTGTCCTGTAACACATGATAAACGTGTCACGAAAGGTTAAAGTTCTTGTATACATTAAACACGTAAGTCCGCCGGGGCGAACGACGGAAAAAGGCGTTCGAACCCGCGGACGGCGAAAGTCGGAAATTCGCCGCGAAACGACCGCCGGGCGAACCGTTCGGCCATCACTATTGATGAATATATTTTATTCAGTTACTTTATCATACATTCATCAACTTTATATTTTAGTTATTTATTTTGTATTACATTTATTAACTTTATATATTAGTTTTACTTTGAATTACATTTATTAACTTTATATTTTATTCAGTTACTTTGTATTACATTCAATAACTTTATATTGAAGTTATTTACTTTGTATTACATTTATTAACTTTATATTTTATTCAGTTACTTTGTATTACATTCAATAACTTTATATTGAAGTTATTTACTTTGTATTACATTCAATAACTTTATATTGTAGTTATTTACTTTGTATTACATTCAATAACTTTATATTGAAGTTATTTACTTTGTATTACATGTATTAACTTTATATATTAGTTAGTGAATAAAATATAAAGTTAATGAACGTAATACAAAGTAACTCAATAAAATATAAAGTTAATGAACGTAATACAAAGTAAAACTAATATATAAAGTTAATAAATGTAATGCAAAGTAAATAACTAAAATATAAAAGTACATTTTTACTTTGAATTACACTCATTAACTTTATATTTTATTCAGTTACTTTATCATACAAAGTTAATGAGTGTAATTCAAAGTAAAAATGTACTTTTATATTTTAGTTATTTACTTTGCATTACATTTATTAACTTTATATATTAGTTTTACTTTGTATTACGTTCATTAACTTTATATTTTATTGAGTTACTTTGTATTACGTTCATTAACTTTATATTTTATTGAGTTACTTTGTATTACGTTCATTAACTTTATATTTTATTCACTAATATATAAAGTTAATACATGTAATACAAAGTAAATAACTACAATATAAAGTTATTGAATGTAATACAAAGTAACTGAATACAAATATAAAAGTTAATGAATGTAAATACAAAGTAATTAAAGTGTAAACAATAAAATATGAAATTGCTCTGTAAGATATTAGTGAGCTGCTGGCACAACCATCGATACCAACTGGTGTAAAACAATAGAATTCTCAAAAAGTGCCGCGCTAAAAATGACAATGAAAACAAATATACCTAAAAACGATAATAAATATTCCTATAAATAAAGTGAAAAAAGGAAAGTTCAAGTGACATAAACAGTCCCAAACGGTGCAAATATCACTTTTTAAAAACGATAGATGATACAGTATTGGTTATAGTTGGAGACACTGCCGGATCGCTCGTGACGTCATCACGCACCCCAGAACCAGGAAGTTATTGGTTCAATTCCTGAGTCCGGCTTTTGTACTGAGGAGCGCTTTTCATATCTTATCCTTTGTGAGTAATTAGAGGTTTATTTTAATAATTAAAAACGATAGATGCCACAGTATTTGTTATAATTGCAGACACCATCGGATCGCTCGTGACGTCACCACGCACCCCAGAACCAGGAAGTTGTTGGCTTGATTCCCGGGACCGGCTTTTGTACTGATGAGCGCTTGTCATATCTTATCCTTTGTAAATAATTATAGGCCTTTTTTAAAATAATTAAAAATGATAGATGCCAAAGTATTGGTAAAAATTGCAGACACTGTCGGATTGCTTGCGACGTCATCACGCACCCCAGAACCAGGAAGTTATTGGTTGGATTCCAGGGACCGACTTTTGTACTGAGGAGCGCTTGTCATACTGTGCCTTGCGAAAGTATTCGGCCCCCTTGAACTTTTCAACCTTTTGCCACATTTCAGGCTTCAAACATAAAGATATAACATTTTTATTTTTTGTGAAGAATCACCAACAACTGGGACACAATTGTGAAGTGGAACGAAATCTATTGGATAATTTAAACTTTTTTAGCAAATAAAAAATTGAAAAGTGGTGCGTGCAAAATTATTCGGCCCCTTTACTTTCAGTGCAGCAAACTCACTCCAGAAGTTCAGCGAGGATCTCTGAATGATCCAATGTTGTCCTAAATGACTGATGGTGATAAATAGAATCCACCTGTGTGTAATCAAGTCTCTGTATAAATGCACCTGCTCTGTGATAGTCTCAGGGTTCTGTTGAAAGCGCAGAGAGCATCATGAAGACCAAGGAACACGCCAGGCAGGTCCGTAATACTGTTGTGGAGAAGTTTAAAGCCGGATTTGGATATAAAAAGATTTCCCAAGCTTTAAACATCCCAAGGAGCACTGTGCAAGCGATCATTTTGAAATGGAAGGAGTATCAGACCACTGCAAATCTACCAAGACCTGGCCGTCCCTCTAAACTTTCAGCTCAGACAAGGAGAAGACTGATCAGAGATGCAGCCAAGAGGCCCATGATCACTCTGGATGAACTGCAGAGAACTACAGCTGAGGTGGGAGAGTCTGTCCATAAGACAACAATCAGTCGTACACTGCACAAATCTGCCCTTTATGGAGGAAGAAGAAAGAAAAGCCATTTCTTAAAGATATCCATAAAAAGTCTCGTCTAAAGTTTGCCACAAGCCACCTGGGAGACACACCAAACATGTGGAAGAAGGTGCTCTGGTCACATGAAACCAAAATCCAACTTTTTGCCCACAATGCAAAACGATATGTTTGGCGTAAAAGCAACACAGCTCATCACCCTCAACACACCATCCCCACTGTCACACATGGTGGTGGCAGCATCATGGTTTGGGCCTGCTTTTCTTCAGCAGGGACAGGGAAGATGGTTAAAATTGAGGGGAAGATGGATGCAGCCAAATACAGGACCATTCTGGATGAAAACCTGTTGGAGTCTGCAAAAGACCGGAAACTGGGACGGAGATTTATCTTCCAACAAGACAATGATCCCAAACATACAGCAAAATCTACAAAGGAATGGTTCACAAATAAACGTATCCAGGTGTTAGAATGGCCAAGTCAAAGTCCAGACCTGAATCCAATCGAGAATCTGTGGAAAGAGCTGAAAACTGCTGTTCACAAACGCTCTCCATCCAACCTCACTGAGCTCCAGCTGTTTTGCAAGGAAGAATGGGCAAGAATTTCAGTCTCTCGATGTGCAAAACTGATAGAGACACCCCAAGCGACTTGCAGCTGTAATCGCAGCAAAAGGTGGCTCTACAAAGGATTAACGCAAGGGGGCCCAATCATTTTGCACGCCCCACTTTTCATTTTTTTTATTAGTTAAAAAAGTTTCAAAAATCCAATAGATTTCGTTCCACTTCACAATTGTGTCCCACTTGTTGGTGATTCTTCACAAAAAATTAAAATGTTATATGTTTGAAGCCTGAAATGTGGCAAAAGGTTGAAAAGTTTAAGGGGGCCGAATACTTTCGCAAGGCACTGTATGTTATCCCTTGTGAGTAATTAGAGGTTTATTTTTTTAATTAAAAACGATAGATGCCAGAGTATTGGTTATAATTGCAGACACCTTCGGATCGCTCGTGACGTCATCACGCACCCCAGAACCAGGAAGTTGTTGGTTCGATTCCCGGGACCGGCTTTTGTACTGATGATCGCTTGTCATATCTTATCCTTTGTGACCAAGTAGAGGTTTATTTCAATAATTTAAAAACGGTAGATGCCACATTATTTGTTATAGTTGCAGACACCGTCGGGTCGCTCGTGACGTCACCACGCACCCCAGAACCAGGAAGTTGTTGGCTTGATTCATGGGACCGCCTTTTGTACTGATGAGCGCTTGTCATATCTAATCCTTTTAATTCTTAAAAAAAAAAGCCTGTAATTATTTACAAAAGTATAAGATATGGCAAGCGCTCCTCAGTACAAAAGGCGGTCCCATGAATCAAGCCAACAACTTCCTGGTTCTGGGGTGCGTGGTGACGTCACGAGCGATCCGACAGTGTCTGCAATTATAACCAATACTGGCATCTATCAATTTTAATTATTAAAAAAAAAAAGCCTATAATTATTTACAAATTGATAGATGCCACATTATTGGTTATAATTGCAGACACTGTCAGTTTGCTTGCGACGTCACCACGCACCCCAGAACCAGGAAGTTGTTGGTTCGATTCCCGGGACCGGCTTTTGTACTGAGTAGCGCTTGTCATATCCTATCCCTTGTGAGTAATTAGAGGTTTATTTTAATAATTAAAAAATGATAGATGCCACAGTATTTGTTATAATTGCAGACACCTTTGGATCGCTCGTGACGTCACCACGCACCCCAGAACCAGGAAGTTGTTGGTTTGATTCCCGGAACTGGCTTTTGTACTGATTAGTGCTTGTCATGTATTATCCTTGGTGAGTAATTAGAGGTTTATTTGAATAATTAAAAAAACAATAGATACCACAGTATTGGTTATAGTTGCAGACACTGTTGGATCGCTTGTGACGTCACCACGCACCCCAGAACCAGGAAGTTGTTGGTTCGATTCCCGGGACCGGCTTTTGTACTGATGATCGCTTGTCATATCTTATCCTTTGTGAGTAATTAGAGGTTTATTTTAATAATTAAAAACGATAGATGCCACATTATTTGTTATAGTTGCAGACACCGTCGGGTCGCTCGTGACGTCACCACGCACCCCAGAACCAGGAAGTTATTGGTTCGATTCCCGGGACCGGCTTTTGTACTGATGATCGCTTGTCATGTATTATCCTTTGTGACCAAGTAGAGGTTTATTTCAATAATTAAAAAACGGTAGATGCCAAAGTATTGGTTGTAGTTGCAGACACCGACACCAGATTGCGCTCCGCCACCTTTTACCAAAGCAAGTGGACTTTTTTTTTTTTTTTTTTTTACCTTAAAAAAAAAAAAAAAAAAAAAAAAGTCAAATGCGTTTGTGTATCAGGCCGGTCTGCTCAGGATTAGACGCCTCCACTGGATTCCACTGCAACCTCATAAAATGTGACATCCGTGGGCAAGTATTATGGAAACATAATGAAGAAAAAAAAAGGCCAAGGAAGCCAAATAGTGTGAAACTGCATTCAAAATTTGAATTTCATACATTTTATTAAAATAAAACTCGAAAAATTTGCCCACAAAAGGATGATTCATGACAAGCGCTCATCAGTTTAAAAGCCGGTCCCGGGAATCGAACCAACAACTTCCTGGTTCTGGGGTGACGTCACGAGCGATCCGACTGTGTCTGCAACTATAACCAATACCCGTGGCATCTATCGCTTTTATTTATTAAAGTAAACCTCTAAATTACTCGCAACGGATAAGATGTGACAAGCGCTCCTCAGTTCTCCTCAGCCGGTCCTGGGAATCAAACCAACAACTTCCCAGATCTGGGGTGCGTGATGACGTCACAAGCGATCTGATGATATTTCCAACTATAACCAATACTGGGGCATCTATCGTTTTTAATCAGTGATATTTGCACCATTTGGGACTGTTTATATCACTTGCACATTCATTTGGACTTTCCGTTTTTTTTTCCCCCACTTTATTTATTCACAGGAATATTTATTGTCATTTTTAGAGCGGCACTTTTTGCGAATACAAAAGTAATTGAATGTAATACAAAGTTGCTAAATGTAATACGCAAAGTTATTAAAGAGTAAAGCTACATTTTCACTTATGCGACTTGGCACTGCAAAGTCGCATGACAAGTCCTACCCCCCCCATGATTTCCAATGAGTACCGTTCATATCTATGCGACTTCAAAGTAGTCCCTGCACTTGGTCCCACTTTGATGCAACTTGGGACTGCAAAGTCGCATGACAAGTCCTACCCCCCCCCATGATTTCCAATGAGTACCGTTCATATCTATGCGACTTCAAAGTAGCCTCTGCACTTGGTCCCACTTTGATGCAACTTGGGACTGCAAAGTCGCATGACAAGTCCTACCCCCCCCATGATTTCCAATGAGTACCGTTCATATCTATGCGACTTCACAGTAGTCCCTGCACTTGGTCCCACTTTGATGCAACTTGGGACTGCAAAGTCGCATGAAAAGTCCTACCCCCCATGATTTCCAATGAGTACCGTTCATATCTATGCGACTTCAAAGTAGTCCCTGCACTTGGTCCCACTTTGATGCAACTTGGGACTGCAAAGTCGCATGACAAGTCCTACCCCCCCCCATGATTTCCAATGAGTACCGTTCATATCTATGCGACTTCAAAGTAGTCCCTGCACTTGGTCCCACTTTGATGCAACTTGGGACTGCAAAGTCGCATGACAAGTCCTACCCCCCCCCCCATGATTTCCAAGGAGTACCATTCATATCTATGCGACTTCAAAGTAGTCCCTGCACTTGGTCCCACTTTGATGCAACTTGGGACTGCAAAGTCGCATGACAAGTCCTACCCCCCCCCATGATTTCCAATGAGTACCATTCATATCTATGCGACTTCAAAGTAGCCTCTGCACTTGGTCCCACTTTGATGCGACTTGAGGTCCATAGGACTTCAAGAATACACAGGCATTGCTTCAAGTCGCAGCAAAAATCACGGCACAAAAAAAAAAAATTGCGGCAAAAATCACACGACTTTCAGGTCGCAATAGTGGAAACCAAGGCTAACTCCACTTCTGCTGAGAAAAATAAACCCTGACAACTCATGGGGCCCCCGGGCAATAGGAGATTATGGGGCCCCCAGGCAATCAGACAGGTAGGTACTAGAGAGGTGGGGCAGCTATAATCTCAGGATTTTTAGACCAAAAGGATGTCGGTAAGGGACATTTCAGAGACAGATGTAAAAAAAAAAAAACACACATTTTTACATACTGTCCCTGGTTTTACTGAGGCTGGCAACCCTGATGGGGCCCCCTAGTGGCACGGGGCCCTCGGGCAGTGCCCGAGTGGCCCAATGGTCAGTCCGCCCCTGCCCTCCCCTCTGGGTGAGCTCTGTACACTGCGGGGATTTTTTTTTATCAAACTTTCTTGCGGGTCCCTACCTTTTTTGTTGTTATTCTGAAGAAATAGCCGTTTGTTTCTCTGTGTCCAAGTGAATGTAAATGGGAGTGACTTTATAATTATCAATCAGCCGCCGCACCTGCAGAGCTAAAAATGAGGTAAGTGGCAGGGTCTGCATCTCTTTAGATGCGATTTCCCTTTGGGGGGCGGGGTATCTCACCAGAAACGACATTGTTGTTGCAGGGGATGCCCCAAAATCCCTTATACGGTACACTTCCTGTTTCTTGTCTGGTCATTAGTCTAGGCTTATGACATCATGCACAGCTCATAAGAGTTTGCCAGGAAGGAAGGAAGGGGGGGGGGTGTGCGAGTCATAAGAGGGCCAATGAGAGCTGCAGAGCTGGAGGTGTGCCTCTGTGTAAATCCAGGAAGTGAACAGGCAGTTGCCCACAGTAAAAATGGCTGCAGCCAGGACTCAGTGGAGGGAGATTTCTGCAGCATATTTGGCGAGTACAGAATCCCAGTATATATAAAAATAATATGCAAAGTGGTTTGGAGGGAAGCTTCAGAATGGCAAAAGATGTTTTTATTACAAATGATAGAAGCAGAATGCAGTTCCTCTTTAAATTTAGCTGTTAGTGAACGCCCAAAAACGTTTGCGAGATATTTTTACCGAAAATGTTAAAAGAAGAAAATTCAGCTTTGTGATTGGAGCTCGCTGTTCTCTGTCGGGTCACACAAAGAAGCAATGAAAATGCAACAATCAGGTATAAATGCAGCCTAAAGCAGGACATATCCGGAGAGTACAGGGGGGGGGGGGGAGGGATCATCCTGGGCCAATCAGAAGGATAACATCAATATGTAACAAATTAGTACAAACTATAATAAAAAAAAAAAAAAAAGTCTCATTATTTACTATAACAGACAATCTGTTTATCTTTTGATTTTCCTCTTTTCTCATCTTGTCAACATGTCAATAACATTTAGAAAACCGGTTTTCATTATAATCCTTTTATACACTGTGATGTCATCACCAGGTCTTTGTGCTTCTCTATGCAATGCAGGCAGATAATGGCTGGTGGGAGGGGCCTATGTCTATGCTCCGAGTGATGTCATCACTGGGTCTCCCTCCTCTCTATGCAATGCAGGAAGATCATGGCTGGTGGGAGGGGCCTTAGTCTATGCTCCTAGTGATGTCATCACTGGGTCTCCCTCCTCTCTATGCAATGCAGGAAGATCGTGGCTGGTGGGAGGGGCCTTAGTCTATGCTCCGAGTGATGTCATCACTGGGTCTCCCTCCTCTCTATGCAATGCAGGAAGCATGTGGCTGGTGGGAGGAGCCTTAGTCTATGCTCCTAGTGATGTCATCACTGGGTCTCCCTCCTCTCTATGCAATGCAGGAAGCACGTGGCTGGTGGGAGGAGCCTTAGTCTATGCTCCTAGTGATGTCATCACTGGGTCTCCCTCCTCTCTATGCGATCTTTTCCCCAGGTGACCGGAGATGAATGAAAACGCATGAAAAATGCATATTTATTGCATCAAATCTTAAAAGGCGTCACGTTAACCGCTTCCCTCCCGGCCTATAGGAGAATGGCTCTAGTCCTGGGTGGACGTCTTATGATGTTCCACCTCCCCAAAAACACGTCTCATGGGCCACGCAATCCGACACCCGCTGTGTCCACCAATGACAGATCCGTGTACCGTCCCGCTGACCGTACCATGTGATCACGGTGACCAATCACAGCGAATCACGTGAAAAATTGTACACAACGGATGGCTGCCATTCATTGGGTATTATTGTGTGGCTCTCCGCGATTGGTCACAGTGATAACATGGTACAGACAGGGCCAATCACAGCTAACCACAATAAAAAAATAAAAATAAAAAAAAACATGGAATGAGTGGATTTTACTCAGTGTCTGCCACCCCTCTCCTCCAATCCCTACACTGGCTCCCAATCACCCAGCGAATTAAATTCAAAATACTAACCACCACATACAAAGCCATTCACAACTCTGCCCCGAGCTACATCACCAATCTTGTCTCCAAATATCACCCAAACTGTCCCCTCCGTTCTTCTCAAGACCTCCTACTCTCAAGCTCTCTCGTCTCCTCCTCCCACACTCGTCTCCAGGATTTCTCCAGAGCCTCTCCAATCCTCTGGAACTCGCTACCTCCACCGGTTCGGCTATCCCCTACTCTTGCTACCTTCAGACAATCCCTGGAAACTCATCTATTCAGGGAAGCCGATCACATCTCCAACTAATCTCCTACCACTTCCATAAACTCATTCCCAACAGTTATAACCTTCTGTACCACCTGCCCCACCCTTTTAGATTGTAAGCTCTTCTGAGCAGGGTCCTCTTAATCCTTTTGTATTTAATTGTATTGTAACTGTATTGTCTCCTTTTATATTGTAAAGCGCTGCGTAAATTGCTGGCGCTATATAAATCCTGAATAATAATAATAATACTCAGAAAAATGATTGCTTATAAGAGTGAAATTTACTGGTACTCAATGTGTATAATAAAAATAATAATAATAATAATAATAATAATAATTAAAAAAAAAAGGGATCTCTTTCTAGAGTAGTCCAATGTTACTATGTTTTATTTTATTTTCCATTCTTCCTTTTTTTCTTTTTTTTTTTAATGTCATTTTTTTTTTTTTTTTATTATTATTTTATTTCTCTTTATTTTGAATTTTCATTCTGTGACCAGAGCAATATACAGTATCTCTTGGTTTAGTCACAGTATGCAAACGCAAAAAAAAAAAAAAAAAAAAAAAAAAAAAAAAAGAGAAAATAAAAGGTGTTAAAAGGCAGAATGGGAAAAAATATAGTAGAATGACTCTAGTTCTGGGTGGAAGTCATATGATGTCCCCCGTCCGTCCCAACAAGCAATCATAGTGTGTAAAAAAACAACAACAACAAAAAAAAAAAACCCTGATCCCTTTCTAGAGTAGTCCAATGTTACTATGGTTACACTCTATTGCTCTAGTCACAGTATGTAAACGCAATAAATAAATAAAGGAGGGGAAAAAAAAAAAGTGTTAAATAAATAAAGTAAAAAAACAATATGTTAAAAATAAGCAAATATACGATTATCAGTCGGTGTCTCTGATCACCATCAGACCAGTTAAATGATAAAACTGTACTGCACTGGTGACACTATGTAATAAATAAATAAGAAAAAAACTGTGAAAAGTTTTTTTTTTTTTTTCAATTTCTTAATTTTCCCAAAAAATTGTGACAAAAAAATAAAAAAAAAAATACAACTTCAAAAAAACTTCCCATGCCTCTTAATAAAGCTGGATTCACACCTATGCAGTTTTAGTGCTTGACTATCAGATATCCATCCCATAATTCATGGACTCTATAAAACTTTCCTACACACTAAATAATATTCACCGATTTCGGTTATTTTCACCAAAGAAATGGAGCAGAATATATTTTGGCCAAAATTTATGAAGATTATTTGCAATTTTTTTTTCTTTTTTTTTTTTTTAACAGAAACAAAGAAAACTGAAAATTGTATCAAATTCTTACTGTCATTTTTCCTTTTCCTGAAGCCAACAGGGCAGCATACATGGGATATAGCTCCGCCCCCATGTCACATGTACGTCACATGTAACGCTGCCATGGATTGGAGTTAGGAAAGGAAAATTCTGGTAAATATTTGATACAATTTTCTGTTTATCTTGATGCCAATATGCATGTGATCTAGCTCCGCCTCCATGTGCATGTGACATGGGGGCGGAGCTATATCACATGTATGCTGCCATGTTGGCATCAGGAAAGGAAAAATTGACAGCATTTTATACAATTTTCTGTAAAAAAAAAAAAAAAAAAAAATGCAAATAATCGAACAGAAATAAAGAAGAAGAACGGAAAACTGTATCAAATACTTACTGTCATTTTTCCTTTCCTAATGCCAACATACATGTGATATAGCTCCGCCTCTATGTACATGTGACATGGGGGCGGAGCTATATCCCATTTATGTTGGCATCAGGAAAGGAAAAATTACAGTATTTTATACAATTTTCCGTTTTTGTTCCTATTAAAAAAAATAAAAATATTGCAAATAATCGGAAAAAATAAATAAATAAAAAAAAAACACGAAAATTGTATCAAATACTTACTGTCATTTCTTTCCTGATGCCAACATACATTTGATATAGCTCCGCCCCCCATGTCACATGTACATAGGGGGTGGAGCTATATCACATGCATGCTGCCATGTTGGCATCAAGATAAACAGAAAATTTGTATCAAATATTTACCAGAATTTTCCTTTTTTTTAACGCCAATCCATGGCGGCATACATGTGACGTACATGTGACATGGGGGCAGAGCTATATCACATGTATGCTGCCATGTTGGCTTCAGGAAAACTTTTTTCATTTTTTTCAAAGAATTTTGGTATTTTTTTTCATTTATTTAGCAACAAATAAAACCTCCAGCGTTGATTAAATACCATGAAAGAAAGAAAGAAAGCTTTATTTATATGAACAAAATATTACAAAATGTCCTCTGGGTACAGCGTCACATGACCGCGCCATTGTCATTCAAAGTGTGACAGCTGAATGTTGCTCTGACCGTGTCCGGTATGGAAGGGGTTAAAAACGCTAAACATGCGATATGCGTTTTCATAAATCGCACCGGGCCCTTCACACCGCTCATGATGTCATCACGCCACTCTCTGGATCGCCCAGGAGCGCCCCCCCTGCTGGGAGGTAAGGGTGGGCTCCGGCGTGTTCGCAGGCTCCACGTGCAGAGCCCGCCAGGAAGTCGGCGCAGCGCTGCGCTAATCACAGGCGGCGAGGCATCGCCCGATCTCTGCAGCCGCACATCAGGAAAATGTCTCCCTGCCTGTGACTAGCGCAGCGCCGACTTCCTGGCGCTCTACACGTGGAGCGTGCGAACGCGCCGGAGCTCATCCTTACTGGGAGGACGCCAAACCTCGCGTGTCACATGACCGGCAAAAACATCAGAACAAATGAAGTACAAAATAAAACAATGTAGGGGGGGAGGGGAGAGAATGAGGCCGGCGTCCTATCATATAAAGGTCCCCCATCAGATAGTGTCCTCTGTGTAGTGCGCATGCGCAGTACACAGCAACACAGATTCCGAAAATA
>NW_027507788.1:3602710-3742385 GCF_037356315.1 Lithobates pipiens
CACTCTGACCCCTCCACACCCCAGATATCCCCCCAGCACTCTGATCCCCCTCTATACCCCAGATATCCCCCAGCACCCTGACCCCTCTACACCCCAGAGCATCCCTACGGCATTCCAAGCCCTTCGGTGCAAACAGTGCTGGACAGCTGGGCTCACAATGACACCATCCATAATGCTACTTCCGCAGGTGGGCTCTCAGTGCTGTCGACTCAGCAGCTCCCACTCCAGCATCTACCCCACAGCCTTTGAGTCCCGAGTATTCAAGCTGCATGGGGCGGGGTCTGAGCATCACTGGTGCTCTGGATCCGCCCCTCCCTACTGACTGTGAAATAATAGGTATCGTTCTGTACAGCACGGCGCACCGCTGCCAGCCTGAGCGCGAGGGGTCAAGTCCTGGGGAAAAAAGTTTGTGGGAACTTCCACCCAAGATCCACTCGCCTACCAAAAAAAAAATGATACGCTCATATGCACGAACGCTTCAAAAGTGGTATTTTTCATCCAATTTTCGTATTGTGTGTATGAAGCTTTACTGTTAGTACATAAAAAAAAAACAATCCTCAATAAACATGAATCCGGTAATTCTCTGAATAATCAGCATTCATTCATTGAGCTTCCATGTCATGTGACCATCATGTTCTGATCTTTATTGGGGGATGTTATTTTGTATATAGAGTGTTTATGTGGTGAGTTTACACTTTTCATTGAACAGAGTTTGGATAACACAGGGTTAAACGGAAAGGTCATAAATGAAGTGCACATTATCTGGACAGAATGTTGGGTAGATAGTGATGTGTTCCTGCTTATGAGATGTATGTTAGCTTGGGGGGGGCTGCAAACTCTGCAGGGGCTCCAACACACACTCGCTGCTATTCCAACCCTTCACATATTTCCACATAAACTTCCCTCCTGGCATTAAACTTTGCCAGGTATTGTGCCCAGCTTACCACCCCAAACTGATGTTCCTCCCTCAGCTCACCTCTCTCCCTGCATGTCCTGTGAGCAGAATAGCTGTGCTCCTCCTCTGGGGTCTCTCATCATATGGCACTGAAGATAGAGGAGGGGGGGGGGGGATTCAGCGGGACACACAGAGCAAGTATGCAGGAGACTGTGGGGGGGGGGGGGGGAGACAGAAAATCAGGAGGGAGCATCATGAGAGGTCTGACTAAATACAATCTCTTAGCAGCAGGGACCTGATCTACCCGTCAGCTAGCTGTGATTGACAGGTAGATCGAAGAGGAAGCTGTCATGGGGCCCCCTACTGGCAATGTCTGAATGGTCAGGTGTGCGGCACTTACTATTGCGAGCTGTGTCGGCGGCTGCTGGTGTAGCACCTGCCACACACCTCACATACTTCAAAGTCTTGCAGGACGCGGCTGCTAACGGGAACCGAGTTCCTGTTGTGGAAAAAGTACAGGAACTCCGTTCCCATGCGTTCCCTCAGGACTTGAGCCCTGCTGAGCGCCTCCTATTGATGGGCCGCCACTGAGGCACAGATGCCCCCACAGGCTCTACCCGGCCTCCAGGTTTGTGTAGAGCCCACTGGTACATCTATGCATGCTCAGGTGATTTGCCACACATGTGCAAAGAAAGGGAATATTTTAGACTTCCTTGGTCGCAGTCTCTATGTATGCGTAGGAAACTTTAGGGTGTTGGGACGGGGGGGGGGGGAGGTGCCCGGCGCTGGCCCTGCGGCACATCTGCGCACATGTAGAGAGACATTCTCCCTTTTTAAATATTTTTTTTAAACATGCTTTATTTTGTTGAGAAATCACTTTTCTTGCAGCAGCCATCTTGAGTAAGGGCAGATGATTCATGTAGGGTTTACTTCCTGGAATCCATCTGCTCTTAGCTCAGGCATGCAGGCAGCAGTGTGTGCTTAGATGAGAAAGCCCCTCGTCCCATGAAGACTCCTGGGATGGATGACATCATTGCGGCCTAGGCCAGACATCAGGAAGACACTGAATAAACATGAAAAAAATAAAGTATAAATCAAGTAAATCTAATCTCCCTTCTTATTTACTAATTCTGGCAGCATGAGTGTTATACAGAGTCAGTATTGATTGAGAGAGTGAAGTTCTGCTTTAAGCAAATTTTTTATTTTATTTTTATGAATGAATAGAAAAGTTTTAGTATTTGCTGTTGCCAGCAGTATGCCGGTGTTTCATCAGATTAGGCGACCCGTCAGAATTTGTAACGGAAGTGATGTTCCGTCTCCGCCATCTTGCTACACTCCGCACTCCACCACAGTAAAGAGATAGTGGAAAGGCGGTTAGCGGACATCTTGTTACACCCAGCAGAACTTTGCATTTCACACTTTTTTTAACAGTAAACTGAGGTTATATAGTGAAATACAGAACTTAGAACTCCGTCTGGCTGTTTAGCTGTTGAATTTTTAAAGCAGCGGCGAGCCTGCTGATCTCACAGGTTTGCTGACCTGACAGAAGACCGCTGCTTTTAAGGTTCAACATCTAAACATTCAGACGGAGTTCTAAGTACTGTATTTTACTATATACACTGAGTTTACTGTTAAAAAAAAGTGTGAAATGCAAAACTCTGGTGGGTGTAACAAGATGTCCGCTTGCCGCTTTCTCACTGTATCCTTACTGTGGGCGAGTGTGGGGTGTAGCAAGATGGCGGCGGCGAAAGGTCGCTTCCGTTACACTTTCTGACGGGTCGCCTAAACTGATGAAACACACAGTGAAAATGACAGTTACAGGGGTCGGGACAAACCATATAACACTACCAGGGGGGTGCGTAATTAGGGTTGCCACCTGTCCGGGATTCACTGCCTGAAACCCGGACACATTATTCAGACTGGACTATGGCCTCCCAGCAGGGTTGCTGACTCCAGTTGCCTAAGCTGAGAGTGTCTGTTACACTCTTTCACACTGCCCAAAACCAGCACTAACAGATCCCCCAACATACAGATGGGAGAGGAGAGAGGGCTCGATCTGCTCCTCTTCCCCCCACACTTACCCCTCCGTGTCTGCCCCACACTCCAATCCCTGGCACTGTGCCTCAGAAAAGGAAAGTGGTGCCTGTAAATTTGAAGTCTAGCAGCCTCAGATACATCAGGATGAGAGGTGCTGACTGTCAAGGGGTGAGTGAGCTCCCCATCCATCCCTGTCTGTGACTGAAGTCCCACGTTATCTCTCCTGCCTCTGAGTGAGTACACAAAGGTAAATCAGGGTTCTCAGAGCACCCCTTATATCACAGTTCCCCTTTACACTAGAGGCCACAGTGTTCCCCCTTACATCAGAGTCCTTTCCGTAAATCAGAGTACTCAGTGTTCCCCCTTACATCATGGTTCCCAGAGCATCCCTTGTGTTAGAGTCCCCAGAGTTCTCCCTTACATCAGAGTCTGCAGAGTCCCACCTTACAGCGTAAGGGAAGTGTTCGGGTTTGACTTGAAGAAAAGGTGGCAACCCTATGCGTAATACCAGATCTTTTTTATTCATTCTTATTTAAATCTTTCTTTCTTTCTTTTTTTGCTAAGAAGTGTTCGTGATGTCAGTGGGCTTTCATCTGCGTGCCTTCCACTTAGCATCCACTTAGGACTTACCCAGCAGGTGACAACCCTGCTGTGCCATTCCGCTGCAGGAGGAACCGTGTTGTCACCCTGTTACAGGAATTGGAAAATGGCGGATCTACTGGCAGGATGGACGGTAATCAAACTATTTCATATAGACTCAGAATAAACTAAATCTGCTGTGTTAATGCAAGTACCCAGTTACACTTTAAGGTGTACCTAAAGCCATTTTTTTTTGGATAGAGAAGAGATGGTTAAAACTCCTGTCATTTTTCCACCTGTGTTCCATTGAATAGCCCTCGATTCTTTGGTGTTGGTGTGATAGTGCCCCCCCCCCCCCCCCAGGGTGAATAGCTCTTCAATTAATTGGTGTCCGTGGGATACAGGCTCCTCCATGGAAAGTAACCCCTTAGATATTTGGTGTCCCATGGGATGATGGTCCCCAGGGGAGAATAGCCCCCAACTGTTTGGTTTTAGTGGGATACTGGCCATCGGGGGAGAATAGCTCTTTAATTCAATGCTGTTAGTGGGATACTGTCCCCCAAGGGATAATAGCTATTTGCAGTTTAGGGAAGAATACCACTTCAATTAATATATATATATGTATATATGTATAGTGGCCCCCTGGGGGAGAGTAGCCCCTTACGTCATTGGTGTAAGTGGAATAGTGGTCCCCAGGGAGAATAGCCCTTAAATTATTGATATCATTGGGATAGTGGCCCCCAGGGGAGAATAGCCCCAAGTCATTGGTGTCAGTGGGTTTGTGGCCTCCCTCAGAAAATAGCCCTCAAATTATTGCTATGCGTGAGATAGTAGCTTGAAAGGAAGAATCCCCAATTTACTGGTGTCAGTGTGAAAGTGGCTCCCTGGGGGAAATAGCCCTCCAAATCAATGGCATCAGTGGAATACAGGTCGCCAGGAGGAAAATCACCTCCGTTCTTTGGTTTCAGTAGAATAGTGGTCCCCAGGGGAAAACAGATCTCCAAATCATTGGTGTCAGTGGGATAGTGACCCCATGGGAGAATAGCTCCCAAACCATTGAGGTCTATGGGATAGTGGACCCCAAGGAAGAATCCCCAACTCAGTCGTCAGTGTGATATCGGCCACCAGGGGAGACTAGACCTCAAAATCATTGGTATCCGTGGGATGGTGGCCCCGGGGGAGGAATAGTCCTCAAACAATTGGTAACAGTGGGATAGTAGCCCCAGGGAACAATAGCTCCAGAATGATAGGTTTCATTGGGATTGTGGCCTCCACGGGAGAATGGCTCCCAAACCATTGGCTTCTAAGGGATATTTGGACCCAGGGCTGGACTGGGACAGAAATTTGGCCCTGGACTTCATCCAGACCGGCCCACTTACATTTTGAGTGTCCCATCAGCACTCCCTTACATCAGAATGCCCCAACAGCACCCCCTTACGTCAGAGTGTCCCAACAGCACCCCCTTACGTCAGAGTGTCCCATCAGCACCCCCTTACATCAGAGTGTCCCATCAGCAACCCTTTACATCAGAGTGGCGAGTGGCCCATCACTAGCCCCCTTACATCAGAGTGGCCCCCTGAGCCATCGGCCCACCGGGAAACTCCCGGTAGTCCCAATGGCCAGTACATGCCTGTTTGGACCCCGCGGAATTCAGTGTTTTTTTAGTGTGATAGTGGCAACCAGGGAACCAGGGAAGACTAGCCCTCCAAATTATCAATATCAGTGGGATAGTAGCTCTATGGAAGAATAGTCCCCCAAATAATTGGTTTTATTGGGATTGTGGCCTCCACGGGAGAATAGCTCCCAAACCATTGGCTTCTAAGGGATATTTGGACCCCGCGGAATTCAGTGTTTTTTCGGTGGGATAGTGGCAACCAGGGGAGACTATCCCTCCAAATTATTAATAACAGTGGGATAGTGGCTCCAGGGAAGAATAGTCCCCCAAATAATTGGTGTTATTGGGATTGTGGCCTCCATGGGAGAATAGCTCCCAAACCATTGGCTTCTAAGGGATATTTGGACCCCGCGGAATTCAGTGTTTTTTCGGTATGATAGTGGCAACCAGGGGAGACTAGCGCTCCAAATTATTAATATCAGTGGGATAGTGGCTCCAGGGAAGAATAGCCCCCCAAATAATTGGTGTTATTGGGATTGTGGCCTCCATGGGGAAAAATAAGCCCCAAATCATCTAGGAAAGAATAGCCCCCTAAGTCATTGGCGTCCCCAGTGGAGAATAGTCCCGAAAATCATTTGTGTCAGTGGCGGTATCAGGAGCCAGCGCCACCCACAGGTAAGAACTGGCTATTTCACAAAGAATGGAAGATTTTCCCCCTCTGTTCCTGTTCTGGTGGCAACTCCAGATTTCGGCGTTTCTCTCTCCTGTTTGCTAGAACTTAGGAATCAATACATAGAATATGCACAATAGGAAATCGGCACACCGTGCTGTGAAGACAGGCAGAAATCAAGGCGATCAGTCAAGGTTCCATCTCTTTTAATGCATAACAGCAATGCCTGAGGTACACAAAGAAACATACACAGGCGCAGGTAGTCAACCCCGCCGCTGCCATGGAGGTCTTACGCGGGCTGCAGACGTCTTTCAGCAGGGACAAGGATAAAACAAGTACAGGTTTATCATAACTACTCTACTACTTAATATAGTTGAATAAATTATAGTGGGATTATATATACGTATGCACATATATATACATATATATGTACACACTAACGCGCACACTTGGAGCGACATGGGAATCAGACACAGAAGTGACAGTCAATTTTTTTTTTTTTTTTTTTATGGAATGCTATCTAGTGCTAGATAAAGGGGAACCTGGTTGGTGGGATTAGATTTGGGGGTTAAAAGCATTTCATATACATAGATAAGAGGGATGCCGCAAGCAACCCCCCCCCTCCCCCCCCAGATGGTCCCTGTAGTCTGGGAGCCGTGCATCCCACAAATGTCCACTTTGTAGAAATATATGTATAAAAAAAGAAAAAAAAAAAAAATCAAATGTCCGGTATGTGCATTTAGTGATGACAGTTCCTGGGCGTAGAATGTCTCCTTCTTCTTCACAAGGTTCTCCTCTTCTTATCCTCCAAACAGTTGCGTGGAAGAGAATAGAACACCATAGCATGTGATCAATGGGAGTCCATTGTAAATTTAGGTATTTTCAAAATGTGGAGCGCTTGTAACTTTAGAAGACCCGTGCCCTTAGACCAACCCCCCCCCCCCCACTAATAATCACCACCATTCCCCTATAGCAATATTTTTTTTTTTCTCTCTCTCAGGACATAATATATAAATTTTTTGAAGACTTCACATAATTCATATACATCGACATTACTATACATTTGATTGTGAAAATATTCACAGAAAACTTTGAATGGGCTTCAACATTTGGAATGGTTATGCTATATACATTTCCGGCTAAGCTGTGTTGTCGGGGCCTTTATGTAGACCCTTCAACGCTGTCTCTATGGAATGATACGTTGGGATCGTAATCTTGGTCCACAAGGTTAATATATATATATATATTTTTTCGTCTTGAGCGATGCAACGGAACGCCCTGTGAGGAGCACTAAAAGGTTTTAGAGATCTCTGGAAAACGACAGGGAAATATCCTAAAGCCTTAAATGTGGAATGTGAAGAAATTAAAGGATGAAAACGAGAAGAGCAGATGCATTAGGAACATTTCTAGAATTATCTTTGAAGTGGCCCCCAGTATATATGCTATAGGATCAGAAGTTTGTGGACTTCTGACCATCACACCTCTATGAGCTTGTTGGACATACTATTTCAGAACCATGGCCATTATTATGGAATTGCCCCCTTCACTAACATCCTCCACTCTAATGGAAAGACTTTCCATAAGATTTTGGAGGGTGGCTGTGGGAATTTGTACCCATTTGTGAGGTTGGGTACTGACGTTGGATGAGAAGACCTGGCTCACCATTTCAATTCAGGCATGTACTGGCCATCGCGACTACCGGGAGTTTCCCGGTGGGCCGATGGCTCAGTGGGCCACTCTGATGTAAGGGGGCTGGTGATGGGACATTCTGATGTAAGGGGGCTGCTGATGGGACACTCTGATGTAAGGGGCTGCTGATGGGACACTCTGATGTAAGGGGGCTGGTGATGGGACACTCTGATGTAAGGGGGCTGCCGATGGGACACTCTGATGTAAGGGGGTGCTGATGGGACACTCTGATGTAAGGGGGTGCTCATGGGACACTCTGATGTAAGGGGGTGCCAATGGGACACTCTGTTGTAAGGGGGCTGGTGATGGGACACTCTGATGTAAGGGAGTGCTAATGGGACACTCAAAATGTAAGTGGGCCGGTCTGGATGAAGTCCAGGGCCAACTTTCTGTCCCAGTCCAGCCCTGTTTCAATTCATCCTATAGGTGTTCAGGACATTTGTGTTCCTCCACACCCAACTGGTCAATCTGTGTTTTTATAGACTCGGGCCTCTTTGTGGCTATTACATCCTCTACTTTTATGGGAAAGCTTTCCCCAAGATTTTGGAGGGGGGGTCTGCGAGAATTTGTGGCCCATTTGTGAGGCCAGGTACTGACGTTGGATCAGAAGACCTGCCTCACTATTAGCATTCCAATTCATCCCGAAAGTGTTCAGTAGGGTTAAGGTCAGGTTTCTGTGCAGGACACTTGAGATTCTCCTTCAGTCACATCTGTATGAGAGTGTTGGGAATCTATTCAGAAACCATGTCCAATATGGAATGGCCCCCTTCCTCCCAAGGCCATGGAGTTGTGCTCTTTTGTTGCTATTACATCCTCCAGTCTTCTGGAAGGACTTTCCACAAGATTTTGGAGGGTCTGTGGGAGTTTGTGCCAATTTGTGAATGCAGGTACTGATGTTGAAGATGCCATCAGTGTTCCAAATCATCCCAAAGGTGTTCAGTAAAGTTGAGGTCAGGACACTCCTGTTCCTCCACTCCCAACTGGTCAAGCCATAGCTTTATGCATTTGGGCCCCCTTTGTGGCTATAAAATCCTCTACTTTTCTGGGAAAGCTTTCCCTAAGATTTTGGAGGGTGTCTATGGGAATTTGTGCCCATTTGTGAAGTCAGGGGCTGATGTTGGATGAAAACACCGGGCTCACAATCAGCATTCCTTATTCATTCTAAAGGTGTTCAGTACGGTTGAGGTCAGGACACGTGAGTTCCTCCACACCCAACTGGTCAAACCATGTATTTTTAAGCTTGGACACCCTTTATGGTGATAACTTCCTCCACTCTTTTGGGACTGGGAAGATTTTTCACAAGATTTTGGAGTGTCTATGGGAATTTATACCCCAGGTACTGATTTTGGATGGTTCCAATTAATCCCCACAGCTGTAGGCTTTATGTCATGCCCTTCTAAAACTATGGCCATCAAAATGGAGCCCCCCACCCATGGCCATCAATATGGAATTGCCATCCCACCCATGGCCATTAATATGGAGTTGTTTCCCTAATGTGGCTATAACAACCTCCATTCTTTTTGGGAAGGCTTTCCACAAGATTTTGAAAAGTGTTTGTGGGAATGTGTACCCATTTGAGATGGGTGGTGGTGCTGATGCTGGTTGAGAGGACCTGGCTCCCATGTTGGGCCCCACATTGGGCGCCAAAAAAAAAAAAACCTGGCTCACACGTTGGATCTCACATTGGGCGCCAAAAAGCAAGACCTGGCTCACAATCAGCATTTCAATTCATTCCAAAGGTGTTCAGCACGGTTGAGCTCAGGACACTCAAGTTCCTTCACATCCAACTGGTCAAACCATGTATTTTTATACTTGGAAACCCTTTATGGCCATAACTTCCTCCACTCTTTTGGGACTGGGAAGACTTTTCACAAGATTTTGAAAAGTTTTTGTGGGAATGTGTACCTATTTGTGAGGTCAGGTACTGATGTTGGGTGAGAGGACCTGGCTCACATGTTAGGCCCCACATTGGGCGCCAAAACAAAAAAACCTGGCTCACACGTTGGATCTCACATTGGGCGCCAAAAAGAAAGACCTGGCTCACAATCAGCATTTCAATTCATCCCAAAGGTGTTCAGCACGGCTGAGCTCAGGACACTCAAGTTCCTTCACATCCAACTGGTCAAACCATGTATTTTTATACTTGGAAACCCTTTATGGCCATAACTTCCTCCACTCTTTTGGGACTGGGAAGACTTTTCACAAGATTTTGAAAAGTTTTTGTGGGAATGTGTACCCATTTGTGAGGTCAGGTACTGATGCTGGGTGAGAGGACCTGGCTCACATGTTAGGCCCCACATTGGGCGCCAAAAAAATAAAAAATAAAAACCAGCAAGACCTGGCTATTTTAATCAGCATTCTAATTCCTCCCAAAGGATTTCAGTAGAGTTGAGGCCAGGACACTAAAGTTCCTTAACACGAAACTGGTCAAACCGTGTCCTTATGAAGCTGGCTTTTTACACAGAGGGAGGGGGGGGCGGGAACAGCCATGGTGGAACAGAAAAGGGTCTTCACCAAACTGTTAAAATGGCATAATTGTCCAAAATTTCTTTGTATGTTGTAGCATTAACAGAACCCTTCACTAGAAACACCTGAACTCATACTTTTGACCAAGAAGTCGGTGTGATGGTCATGTGTCTATAAACCTTTGCCCATATAGTGTATTCTAGATAATGCATAGGTGTGATGTGGATTATTATTATTATTATTATTATTTTTTTTTGCTTAACTTGAGAAATAAGTCATTTTGTTTTACAATATTTCTTAAAAAGAATTCCATGTAGATGATGGTAAGTCATACACATGGTTTAAGTATTTCAAGTAGCTATTAGGGACATTTCAGCCCTTTTATGGAGAAAAGTGAGTGCCTCCTCTATTGTCCGTCATCTCTGAATATCTCTAATCTTGGCTACAATATTTTCAGTCCGATCTGGGTTTCCTTACAATTCATACTTTTTTTTTTCTTAACAGAATTGTCCTTTTAAAATAAAGTTTGTGAAAATGATTCTAAGTCCCGGTAGTTAAGCGTGGACCCGTTTCGGACATACTCCACCAAGTCATCATTATTTAGTCAGTCATTGCTCCACAATTCCTGAAGATGGGAACGTTGCACATTACACAACATAAAGTATGGAATGAATTTCCTTTTTATCAGTTCAAATTAAAATATAACAAAGCCTTTTTTTTTTTTTTTGCTTCTCTAGATCTGCCATTAAATGTTCCACCTTCTGGCTTGGCACGTTGGCAGATTTGGATGTGGCGTTACTTTGTCCATTTCACAGCCCAAATTGCGCTGCCAATCCCCGACCGGCGTTTGTATCGCTTGCTGTTTTCATTGGCTAGGTGAAGAGGCTTAATGTGGTTTGATAAATCTTCTGCGCATGCTGGCTCCTACCAAAAAAAAAAAAAATAAACATGGCACCATGCCTTTTCAAGGATCAGGTGCCAGCACGTCTCTGGTTGTGAGCATGGCAAGGTTGAGTGCGTAGGATCGGCTTTATTGAAGAGTCCCAGAGGATGACAGCAGTGAATGGGCCCCCGTATGTTTAGTGGGAGGCAAACAAAAACAGCCCTCTGGCGCGGGTCGCTATCGGGGGGGGGGGGGGGGGCGGAGGTGAGGGACCCTTCAGTACGCTTGTCCGGTCTCAACAGGTAACAGGCCCAAGACAGCTGAGTGTTCGCCGAGCTTCATGCGGCGCTGTGTGGACAGGCTGACGTTTTTAGCCAAATAATCGACAGCAGCTGAAAAACAAATCCAACAATAAATTAGCAAGGAAAAAGTAAACTACCAATACAAGTTTTTTTTTGCCATTTTTTTTTTCATACTCATTCTTCTATAGCTGCACTGAAGGCATGTGCTGTATAAAAATGATCGCTCTAGGGCCCAGGGCCATCCTAATAGTATCAGGGGCCACTGGGCAAAGTAATGAACTGGGCCCCCACCAGGTTGCCCCTATTTGCTCACCTACTCTCAAGAATTAAAGTATAAATAGTTGATAGCATGAAACATATATTTATTATTAATTTCGATAAAATCGATTTTAAACAATAAGAAGGGGGGGGCAGAAGGGCACAGTAGGGGGGAGGCAGAAGGGCACATTAGGGGGGCGAAGGACACAATAGGGGAGGGAGGCAGAAGGGCACAGTAGGGGAGGGGGGGAGGCAGAAGTGCACAGAAGAGGAGGGAGGCAGAAGGTCACAGTAGGGGAGGGAGGCAGAAGGTCACAGTAGGGGAGGGGGAGGCAGAAGGGCACAGAAGGGGAGGGAGGGAGAAGGTCACAGTAGGGGAGGGAGGGAGAAGGTCACAGTAGGGGAGGGAGGCAGAAGGGCACAGTAGGGGAGGGAGGCAGAAGGGCACAGTAGGGGAGGGGGAGGCAGAAGGGCACAGAAGGGGAGGGAGGCAGAAGGTCACAGAAGGAGAGGGAGGCAGAAGGGCACAGTAGGGGATGGAGGCAGAAGGGCACAGTAAGGGAGGGGGGAGGCCGAAGGGCATAGTAGGGGAGGGAGGCAGAAGGGCACAGTAGGGGAAGGGGGAGGCAGAAGGGCACAGTAGGGGAGGGAGGCAGAAGGTCACAGTAGGGGAGGAAGGCAGAAAGGCACAGTAGGGGAGGGAGGGAGGGAGGCAGAGCACAGTAGGGGAGGGAGGCAGAAGGGCACAGTAGGGGAGGGAGGCAGAAGGGCACAGTAGGGGAGGGAGGCAGAAGGGCACAGTAGGGGAGGGGGAGGCAGAAGGGCACAGAAGGGGAGGGAGGCAGAAGGTCACAGAAGGAGAGGGAGGCAGAAGGGCACAGTAGGGGATGGAGGCAGAAGGGCACAGTAAGGGAGGGGGGAGGCCGAAGGGCATAGTAGGGGAGGGAGGCAGAAGGGCACAGTAGGGGAAGGGGGAGGCAGAAGGGCACAGTAGGGGAGGGAGGCAGAAGGTCACAGTAGGGGAGGAAGGCAGAAAGGCACAGTAGGGGAGGGAGGGAGGGAGGCAGAGCACAGTAGGGGAGGGAGGCAGAAGGGCACAGTAGGGGAGGGAGGCAGAAGGGCACAGTAGGGGAGGGAGGCAGAAGGAAACCATAGGGGAGGGAGGCAGAAAGGCACAGTAGGGGAAAGAGGGAGGCAGAGCACAGTAAGGGAGGGAGGCAGAAGGGCACAGTAGGGGAGGAAGAGAGGCAGAGCACATTAGGGGGGAATGCAGAAGGGCACAGTACAGGGGGAGATAGGAGGGCACAATACTGACATCAGGAGGGTTCAGTATAGCTTCTGGGATGGTGGATGTATATGGAGGCTGTAGGTGGAGGATGTACATGGAGGCTGTAGATGGAGGATGTACATGGTGGATGTATATGGAGGATGTACATGGAGGCTGTACGTGGAGGATGTATATGGAGGCTGTATATGGAGGATGTAAATGAAGGCTGTAGATGGAAGCTGTATATGGGGGCTGTGCATGGAGGCTGTATATGGAGGCTGTACATGGAGGATGTACATGGAGGATGTAAATGACATACAGTACATATATAATAGTTGCCTGTTGTCATTGACATGCATACACATCAGCAGGGTGGCTCAGAGTGTTCCATAGAACACAGAAGCTTTTTTCCTCCCTCTGTTAATGTCCCAAATTAAATTAATACTGATATAGAAGTTACTGCCAATAAGTAAAGAAATGTGAGGCGCCGGTGGCATGTCAGCGCCGGCAGTCCTGGGGGAGGACTTGTCCAGACAAGACTCTTATTAGAGTTGTCATATCCATTACGGTTCTCTTCACGCTTCTGTGTCCCATCAATGTGGGCATCAGATAGAAGAGCGTCTCTGCCAAGTCCCCGGCGCAGTCCATGGATCCGGTCAGCTGGGGAATCGCTGCTACTAAATGGTTTGTAGCTCTGTTCAGCCACTGTAGTCAACTTAAAAAACATAGAGGGTCTCAAGTGCGACCCCCAGAGGGCTACACAATAGCAGCAAATTTACGCACGTCAACAACACACAAAAATGTTAGTTTTGCTGCATTTTTGTTTTTGCAGAGTATTGCAATGCACACTAAGGAAATTGGAGTACAATAAAATAACCCCCAGCACTGGTGTCAGTGCATGCAATAGTAGCCCCCAACATTGGTTTCAGTGGATGCTATGATAATAACCCCCAGCAATAGTGTCAGGAGATGCAATGATAACTTCTAGCATTGGTTTCAGTGGATGCTATGATAATAACCCCCAGCATTAGTATCAGGAGATGCATAGCTCCCAACTGTCCCTGATTTCCAGGGACTGTCCCTGATTTCGAGCAATGTCCCTCTGTCCCTCATTGCTCCTCAGTTGTCCCTCATTTTGGCCTGATCTATAGAGTTGTATATAAAATGCACTTTTTATGTTTCAAAAAGTATTTTCCAGTGCTAAACCTTTCATCCAAATTCTAAATTGCTGCATTTGTACATTTTAAAAGCCAATATAAAGGAATAGTGGTGGTAAAAAAAGTCCTTGTTGATTTAACATTTTTTTGTTAATTATCCTTTAAGGGGGTGTGTCGGGGGGTGTGTCCTATGCCTGCATATGTTTGCAAGTAGGTGTCCCTCATTCCCATCTCAAAATGTTGGGAGGTATGAGAGATGCAATAATAACTCCCAGCGTTGTTGTCAATAGATGTAATAATAATCTCCAGCATTGGTATCAGTGGATGCAATAATAACCTCCAGCATTGGTTTCAGTGGATGTAATAATAACCCCCACCATTAGTGTCAGGAGAAGCAATAATAACCCCCAGCTTTGATGTCAGTGGATGTAATAATAACTCCCAGCATTCATGTCAGTGAATGCAATCATAACCCCCAGCATTAGTGTTAGGAGATGTAATAATAGCTCCCAGCATTGGTGTCAGTGAATGCAATAATAACCCCTAGTATTGGTTACAATTGATGTAATAATAACCCCCAGCAATGGTATCAGTGGATCCGAAAATAACCCCCCAGCTTTGGTGTCAGTGGATGCAATAATAACTTCCAGCATTGGTGTCAGTGGATGTAATAGTAACCCCCAGCATTAGGGTCAGTAGATGCAATAATAACTCCCAGCATTGGTGTCAATAGATGTAATAATAACCCCCAACAATGGTATCAGTGGATCCAATAATAACCCCTAGCTTTGGTGTCAGTGGATGCAAAAATAACTTCCACCATTGCAGTGGCGTAACTAGAACCTTCAGGGCCCCGATGCAAGAAACCATGAAGGGCCCCCCTGAACCCCAGCCAGGGCCCTTCCCTCCGAGTCCGACGGTGGAACTCCAGGGCGTGGTCACAGGTATGACCTTTGTGAACCCTGTAGTTCCACCACTGGTATCAGCAGTTTTTATTTATTTATTTTTTTACATTTTTAGGTGCCCCATTGGGGGACTGTCCCTAGGCAGGATGGGGTCCCCGTCCCCAGAAGAGATGAGGTCTCCAGGGCAGATGAAGTTACTGCCCCCAGATGAGAAGGGGTCCCTGTCCCCACGGGGATATGGAGGGGGTATGTAATAGTGTGTGCTTGCTGCCTATGCTGCTGCCGTCCATATGTAGAGGGGGCTGCATGGGCCCCCTGCATCAAAGGGCCCGGTTGCGGTCGCGACTGCTGCACCCCCTATAGTTACGCCCCTGCACCATTGTTGTCAGTGGATGTAGTAATAGTGTCAGGAGATGCAATAATAACCCCCAGCATTAGTGTCAGGAGATGCAATAATAACCACCAGCTTTGGTGTCAGTGGATGCAAAAATAACTTCCAGCATTGGTGTCAGTGGATGCAGTAATAACCCCCAGCATTAGTGTCAGGAGATGCAATAATAACCACCAGCTTTGGTGTCAGTGGATGCAAAAATAACTTCCAGCATTGGTGTCAGTGGATGCAGTAATAACCCCCAGCATTAGTGTCAGGAGATGCAATAATAACCACCAGCTTTGGTGTCAGTGGATGCAAAAATAACTTCCAGCATTGGTGTCAGTGGATGTAGTAAATACCCCCAGCATTAGTGTCAGGAGATGCAATAATAACCCCCAGCTTTGGTGTCAGTGGATATAATAATAACTCCCAGCATTAATGTCAGTGAATGCAATCATAACCCCCAGCATTAGTGTTAGGAGATGCAATAATAGCTCCCAGTGTTGGTGTCAGTGATTGCAATAATAACCCATAGTATTGGTGTCAATAGATGTAATAATAACCCCCAACAATAGTATCAGTGGATCCAAAAATAACCCCCAGCATTGGTGTCAGTGGATGCAAAAATAACATCCAGCATTGGTGTCAGTGGATGCAGTAATAACCCCCAGCATTAGTGTCAGGAGATGCATTAATAACCACCAGCATTAGTGTCAGTGGATGTAATAATAACTGCCAACAATGGTATCAGTGGATCCAACAATAACCCCCAGCTTTGGTGTCAGTGGATGCAGTAATAACCCCCAGCTTTGGTGTCAGTGGATCCAACAATAACCCCCAGCTTGCTTTGGTGTCAGTGAATGCAATTATAACCCCCAGCATTGGTGTAAGTGAATGCAGCAATAGCCCCCAACACTAGTGTTAGTACTATTACCCCCCCCCCCTTATTGGTGGTCGCTGGCAGTGGAATGTAAAGCTCTCCCATTCCTGGCCATGGCGGTGAAATGTAATCCCCCTACATGGGTTCAGTGACTTGCAATAGCTGACAGAGGCTCTTCAAATCAGCTTCCCAGTCTCTGTGCATCCTCCATGTACTTCTCATCCCTTCTGTCTGCATTGAGTGGAGCTGAGCGGAGGGGATGGAGAACGCCCGAGGCGGACGTGGACTGTGACTATTAATTGCAGGTGTGCCCCTAACATGCTGGAGGTGGGGGAAAGGTCAGATGAGGAGCATCGTACCCCTCTCTCTGGCATGAAACACATGCTTCTCATTTAGGCGGAAGAACTTGGCCGGGTGTTACGGAGGTGAGCCGGTGACACTGTGTGTTGGAGTGGCTGGAGGCTATTTGGATAGGAGAAGAAGGGATTTGGTAATAGCAAATCACAGCGCAGCACAGAGTACACACTTGTGTAATGGATACACCGCATGGAACCCACCCGCAGTCAGGGGCCGTTTTCATTGGGGCCCTTACCAGCCTGCCCCAATTTACACACCTACTCTGATGTATCTCTACAGTGCCTAGAAAAAGTATTCATACCCCTGGAAATTCCCCACATTTTCTCATGTTACACCCAAAAACATAAATGTATTTTATTGGGATTTTATGTGATGGACCAACACAAAGTGTCACATAATTGTGAAGTGGAAGGAAAATGATAAATGATACAAATAAATATGTGAAAAGTGTGGGGGGGGGGGGGCATTTGTATGGCGCCCCCCGGAGTCAATACTTTGTAGAACCCCCTTTCTCTACAAGTTTTTTTGGGGGTGTCTCTACCAGATTTTCCCATCTAGAGAGGACATTTCTGCCCATTCTTCTTCTTTGTAGAATATCTCAAGCTCTGTCAGATTGGATGGAGAGCGTCTGTGATCAGCAATTTTCAAGTCTTGCCACAGATTCTCAATGGGATTTAGGTCTGGACTGTGACTGGGCCATTCTAACACATGAATATGCTTTGATGTAAACCATTCCATTGTAGCTCTGGCTGGATGTTTCGGGTCGTTGTCCTGCTGGAAGGGGAACCTCCGCCCCGGTCTCAAGTCTTCTGCCGACTCTGAGGCCGCGTACACACGCGCGGACTGTTGGCCCAACTTTGTCCGTCCAACAGTTTGAGCGAACAGTCCGCTCAAACTTAGCATGGACGGACATGGCCACACACGACGGACGAACAGTTTGCTGAAACCGTGCGCGATGACGTGAACGGCACGTACGACGGGACGAAAAATACGACGTCCTATACACTGCAATGCAACCTTCCGACGTGGAAATCCTTTCTGAGCATGCGCGAGACTTAGTTGGCCGAACAAGCCTACACACGAGCGAACAGTCTGCTGAAACCTTGTTTCAGCGGACAGTTTTTCGGAATTTCCGTAAGACCTTGTTCGGCCAACTGTCCGCTGAAACTGTCCGCTGAAGCCCCACACACGAGCGGACTGTCCGCCCAAACACTGTTCAGCGGACAAGGTTGGGCGAACAGTCCGCGCGTGTGTACGCGGCCTAACAGGTTTTCTTCTAAGATTGTCCTGTATTTGTCTCCATCCATCTTCCCATCAACTCTGACCAGCTTCCCTGTCCCTGCTGAAGAAAACCATCCCCACCACATGATGCTACCACCACCATGTCTCACGGTGGGGATGGTGTGTTCGGGGGGATGGGCAGTGTTAGTTTTCCCCACACATAGCGTTTTGCTTTTAGGCCATAAAGTAGAATTTTGGTCTCCTCTGACCAGATCACCTTCTTCCACATGTTTGCTGCCCCCTCCCCCACATGGCTTCTCACAAACTACAAACAGGACTTCTTATGACTTTCTTTCTCCAATGTTTTTCTTCTTGTCACTCTTCCATAAAGGGCAGATTTGTGGAGAGACGACTAATAGTTGTCCTGTGGACAGATTCTCCCCCCTGAGCTGTGGATCTCTGCAGCTCCTCCAGAGTCACCATGGACCTCTTGGCTCTTCTCTGATGAATGCTCTCCTTGCCCGGCCCGGTCAGTTTAGGTGGACGGCCATGTCTTGGTAGGTTTGCAGTTGTGCCCTACTCTTTCCATTTTCCGATGATGGATTGAACAGAGCTCCGTGAGATGGTCAAAGCTTGGGAGATTTTATTATAACCTGACCCTGCTTTATACTTCTCCACAACTTCATCCCTGACCTGCCTGGTGTGTTCCTTGGCCTTCATGATGCTGTTTGTTCACTAAGGTTCTCTAACAAACCTCTGAGGGCTTCACAGAACAGCCGTATTTATACTGAGATTAAATTACATACAGTTGCACTCTATTTACTAATTAGGTGACTTTTGAAGGCTCCGATCCCCTCCTCTCACTGATCACCAATGTAAGGAACATTCTTCTCACTGATCACCAATGTAAGGAACATTCTTCTCACTGATCACCAATGTAAGGAACATTCTTCTCACTGATCACCAATGTAAGGAACATTCTTCTCACTGATCACCAATGTAAGGGACATTCTTCTCACTGATCACCAATGTAAGGAACATTCTTCCCACTGATCACCAATGTAAGGAACATTCTTCTCACTGATCACCAATGTAAGGAACATTCTTCTCACTGATCACCAATGTAAGGAACATTCTTCCCACTGATCACCAATGTAAGGAACATTCTTCTCACTGATCACCAATGTAAGGAACATTCTTCCCACTGACCACCAATGTAAGGAACATTCTTCTCACTGATCACCAATGTAAGGAACATTCTTCTCACTGATCACCAATGTAAGGAACATTCTTCTCACTGATCACCAATGTAAGGAACATTCTTCTCACTGATCACCAATGTAAGGAACATTCTTCTCACTGATCACCAATGTAAGGAACATTCTTCTCACTGATCACCAATGTAAGGAACATTCTTCTCACTGATCACCAATGTAAGGAACATTCTTCTCACTGATCACCAATGTAAGGAACATTCTTCTCACTGATCACCAATGTAAGGAACATTCTTCCCACTGATCACCAATGTAAGGAACATTCTTCTCACTGATCACCAATGTAAGGAACATTCTTCTCGCTGATCACCAATGTAAGGAACATTCTTCTCACTGATCACCAATGTAAGGAACATTCTTCTCACTGATCACCAATGTAAGGAACATTCTTCTCACTGACCACCAATGTAAGGAACATTCTTCCCACTGATCACCAATGTAAGGAACATTCTTCTCACTGATCACCAATGTAAGGAACATTCTTCTCACTGATCACCAATGTGAGGAACGTTCTTCTCACTGATCACCAATGTAAGGAACATTCTTCCCACTGATCACCAATGTAAGGAACATTCTTCTCACTGATCACCAATGTAAGGAACATTCTTCTCACTGATCACCAATGTAAGGAACATTCTTCTCACTGATCACCAATGTAAGGAACATTCTTCTCACTGATCACCAATGTAAGGAACATTCTTCCCACTGATCACCAATGTAAGGAACATTCTTCTCACCGATCACCAATGTAAGGAACATTCTTCTCACTGATCACCAATGTAAGGAACATTCTTCTCACCGATCATCAATGTAAGGAACATTCTTCTCACCGATCATCAATGTAAGGCATTCTTCTCACTGATCACCAATGTAAGGAACATTCTTCTCACCGATCACCAATGTAAGGAACATTCTTCTCACTGATCACCAATGTAAGGAACATTCTTCTCACCGATCACCAATGTAAGGAACATTCTTCCCACTGATCACCAATGTAAGGAACATTCTTCTCACCGATCATCAATGTAAGGAACATTCTTCTCACCGATCATCAATGTAAGGAACATTCTTCTCACCGATCATCAATGTAAGGAACATTCTTCTCACTGATCACCAATGTAAGGAACATTCTTCCCACTGATCACCAATGTAAGGAACATTCTTCTCACTGATCACCAATGTAAGGCATTCTTCTCACTGATCACCAATGTAAGGAACATTCTTCTCACTGATCACCAATGTAAGGAACATTCTTCTCACTGATCACCAATGTAAGGAACATTCTTCCCACTGATCACCAATGTAAGGAACATTCTTCTCACTGATCACCAATGTAAGGAACATTCTTCTCACTGATCACCAATGTAAGGAACATTCTTCTCACTGATCACCAATGTAAGGAACATTCTTCTCACTGATCACCAATGTAAGGAACATTCTTCTCACTGATCACCAATGTAAGGAACATTCTTCTCACTGATCATCAATGTAAGGAACATTCTTCTCACTGATCACCAATGTAAGGAACATTCTTCTCACTGATCACCAATGTAAGGAACATTCTTCTCACTGATCACCAATGTAAGGAACATTCTTCTCACTGATCACCAATGTAAGGAACATTCTTCTCACTGATCATCAATGTAAGGAACATTCTTCTCACTGATCACCAATGTAAGGAACATTCTTCTCACTGATCACCAATGTAAGGAACATTCTTCTCACTGATCACCAATGTAAGGAACATTCTTCTCACTGATCACCAATGTAAGGAACATTCTTCTCACTGATCATCAATGTAAGGAACGTTCTTCCCACTGATCACCAATGTAAGGAACATTCTTCCCCCATTTTCACATTTCTGAATATTCGAATTTTCGAATATTTGTCGAAATTCGTAAAAAAACTCATTTGGAATGGAACGAATAGCACATCTCTACAGGCTACAAGAACCGGCACAGGGATGGCCCATGGGCATTATGGGTGTGGATTTGAATCGGACCCTTTCATAGTGGTTATGTGTGCAACTGAATCCGAGTCTTGTGCGAGACCTCTCTGCTAAGGAGTGACAGTACGCACCATGCCGGAATAGACTCTCCATTATAGTCTACTTCTCATTGGACACCCTAACAGTTCTTTTTAGTACACTGTTGCATACGTGGTGTGTTGTAGGTGACCCCCCAGTAACCTACCTCCTGGGGTTTTCTTAGCCCTGATATACTACTGTGGATCAGTACTTACATTGTCCATATTGTCCATACTGGTAGCTTGCCACGGGGTCCATGCTGTATCCCGTCGTGCTGTAAGTCGGGGCGCAGTAGGACTGAGAGGTGGGGAGGCTGTCCACAGACTTGATGGAATCGCTGCGCTGGCTGCAGCTTGCCGATAGGGAATTGGTGGTCTCCAGACCGCTATGTAGAGGGGAGATGGAGAAATCCGACTGGCTCTGGGGGGGCATTCCGTTGGGACTGCTTAGAATGCTCATAACCTGTAATGAGAAGAGTGCGCACGTTCAAGTTTGCAGTAACAGCAGGATATTGAGTTATATCATGTAACACATTTTCCTTTAAAGGGTAACTCCACTTTCTTGTGGGGGGGGGGGGGATTAACAAAAAATAAAAATAAATAATTCATGGGAGATGGGGATTTTAGTGTGCCCACGAAAACAATAATAGAACTTTCTTCTCTTGTCCCTCTTCGTCTCATTCATTTGATGGCTGGTATATTGAGAGCAGCTGCCTTGATTCATTATTGATATACACAACATTATTGTCTATTTAGATCGGAGTACATTTCAGTGTGTCTGCATACTATATTTAGTTTTACGCTCCTTGGCATTTGTTGTAAGCTTTAAAAATATTGAAAAGTGGATCCTGAAGAAGCCCTTACCTTGGGCGAAACATGTCAACTTATAAACCTTCTGGGACTCATCCACCATGTGGATGAATGTACTGTATATCGATGTATGAAACATAATATGCTTTTTAGAAAATAAAAACCTTTTCTGTTTTTTTTTTTTTCTGTTTTTAAGGTTTTGTATAAATAAAATGTATTGATTTTATATGGTGTATTTTTGAGCAATGTTAGATCTGAGTACATTTCAGTGTGTCTGCATACTATATTTGGTTTTACGCTCCTTGGCATTTGTTGTAAGCTTTAAAAATATTGAAAAGTGGATCCTGAAGAAGGCCTTACCATGGGCGAAACACGTCGATTCATAAACCTATACCTTTTCCGTTTTTTTTCCCTGTTTTTAAGGTGTTGTATAAATAAAATTTATTGATTTTATATGGTGTATTTTTGAGCAATTGTATTCTATTTTTCTGGGACACACTACGCTCCTTGGCATTTGTTGTAGGCTTTAAAAATATTGAAAAGTGGATCCTGAAGAAGCCCGTACCTTGGGCGAAACACGTCAATTCATAAACTTACTGGGACTCACCCCCCCATGTGGATGAAAGTACTGTATATCGATTTATGAAGCGTAATATGTTTTTTTTTTAGAAAATATATACCTTTTCTGTCTTTGAGGTCTTGCATAAAATAAAATGTTTTAATTTTATATGGTGTATTTTTGAGCAATTCGATTCTATTTTTCTTGGGCACACTTAAATCCCCTCCCCCCCCCCCCCCATAAATTGTACGCATGGGGATGTATGGGAAGTATCCCCCTTTTCTAATATGGTCACATGTTTTATTTATGATATTCTGTCACATACATGGTACTTTATGTTTGTGGCGCTGCATGTTTTTATTTATTTATTTATTTATTTATTTTTTTATAGCCATGCATTCACTATTGACTGATTATTTTCTATGCATTTTTTTTCAATGCCCCCTAAAAAAATAAAAATAAAAATAAAAAAAAACTTTGAATAAAAACGTATTGAAAGAAATAATTGCGGCAGAGTGACGGAGATTTCGCTACGTAAAGTTGGCGCGTCCGAGGTGTCCCCATCTATAGAAGTAGAAAAGATGTAGCTGGATAGCCGCACTCCGAATAATTCAGAGTGCGGCTATCCAGCTACATCTTTTCTACTTCAGTTCCTGTTGCAAACAGAGCCGGGAACCCTGTGGGATTGTGGAGACAGCTGTTTTGGGAGCAGTCATTACCTTAGAGCGGTAATTCTTTTGTCCCCCATCTATACACAGACCTATGCGTTTGTCCTGACCATGACCCCCCCCCCCCCCCCTCTTGCAGGCTATCCATCCTCCTGACCCCTCTACTCTACCCCCTGCACTTCGCTGAACGGTTCCGCAGCAGACGGGGCCGAGGAGGAGGAGGAGGAGGAGGTGGCTGTTCCTCTGCAAACAGGTTAATATGATTTCTAGAAGTGTTTGAAGCTGGGGTCTAGAGGAAGGACCACTATAATCCCCTGCCCTGCCCCTCCCCCCCCCCCCTCCTTCACTTCGCCTCTATAATGTATTACTTCTTAGTATATTGCCATCACTAACCAAAAATCAATTGCCGGGGCGACATCTGTAAGACTTTATCTGCAGGGATATCGGGGGCCTGTCAGTCCAGCTGAGTGGCAGCTTTTCCCTCCCTTCCCCCCCCCCCCCCTTTCTCTTTTCTGTCACCCCTTCCCACTCTCTCTGCACCGCTGCCCCAAATCAGTCACGGCCTCTTCACATTAACCTCTGCGCTGCCGCGCCGCTTCACGGTCGGCACTGAGCTCAGCATTTTTTTTTTTTTTGGCAAATTTTTATTTCTATAAAGACATTCCAACCCAAATTAGACGATGACGGCGGGGGAGGGTGATGCCCGCTCACTGATCTGCATCTACACATTAGTGATAATGAGCGTGCAAAGTCCATTTAGGAAGTGGCAGTTGGGCTGTAAAGTTTTTTTTTTCTTTTCACTTTTTGGGTGAGTTCTTGCTTTTTGTTTTTGCTAATTTTTTACTTCTATTAAAGACGTTCCAAACCAAATAAAAATGATCACGGCGAAGGGTGACGCCCCCTCTCACTGACCTGCATCTACACATTAGTGATAATGAGCGTGCTAAGTCCATTTAGGAAGTGGCAGTTGAGCTGTAAAGTTTTTTTTTCTTTTCACTTTTTTTGGGTGAGTTCTTGCTTTTTGTTTTTTGCTAATTTTTACTTCTACTAAAGACGTTCCAAACCAAATAAAAATGATCACGGCGAAGGGTGACGCCCCCGCTCACTGATATGCATCTACACATTAGTGATAATGAGCGTGCTAAGTCCATGTAGAAGTGGCAGTTGGGCTGTAAAGTTTTTTTTTTACTTTTGGGTGAGTTCTTGCATTTTGGTTTTTGCTAATTTTTACTTCTACTAAAGACGTTCCAAACCAAATAAAAAGGATCACGGCGGAGGGTGACGCCCCCTCTCACTGACCTGCATCTACACATTAGGGATAATGAGCGTGCAAAGTCCATTTAGGAAGTGGCAGTTGAGCCGTAAAGTTTAACGTAGTTAACGAACAGTCTCTTAGTATAGGATCAGAGTGTTAGGAAGAAAGTTCAGGTACTCATAGTGTTAACTTTTAGGCGAGTTCTTGCTTTTGTTCCCCCCCCCCAAAAAAAAAAGGTTAATCAATAAACCCAAACAGCAGTGTGCTAAGCGCAATGTCTATTATCAACCAATCAGGCTCAGCCAACAGAAGGCCTGTTGAGGGTCAACTGCCCTCCCGAGGCCACGCACGGAGGCCGGTCCTAAGATGCCGACTTGCTACAATGCATGGTTACGTATTGTAACGATGGACCCATAAAAACAATTGTTTCAGCGAGGGTGGGGGGGGGGGGGGAGGCGCAGTTTGGCGTGTTTGCCCTGGGCTCTGGATGACCTTGTCCCGGCACTGCTTACCACCATTTATGGCGAGCCTACTTAGAAGTCAATAATCTTCTTGTACAATCATGTCCACCCAGTCAACCCAAATCTGATTGTCCCACAGTCCAGAAATAGCTCAGCTACCTACCTAGACTCATTAGATCAGCCATTCTCGACCAGGGTTCCGGGGATCCCTAGGGTTCCTCCAGAAGTTCCTTGAGCTCTGAGCAACGGTGGATTGGCCTCCTACCTACGTTGACCACCAATGCAAGGGGTCACTTTTTCACTGTTTTTACCGTCTGGCTTGGGGGAGTCTAATGCCGCGTGCACACGATCGGAATTCTCGTTGGAAAAAGCTCTGATGGTTTTCCCGTCAGCATTCCGACGGAATTCCGCTCAAACTGTCTTGCCTACACACGATCACACCAAATTCCAACCGCCGAGAACGCGGTGACATACAACACGTACGACTGGACTAGAAAACGGAAGTTCAATAGCCAGTAGCCAATAGCTTCCGTCTCGTAGTTGAATCTGAGTATGCGTGAGTTTTCGCGCGTCGGAATTGCATACACACGATCGGAATTTCCGATAGAAAATTTTTCCATCGGGAAAATTGAGAACATGCTCTCAAATTTTTGCTGACGGTAATTCGGACAGCTAAATTTCCGATGGAGCCTACACGCGGTCGCATTTTTTTCCGATGAAAAGCTCTCATCGGTCTTTTGCTGGCCGAAATTCCGATTGTGTGTACGCGGCATTAGCCTAATGCCCCATACGCACGAGCGGATTCTCCACTGAAAAAAGCGTGGATGGTTTTTCCAACGGAATTCCGCTCAAGCTTGGCTTGCATACACACGGGTCACACAAAAGTTCTCGGAACTTTTGCCCGTCAAGAACGCGGTGATGTACAACACTACGACAAGCCGAGAAAATGAAGTTCAATGCTTCCGAGCATGCGTCAAATTGTTTCCGAGCATGCGTAGGAATTTTGCGTGTCGGAATTTGTACAGATGATTGGAATTTCGGATCTGAACTTTTTCCGACCGAAAAATAGAGAACCCGCTCTCAATCTTTTGCTGTCCGATGGAGCATACACACGGTCGGAATTTCCACCCAAAAGCTCACATCAGACATTTGCTGGGGGAATTTCCGATCGCGTGTACGGGGCATTATAGTATAGCCCAGTGTTTCTCAACCAGGGCCCGGTGAAAGCCTAGGGTTCCTCCAGAGGTGGCTAGGGATTCCTTTAGCTCTGAGCAATGGTGGATTGACCGCCTACCTATGTTGACCACCAATGCAAGGATCAACTTTCTATTAAACACCAATGTAAGGGGTCACTCCTACACTGACCACAAATTTTTACTGTCTGCCTTGGGGGAGTCTAAGTCTGATAGTGTAGCCCAGTGTTTCTCAAACAGGGTTTGGTGAAAGCCTAGGGTTCCTCCAGAGGTTGCTAGAGGTTAGTGTAGCCCAGTGTTTCTCAAACAGTGTTCGGTGAAAGCCTAGGGTTCCTCCAGAGGTTGCTAGAGGTTAGTGTAGCCCAGTGTTTCTCAAACAGGGTTTGGTGAAAGCCTAGGGTTCCTCCAGAGGTTGCTAGAGGTTAGTGTAGCGCAGTGTTTCTCAAACAGTGTTCGGTGAAAGCCTAGGGTTCCTCCAGAGGTTGCTAGAGGTTAGTGTAGCCCAGTGTTTGTCAAACAGTGTTCGGTGAAAGCCTAGGGTTCCTCCAGAGGTTGCTAGAGGTTAGTGTAGCCCAGTGTTTCTCAAACAGGGTTCGGTGAAAGCCTAGGATTCCTCCAGAGGTTGCTAGAGGTTAGTTTAGCCCAGTGTTTCTCAAACAGGGTTCGGTGAAAGCCTAGGGTTCCTCCAGAGGTTGCTAGGGGTTCCTTGAGCTCTGAGCAATGGTGGATTGACCTCCTACCTATGTTGACCACCAATGCAAGGGCCAACTTGCCATCAAACACCAATTTAAGGGGTCACTGCTACACTAACCACAAATGATGGAGGGCATCACAGTTTTTACTGTCTGAACTGGGAAGTCTAGACCTGATAGTTTATCCCAGTGTTTCTCAACCAGGGTTCGGTGAAAACCTAGGGTTCCTCCAGAGGTTGCTTGGGGTTCCTTGAGCTGTGGCGAATTAGCCCCCCCATCTGATGGTGCCTGTAAAGTTCCAGAGCCAATGGCACTTGGTAAAGCTATCAGCGTGACGCCCTTTGTCTTTTTAGCTGTCTAGAAGAGCAACCTTATGACCAACATTTTAAGGGGGGGTGGCGTTCTTCCCTTGACCAATGTTGTAAGGGGCCTTCTCCCACTGACCCCCAACAATTTTTTTTTTAGCAGGTGACATCATGGTCAGTGCATTCACAGCTGACTTTTTTTACCTTTAGAAAAGTGTGCTTGCATATAGTGACATGCTTAAAATTTTGTTGTTTCACTTAAAAAATGTGTGGCCAGGTGCTTGACTACAGAAACATGAAGAAGGAGACATTTCCCACTTTATAAACTATTTTAAGGGTTCCCCTGGGATAAAAAGGTTGAGAAAGGCTGCATTCAATGGTGGCTAGGCAAGTAGACTCAATCTGGCCAAGGAACGGTCCAACCTGCCCAGGTGGTTTTCCCCAAAAAGGATCAACCAGGGTCAGGAAGGGCTTGTAGACCAAAGATTGTTGCCTGATCTGACTTGACCTCTTCCATTGGGTGAGCAATCTTTTTTTCCTGTAGGCACCTCTAAACCTCCATCATTGACCTTGGCCTACTTGAGGCAGAGCCAGGACAAGGTCATCTAGAGCCCAGGGCGAACATGCCAAACTGCGCCACTCCCCTTGCCCCCCCTTCCCCAAATGTATCAGCATTATGTGTCAGCAACCCCCCCCCCCAAAAAAAATAAAAATAAAATTGAGCAGTAATCTGCATGCTTACCCCCTAAGCATAAATTTACCCCCTGATGAAATCCCACCCCCCAAGCACACATTTTTGTTCCTCCCCACCCCCCAAACAAAATCCCCCTTCTTAGCACAATCCTCTACCCCTAAATTTTACCATCTGAATACACATCCTCTCCCTCCCCCACTGTAAATCCCCCTCCCAGCAGAAATTTCCCCTCCTAGAACAAATACCCGCCAATTTTCCCTCCTAGCACAGCCCCCCTCCCCCCCCGAAAAAAAATCCCTTTCTATAGCACAAACCCCCCAAATACCCCCTCCATGAGTTAATCCTCTTCCTTCACCCCCGCCTCTCAACACAAATCCCCCTAAATCACCACTCTTAGCACCCCCCCAATTTATTTTTCTAGAACAATTCTTACCCCCAGCCACACCTTAAATTTACCCTCGCAACACAAATCTCCTTAAGACGCCCCCCATCTCACATGTTACCACAGATCCCAGGGCAGCCCACCCTCCTGCCCCCCCCCCCCCCAAATTCCCTCCTCCCAAAACAAATCCCCTCCTCCCCAATCTCCTTGTGGTGCGGTGCCCCCCCCCCCATGCACACCACAGTGCCCAGGGAAGCCGGCCATGGTGCCCGCTCCTTGTTCCGGACCTGACTTAAGGTGTACTAATTAAACATTATGGTTTCTTTTCACATTATGGGTTATTATACTGCAAATCCCCCTCCCAGCACAAATTTCCCCTCCTAGAACAAATACTCCCCAATTTTCCCTCCTAGCACAGCCCCCCCCCCCGAAAAAAAAATCCCTTTCTATAGCACAAACCCCCCTAATACCCCCTCCATGAGTTAATCCTCTTCCTTCACCCCCGCCTCTCAACACAAATCCCCCTAAATCACCACTCTTAGCACCCCCCCCAAAATGTATTTTTCTAGAACAATTCTTACCCCCAGCCACACCTTAAATTTACCCTTGCAACACAAATCTCCTTAAGACGCCCCCCCATCTCACATGTTACCACAGATCCCAGGGCAGCCCACCCTCCTGCCCCCCCCCCCCCAAATTCCCTCCTCCCAAAACAAATCCCATCCTCCCCAATCTCCTTGTGGTGCGGTGCCCCCCCCCCCCCCATGCATGATACCACAGTTCCCAGGGAAGCCGGCCATGGTGCCCGCTCCTTGTTCCGGACCTGACTTAAGGTGTACTAATTAAACATTATGGTTTCTTTTCACGTTATGGGTTATTATACTTTTTACATCATCATTACGTTTTGCTGTGCTTTGTGGCATAAAAACTCTAAAGCTTTAAAGGAACCCGACTGGAAATGGGGCATAATGCAATGACTATTTGTCCCCGTTCTAAATGTATGGAATAATGTATTTGGGTGGAATTGAATACCGCATGCCACCGCAGCACAGAAACAGATACCCCCCCCCGCTGGTGTATCGGTGTAACCATTGCCTAGCCCGGCTCGGAAGAACATAGGCCATCTTCTCAACCTTGACCCGAGGTCAGTTGGTTGGCAGCCTGGGACACGTGTTTCTCCTTGACACCGGGAAATGTCCTTTCACTGCCCCCCTCTTCCTCTGTATCTCTCTTCACATTCACTCTTTCTTCCCTCCGCCCGACACTCTTTCCCCTCAGGAGGTTTCATCATCCTCTCCGTACTTTAAAAGAAGAGGAGTTAAAAAAAAAAAAATGTAATTAATTCCCTCTATTTCTGAGCAGGGCCTGAGGGTCTGTGTCCACGGAGGCTCCAGCCAGGCAAATCTGCACCCTTTATGATAAACCGAGTCAGCTTTAGACGTTCAAGTGCAATTAGGATCCCCCATCTCGAGACCATCAGCTCTTCCAACTTCTTGGGCCGCAGGAGGAAGAGAAATTGAGCTGCGGAGGAAACTACATGAAAGTAGGAGATAGGGATGAAAGGCCATCTACCGTATACAATATGGACAGGAACCTTATATTATCTCTGGGATATGGGATCCGCCGCATGCAAGCATGTTAGGAGATTAGAAGCCAACTTTACAGGAAATAACACTTTCTTCTACACTGTTATTCTTTGTGTTTTGCAAATTTTACCTCCATTTTTTTTTATTTATTTTTTTATTTCATTTTTCGGAGACGGTGGACGCTTTGAATTCACTTACATATTTTTTTTTTTTTTTATATGTTTAAGGCATCTGCTGTGGAATTTATAATAATAATTTTTAATATAATATAAATATAATATAATATAAATATAATATAATATAAATTTAATATAATATAAATAAAATATAATATAAATATAATATAATATAAATATAATATAATATAAATATAATATAATATAAATTTAATATAATATAAATAAAATATAATATAAATATAATATAATATAAATATAATATAATATAAATTTAATATAATAATAATAATAATTTATTATAATTTATTATGGATATTCAAACATACGAAAAAAAAGGAAATCCTTGAGACGTGATTATTCTGAAAATGTCATTTCCCGACTATGAAGGCGGTAATGTTCATTAGCCTCTCTGTTAATTAGCCGCCTGCGACGACGATGAGACATTTAGAAAAAACATGGAGCACAATCCACTGACGTGGCACCACATCCATAGACATACAGTAACTCATCAACACACGGCCATTAATGTCTAAACCCAGTGGCGTCGGGACGGGACGGGGGGGGGCTAAGAGGGGCCGGACTCCCGAGTGGGTCCCCAAAAAGCCCCGGGTCTCGGGCATTCAAAAATGTTTTATTAGCCCCGAGAACGAGCGGGGACCGATCTGACTCAAGTTTGTCTTGCCTACAGTCAAGCATGGTGGTGGGGGTGTCATGGTCTGGGGGTGCATGAGTGCTGCCAGCACTGGGGGGGCTACAGATCATTGAGGGGACCATGAATGCCAACATGTACTGTGACATACTGAAGCAGAGCACAGGAGATCAAAAATCCCAGAAGGTTGGAGGAACCACTGAGTGCAGTGGGGGGCATAACAGATCAATGATACCAGAGTGTGGAAGAAACTGCTGAACCCAGTGGTGGACACAGGAGATCAGCCCTCCCACATGGCAGCACCAACCACTGAGTGCAGTGGAAGCAAAGGAGACCACCCGGAGGATCTCCCGGATGTACCACTAGGCGGGGAGGACAAAGGAGACGTCTGGCATGCCGATCCTCTGGCTTCGTGCTTGTTTTGAGTCATGGTCTCCAAGAAAAAGTCCAGAGGCATCCGGGCAACCCAAGTTAAGAAGTAGTTCATCAATGGAAGCCTTCATGGTTCCTTCAGTACAGGTTTCCTCTTATGGCGTCCCTGATGCAAAAATAAAATAGCTGAAAATGAGTTCTCCGTAAAAGAAGAGAGCGAATGTTTTCTGGGAAAGAGGAATTGTCCACTTAAGCCTGCTGAGAAATGACAAACCTTGGGCTTGAGCTTCACTGTCCCCCCATTGGGATTCGTGATTTCTTTTGTCCTCTGGCATTGTCAATCTCCTGTGCCCATCAATGGGCTCAGAGGTTTCTTCTACCTACTGGAAGTGTCAATCCCCTGTGCCCCCACCACGCTTAGTGGTTCCTCCCACCTTTTAGGAGTGTCAGTCTCCTGTGTCCACCACTTGGCTCAGTGGTTCCTCCCACCCTCTGGGAGTGTTGATCTCCTGTGCCCCCACTGCACTCGTTAGTGCCTCCAACCTTCAGGGAGTGCCAATTTCCTGTGCCCATCGCCTGACTTAGTGGGTCCTTCGACCTTCTGGGAGGGTTGATTTCCTGTGCCCTTACTGTCACACTTTCAGAAGGTGTGAGGAACCACTGAGGGCAGTGGAGGCACAGGAGATCAACAACTCAAAATGTTGGCGGAACCACTGAGTGCAGTGGGGGCACAACAGGTCAACGTTACCAGAGTGTGGAAGAAACTGCTGAACCCAGTGGTGGACACAGGAGATCAGCCCTCCCACATGGCAGCACCATCCACTGAGTGCAGTGAAAGCAGAGACCAACACTCCCAGAAAGTGGGAGGAACTGCTAAGGGCAGTATATGGGCACAGGAGATCAACACTCCCAGAGGGTGCAAGGAACCACTGAGCCAAGCGGTGGACACAGCAGACTGACACTCCTAAAATGTGGGAGGAACCACTAAGTGCAGTGGGGGCACAGGAGACTGACACTTTCAGAAGGTGTGAGGAACCACTGAGTGCAGTGGGGGCACAGGAGATCAACAATCCCAGAAGGTTGGAGGAACCACTGAGTGCAGTGGGGGCACAAGAGGTCAATGATACTAGAGTGTGGAAGAAACTGCTGAACCCAGTGGTGGACACAGGAGATCAGCCCTCCCACATGGCAGCACCATCCACTGAGTGCAGTGAAAGCAGAGACCAACACTCCCAGAAAGTGGGAGGAACCGCTAAGGGCAGTAAGGGCACAGGAGATCAACACTCCCAGAGGGTTGAAGGAACCACTGAGCCAAGCGGTGGACACAGGAGACTGACACTCCTAAAATGTGGGAGGAACCACTGAGTGCAGTGGGGGCACAGGAGATCAACAATCCCAGAAGGTTGGAGGAACCACTGAGTGCAGTGGGGGCACAAGAGGTCAACGATACCAGAGTGTGGAAGAAACTGCTGAACCCAGTGGTGGACACAGGAGATCAGCCCTCCCACATGGTAGCACCAACCCACTGAGGGCAGTGGAAGCAAAGGAGACCAACACTCCCAGAAAGTGGGAGGTACCGCTGAGTGCAGTAAGTTCACAGGAAAGCAACCCTCCCAGAAGGTGGGAGGAACCACTGAGTGCAGTGGGGGCACAGGAGATCAACACTCCCAGAGGGTGGAAGGAACCACTGAGTGCAGTGGGGGCACAGGAGATCAACCCTCCCAGAAGGTGGGAGGAACCACTGAGCCAAGCGGTGGACACAGGAGACTGACACTCCTAAAAGGTGGGAGGAACCACTAAGTGTGGCGGGGGCACAGGAGATTGACACTTCCAGAAGGTAGAAGAAACCACCACGTCCCGCGATAGACACAGGAGATTGACAATGCCAGAGGACAAGTGGAATCACGAATCCCAATGGGGGGGCAGTGAAGCTCAAGCCCAAGGTTTGTCATTTCTCAGCAGGCTTAAGTGGACAATTCCTCTTTCCCAGAAAACATTCACTCTCTTCTTTTATGGAGAACTCATTTTCAGCTATTTTATTTTTGTATCAGGGACGCCATAAGAGGAAACCTGTACTGAAGGAACCATGAAGGCTTCCATTGATGAACTACTTCTTAACTTGGGTTGCCCGGATGCCTCTGGACTTTTTCTTGGGGGTCCATGACTCAAAACAAGCACGAAGCCAGAGGATTGGCATGCCAGACGTCTCCTTTGTCCTCCCCGCCTAGTGGTACATTCCCGGGGGATCCAAAGCGAGGACTCAAAGTACTCAAGCAACAAAAAAGTTTTTTCGCAAACAAAGTTTCAAATGGCGCCACATTACACGTCCCAGACCGATAACGCTCCCTTCTGCATCCCGTCCAATCGCCCCTCTTCACCTTTCCATCACCCTCTGCCAGCTAAGCAGGTAGCCCTCCCCTCCATCTTTTTCTTTTGCCCTCGGGGGTCTTGGTAATGGAGAGTTCACACTGACTTATTGCTTCAAAACAAGATTTCCTGAGATCTTTAGAACTACCCCAGCGGTGCCCCCCCCCCTCCCCTCCTCGCCTTCGCCTCCTTTCTGGTGGAAGGTTCGATAAATGTGAAAGAGCTCCGACACAAAGAGTTCTTGGAGTGACACATCGCAGCCCCGGGCGTTCTTTTCTCCAGCTCAGTATATCAGCACTCCGCCACTAACTCTCTGATCAATCGCAGGCCTCGCCTATCTGTGAGCCGGGCTTAGCATGGCTCCCTGGGCCCGGTCTACACCACCAGAGGGGGTCAGCCGCAGATATTAGAGCTCAGGGGAGAGATAAGGCTCAGATTTGTTTCCAGAAGATTGCGACCTTTTCTGATTGCTTCCCCCCCCCCCCCCCCAATTCATTCGACTCAATGCGTGTGATACACTTATTATCCACTCTAGTGTTTGCAGTGACCGCTATTATTTCACAGTCTACCGCAACCCCGAACTGAAGATATGCCCTTCACATCGTCGCAGTGCTCGCGCTTCCTCCTTTTCCTGACTTTATTTTATTGTATCTAATAGATTTTTTTTTAAAAATTCTTGGGTTTGGCAAATTAAAAAAAGAGTCATGCGCAAAGCAGATATTGGTTCGTAAATTTTTTTTTTTTTTTTTTTTTTTATCCTGCTCCTTTTTTTTTATTGCTGTGGTCGAAAATGAACATCGATTTTGACTCCATTCATGATTAGAAAAATTGAACGAACGCTCTTGAATTGAAATATTTCTAAAAAAAAAATCTACTACTGTGTACTTAGTGAAGCCCCCCCCCCCCCTTAGGCTCGGTTTCCACTATTGCGACCCCAAAGTGGCGCAATTTACAGTGCGACTTTGCAATGCGATTTTTGATGTGGTGGGTCATGCGACTGGTGAGAACCATGGGAGTACAAGTTGCACCGATGTCGGAACAAAGCAGTAAAAAAAAAATTTTTTGGAGTCGCTGCGACTTGAGTCACACCAATTAGAACGGGGGGACCATTGAAATACATGGATTTTGACTTGTCACGCGACTTCACATGTGTCAAGTCGTGCCCAACAACTCGCAGTAGTGGAAACAGCCTTACATTGCAACCCGGAAAGTATTCACAGCACTATTCACTATTCACAGCACTTTTTCCACATTTTCTTATGTTACAGCCTTATTCCAAAATGTATTCAATTCAAGTATCACAGGCTCCTCCCATGTAAAAAAGTATCACAGGCTCCTCCCATGTACAAAAGTATTACAGGCTCCTCCCATGTACATAAGTATCACAGGCTCCTCCCATGTACATAAGTATCACAGGCTCCTCCCATGTACATAAGTATCACAGGCTCCTCCCATGTACAGAAGTATCACAGGCCCCTCCCATGTACATAAGTATCACAGGCTCCTCCCATGTACAGAAGTATCACAGGCCCCTCCCATGTACATAAGTATCACAGGCTCCTCCCATGTACATAAGTATCACAGGCTCCTCCCATGTACATAAGTATCACAGGCCCCTCCCATGTACATAAGTATCACAGGCTCCTCCCATGTACATAAGTATCACAGGCTCCTCCCATGTACAGAAGTATCACAGGCCCCTCCCATGTACATAAGTATCACAGGCTCCTCCCATGTACATAAGTATCCCAGGCTCCTCCCATGTACATAAGTATCACAGGCTCCTCCCATGTACATAAGTATCACAGACTCCTCCCATGTACAGAAGTATCACAGGCTCCTCCCATGTACATAAGTATCACAGACTCCTCCCATGTACATAAGAATCACAGGCTCCTCCCATGTACAGAAGTATCACAGGCTCCTCCCATGTACAGAAGTATCACAGGCTCCTCCCATGTACATAAGTATCACAGGCTCCTCCCATGGACATAAGAATCACAGGCTCCTCCCATGTACATAAGTATCACAGGCTGGCTCCTCCCATGTACATAAGTATCACAGGCTCCTCCCATGTACATAAGTATCACAGGCTCCTCCCATGTACATAAGTATCACAGGCTCCTCCCATATACATAAGTATCACAGGCTCCTCCCATGTACATAAGTATCACAGGCTCCTCCCATGTACATAAGTATCACAGGCTCCTCCCATGTACATAAGTATCACAGGCTCCTCCAATGTACATAAGTATCACTGGCTCCTCCCATGTACAGAAGTATCACAGGCTCCTCCCATGTACAGAAGTATCACAGACTCCTCCCATGTACAGAAGTATCACATCCTTTGCCATGACACTCAGAATTGAGCTCAGGTGCCTCCTGATCATCCTTGAGATGTTTCCACAACGTGATTGGAGGTCACTTGTGGTAAATTCAGTTGGTTGGACATGATTTGGAAAGGCACACACCCGTCTATAGAAGGTCCCACAGGTAACAGTGCATGTCAGAGCACAATCCAAGCCATGAAGTCCAAGGAATTGTCTGTAGACCTCCGAGGCACAAATCTGGGGAAGGGTATAGGTCAAGGTCCCCTCCATCATCTGTAAATGGAAGAAGTTTGGAACCACCAAGACTCTTCCTAGAGCGGGCCGCCCGGGCAAACTGAGCGATCGGGGAGAAGGGTCTTAGTCAGGACCAAGAACCCGATGGTCACTCTGACAGAGCTCCAGTTTTTCTCTATGGAGAGAGGAGAACCTTCCAGAAGAACAACCATCTCTGCAGCTCTCCACCAATCAGGCCAGATAGCAGATAGCCGCCATAATCCCGATATTATCAGAAACGGCGTGCGGTCTTCTTTAGGATAAAAGTGGTCTCCATGGTGGATTCGCAGCAAGATTTTTTTAGGTGCCTGGAGCCGAGTGAGGGAAAGATGGCCCCTGCTTGACTCCATATCATTGGATGGTGGAAGCGACGTCAAACGTCGCTTCTGCCCAATGGCCTTAGCTCTGGTTCTCATTGGAGAAATTTGACATGTCAAATCGGCGGCAATTGCCGGCAATGGCACCGTCCTAATCGGTGCCACGCTGCATTTGTGGCGCCTCACCGATTTCAAAAAGTAATCCGAAAAAATTGCGCTTCTAAGACTGCTGCGAAAATACGGCGTGGCATAAAGTATTACAATGACTGCCATTTTATTCTCTAGGGTATGTGAAAAAATATATGTAATGTTTGGGAGTTCTAAGTAATTTTCTAGCAAAAAAAAAAAGAAACATTTTAGCTTGTAAACAAGTGTCAAAAAGAGGCTCGGTCCGTAAGTGGTTACAATTAAAAATACAGCGTTCGTTGCCATCTGGCACCGAAAGCAAATATATCCACTAGATGGCGCTCCTCTGCAGGGATGAATAACAGCCAGCGCCATTCAACCCATTTCCTGTGAACCTTGCCTGTCATGGACCCGCCCCCTGGGGGATGCCTCACCGTGTCAGCCTGGGCTTTACAGTAGAGTCAACATGGCTCACTACAGTTCTGAGAGCCACGCACTGCTGGAGCAGAGGAAGAGGACCGGACCCTGGGATGTCATGCCAATGGCCGCAAGACTGATGGAATTCAGGTTTAATTAAGAGGTCGTTTTTTTTAAATAATATTATAAATGAATAAATTATAATATATTCCAAATATAATAATATAAGTTTTTTTTAAATATAATAATATTAATATATATTAAATATATTCATATTATCATATTAATTATTTTTAAATATTATTATAATAATGCTAAATTATAGTATATTCTAAATATATTCATATTATAATATTTTTAATATTAACATTTTTAAAAATATAATAATAATATATTCATATTATTGTTTAACGTTTAACGTTTTTTTTAAAACAATATTATTATAATATAATATGTTCTAAATATAATAATATTAATAAGATAATATATTCTAAATATAGAAATATTATTAATATGATATTATTTTAACGTTTTTTTAAACAATATTATAATAATACTAAATGAATCATAACTATTAATAATACAAAATTATAATATGTTCTAAATATAATAATATTATAAAACGATTAATATTAAAGTTATTAAAAATAATATAAAGATAATATATTTTAAATGTATTAATATTATATTATTTTAAAGCTTTTAAAACAATTTTATAATAATACTAAATTATAATATATTCTAAATATAAAAATATTATAATACTATTAATACTATTAATATTAAAGTTATTAAAAATGATATTAGTAAGATAATATATTCTAAATATATAAATATTATTAATATTATATTAGTTTAAAAATTTTTTAAAACAATATTATAATAATACTAAATTAATCATAAATATCAATAATAAAAAATTATAATATGTTCTAAATATAATAATATTATACAACTATTAATATTAAAGTTATTAAAAATAATATTAAGATAATATATTTTAAATGTATTAATATTATATTATTTTAAAGCTTTTAAAACAATTTTATAATAATACAAAATTATAATATATTCTAAATATAAAAATATTATAATACTATTAATACTATTAATATTAAAGTTATTAAAAATGATATTAATAAGATAATATATTCTAAATATATAAATATTATTAATATTATATTATTTTAACGTTTTTTAAAACAATATTATAATAATACTAAATTATAATATATTCTAAATATTATTATATTAATAAATATATAATGTTAATATTATTATATTATTATAATATTGTTTTAAAAAACATTAAAATTATTTTAATATTATACATTATATTATTTTAATGTTTTTTTAAAACAATATTATAATAATACTAAATTATAATATATTCTAAATATATATAAATATTATTAATATTATGTTATTTTAATGTTTTAAAAAATAATATTATGATGATAATATTATAATAGCATTAAAAACAAGTATTATAACATTATTTATAAATAGTGGGAAGTGGGGTTTTGGTAAAGTGGCGATGACCTTGGATCTAGTGAATGGGCGACACAAAGGTGTAGTCCAGAATCAAAGCAGAGGTGCCATTGGTGGGAAAAGTGGTTCCAGATCCCAACTCAACTTCTTTTTTTTCTTGTTTTCATTGAGCTGCCAAACATAGCAGATAAAACAATTTGAAAATTATTTCAGATTCATGTCTAAACTAAAAGTTAGAATTGAGATGGTGGCAAGTCTCGGCTATCACGGGAAAGGATCTGATTGTTGGGATTTTCAAGCGATTGGATACATTTTTGGGAATGAGCGTCCTTACCAACCCAACCCCCGCCCCCCCCCCTGCCATTACCAACTGTTCTGGTGGAAGCGGCCTCTCCGGCCATCCACCCAGTGGGCACACTACACCATTATATCCAGATGTAAGCTAATCCACAAGAACATCTGTAACTGATCTCCACCCTCAAACGTCAACTCCTTATTTTCCCTTCAGATGAGAAGTCTGTAGATAAGAATTGAAGGAGAAATAGGAAATTGAGCAGGAAAATTAGGAGAAAACAAATAAAGTGGGGAAAACAGAAGGGAGGGGGGGTGGAAGAAGAAGCAGAGAGCGAAGATGGAAGGGGGGGGGGGGGGAGAAGAAGAAGCAGAGAGCGAAGATGGAAGGGGGGGTGGGGGCTGTGAGCGAGGAGGCCGACTGATTGTTTGAAAGATATGACTATTTAGAGAGAATGACTGCATAAATTTAATTAGAGCGTTTTCACGCTGCAAATGGCTGATTGTAATTACGTTCCCAGCCTCACTTAGCAGAGAAGATGTTGCCTCTTTGTGTGATGAAGGACAGCGAGCAGATGACAACACCTATTCAGCCGTCTCTTCTTTGTGTCAGGTGTTTATCTGTGCCATGAAATACTGGGGGGGGGGGGGGGGGGTGGACAATGATTGGACCAGACTCCAAAAGTGAACCGTGAATGTGTGAGCGGACTGTGCGTGTCTAAAGAATGGAAATAGGAATATTGCATATGCATGGAACAGCTTTTGGTGCCACCAGAGATGCGTTGCAATCTGGAGGTACGCCATTTTAAACTTGAAAACTGAAGCAAGAGGAGAAAAAAATAAATAAATGGGGCTGTTGCTTTTTAGCAAAATTTACATTTATCTAACCCTGCCGTTCTCAACCAGAGATCCATGCAGCCCTAGGGTTCCTCCAGAGGTTCCCTGAGTTGATCCTCCATTTGATGGTGTCTTCATAGTTCCACGACAAACACCATCGGTGGAATGACTCCGGTGATCTTTTTAGTTATTAGTAAAGGGGGAATTCTGACCATCACTGGAAGAGGGACGTTCTTTTCCACTGACCAGTGACTGACCACCAATGAATTAAAAATTCTAGCAAGAGTTCCCCAAGATAAGAACATTATTTCTAGGGTTCCTCTGGAGAAAAAAAGGGCTAAGAAAGGTTAGTAAAGGGGGAATTCTGACCACCACTGGAAGAGGGACATTTTTTTCCCACTGACCAGTGACCACCAATGAATTAAATTTCAGCAAGAGTTCCCCAACATAAGAACATTATTTCTAGGGTTCCTCTGGAGAAAAAAGGCTAAGAAAGGTGGACCTGTAGGCCTCAAGTTATGAGTAAAGTGGGATTTCTGACCACCACTGTAAGAAGGACATTTTTTTCCATTGACCAGTGACCACCAATGAATTGAATTCTAGCAAGAGTTCCCCAAGATAAGAACATTATTTCTAGGGTTCCTCTGGAGAAAAAAAGGGCTAAGAAAGGTTAGTAAAGCGGGAATTCTGACCACCACTAGAAGAGGGACATTTTTTCCACTGACCATTGACCACCAATGAATTAAATTCCAACAAGAGTTCCCCAACATAAGAACATTATTTCTAGGGTTCCTCTGGAGAAAAAAAGGCTAAGAAAGGTTGACCTGTAGGGCTCAAGTTATGAGTAAAGTGGGATTTCTGACCATCACTGTAAGAGGGACTTTTTTTTCCCCACAGACTTGTGACCACCAATGAATTGAATTACAGCAAGAGTTCCCCAAGATAAGAACATTATTTCTAGGGTTCCTCTGGAGAAGAAAAGGCTAAGAAAGGTTGACCTATACTATACTGGGACAATGATGCTTTGTATCTGAATAGTTGCTATGTGCCAGTTTGCTTCAAACTGCAGCCCACGGGCCAAATACGGCCCTTTGTTTTCCCTTGCCTTTTGCCCCTTTGCTTTATCTGGCCCTTGGGGCACTTTTCTCCAAGATAAGAACATTATTTCTAGGGTTCCTCTGGAGAAAAAAAAGCTAAGAAAAGTTGACCTGTAGGACTTGAGTTATTAGTAAAGTGGGATTTCTGACCACCACTGTAAGAAAGACATTTTTTTCCACTGACCAGTGACCACCAATGAATTAAATTCTAACAAGAGTTCCCCAAGATAAGAACATTATTTCTAGGGTTCCTCTGGAGAAGAAAAGGCTAAGAAAGGTTGACCTATACTATACTGGGACATTGATGCTTTGTATCTGAATAGTTGCTTCAAACTGCAGCCCACGGGCCAAATACGGCCCTTTGTTTGCCCTTGCCTTTTGCCTCTTTGCTTTATCTGACCCTTGGGACACTTTTCTTCCCACTGACACCAAGTGTGGGGCATAATTCCTGCCAATGACACCAACCACGGGGCACTATTCCTCCAACATGATATCAATGATGGGGCACTATTCTTTCTACTGACCAAAGGCGCTACGTAATTTGTTCACTCCCACTGACCACAAAGCCTGAGGCATTGTTTTTTTCCCACTTAATCCAGGATATTTTGTCCCCCCAACGGCTACAATCAAGCCCCACTAAAGTCCGAGGAACAGTAAAATGGCCCTTCATTTAGGCTGGGTTCACACTGTGTTTGGCGCGGCTCGCAGCAGGGGGTACGTTGCGTCCCCCCATTCAACGTTTCAGGTCTGAATTAGGTCAGAATTTTTGGCTGAATTCGCACCTGAAATGGAGCCAAAGACGCACAGGACTTTTCTGCAGTGCGCTCCGCAGCCCCCGCGGAGATATGTGAACTGGCTCTATTGAGACACTCTCCTGTCATGTGCAATAGTGTGAACTCAGCCATAGAAAGTTTGGAGACCTCTGCTGTATGAAAAGTGCTTGCTTTAAAATGTATCTTAACCCTAAAATAATATTAACATGAAATTATGGTTTAGAGGTCTGTTATCACTCAAGGCAAATGGCCAAAGTGCCCCTACCTCCCCCCACGCCCACGCCCATTGACTATGAACTACTTCAGTGGCATAGGTTGCAGGTCCAGCCCTTTTTACATCTTCTTTTGCTGAAGGTTGGCCTCCTCTGCTGACCCTGGCTTACCACTTGTTCCCGTTTTTATCTGGTTCTCATTCAGTAACCTTTGATTCCACTTATAGCCTACGTGTAGGCAACGTCCAAGAATAACATTCAGCGCAGCTCTGCATCACGCATACATTTCCCCTTGTTATGTCTCTTTAAAAATGCTGCAAGTACCGAACAAGTCCTGACCTAATGATCTTGCCAGGAAAGCAAGGCCGTTCCTAACTTCCTGTAGTGACCTGACCATTCCGCTGCACCGAAAATATCAGGAGTGAAGGAGAAGACCATGAGCAGCCAACAAGGTATTCCACCATGAAAAGGTCCTTTAGCACCCAATACACAAAGACTGAAGATCAACCCCTTCCACCAAGCATAGGCTGCAGCTCCTCTTCTGCCTACCCTTCAGAGTTCTGTGCAATCTCTTTAATAGATCTATCTGGTCAAGCTTTCTGGAAACACACACAGGCAGTTGTCGAGCAATTTCAATAATTTGTCAATAACAAGAATTACCGCTAGGTCGGGGAAACCTACCAACATCTTTTCCATATGAATATCTAAATACATAAAGCATTGGTTGGTGCTGGGACAAGGTTCCTCTAGCATCCAAAGTATGCAACTTTGGGAAAAAGCCAAAGTATGCAACCTGTCCTCCTTCATAAGCTGTGAACTACTTCAGCAACCTTCTGTAGGGCTCAAGGTGGCTGCCTCTTCTACCTAATCCTTGGCCTGGTCCTGCCAATGTTAGCCAATTGTCCAGACCTTGTTTTTGTGATGAAAGGCCAGTTGAAAGTAGTTCAGGTTGACGATCGTGTTTCTGTGGTCTAACGATAGACATTGGAGGTCCCTTTGGTCTCACTAACCTTGTGCTTTAGTAGAAGAACATTGCCAAGAACTCTAGATCCTTGCAGACAGGGCTGGACTTACCATTGGCTTGACTGGGCTCAAGCCCATGGGCCCTGCCCAATAGGGGGCCCCACGGGAGCGCCCTGTATACATAGCGTACTCGGCTCAGCTCCACTTAAAGTCATGCCCAGTCCCACACTATGATGGACATAACACAGGAACTGGGCATGACTGCCAGCTGAGCTGAGTACGCTTGGCTACTCTCGGCTCCGCTCGGGACTGCAAGAGGACCCGAGAGTCGCCAAGAGGACCCGAGAGCCGTCGAGATACACAGGACTCTGTATCTTGGCGGCACCATTTTTAAACTTCAAGACTGCAATGACAAGGCTGCAAATGACACTGGGGCAAGGGTGCAAAGGACAAGGCTACACTGACAAGGCTGCAGATGGATGGGCAAGGCTGCAGATGGACTCTGATAAAGCTGCATTGATGGGCATTTAAATGTAAGTTTTTTTCTTTAAACTTCCCTCCTAAATTAGGGTGCGTGTTATACTCCGGCACGTGTTATACGCCGATAAATACGGTAATGTATAGAAGGTAGGGCCCGAAAGTGACTCAAGCCCAGGGGCCCCCACCACCCTAAGTCCTGCCCTGCTTGCAGACATTCTTCACAGCCAAGCATTGCAGCCTCTCAGGTAGAAGAGACCGGCGTCTTATATCAGTGAGAAGGATGAAGCTGGCCACCGGGAGGGAGGGTGTCTCTGGGCTAATGGAGGTAGATTAGGACACAGATTGGCAGTGACAGAAACTGGGCAGTGACAAGGTGGGGACAGTGAGGGCCCATTAACACCCGAGAAAACAAGCTGTCACATCTCACAAGACGTTAAGTCCACATTCTGCTGAAATGTGCCAGTTCCATTAACCTTCCTCTCCCCCGACTCCGTCTGTCCATCTATCTCTATTTGCCCTAATTTAATTTAGAAGGCCTGCTGCTTCATTCCTCCCCCCCTCATCCAGCTCTACTCCAGTATGCATCATCTCCATAGTTCACTTCTGATTAGAATGTCTGATCTGATCACAGCAAACACAAGCCTTTCCTTTTTACAAATAGAATATTGCCCGCTCTTCTGCACTCGGCATGCTCCAACTCATTAAACCAAATCACCCAATAAAAGGAAAATCCATGCCTACTGGTGACTCCGATACCCCAACCTTTTTAAATCCTCGGTGGTTAAGTTTTGACATTTGTGGAGATTTCTTCATAGTGTCAGAGGCCAGAAAATTCCAGGCGATGGAAAAACTGACTACTGGCCCCACCCAGACTCAGCAGTGATCGCTGAAGTGGTAAAATGCCAACTACAAATGTAAGAAGGCCACTTTCGATGCTGGGCAGTACCTGGTCTGAGGTCTTCAGAATCATACCATTAAAGACACATTTAATAAAATTGACTTTTATGGTGCCCAAAAAGTTGACAGACGAATCTTTAAAAAAATCTATAAATTATATTGTAGTCATTGTATATTTTTGGATTTTTTAATTTTTGAAAAAAATTTGTATATATTTTTCTAATTTTTAATTATTAGTCTGTGATTCTTTGGGCACCTAAAAGTAAATTGTATTAAATATGTCATTAGTGGTATGATTCTATAAGATGTGGTGCCATACTATAGGAGCCCCTCTCCAGGTATGGATACTGCTGCATACTTGTGGGATCCATCTAGAAAAGTCTTTGCCCTTGTACATGGAAAATGTCCGATCGGACCGCGTTGACGGATAATCCGACTGTGTGTGGGCTCCATCGGACTGTTTCCGTCGGAATATCCGACCAACAAAGTTTTAGAGCTGGGCTATAAAATTTTCCGACAACATGATCCGATCGGACCTTGTCCGATCATGTGTAGAGAATTCCGATCGGACAAAGTGCCACGCATGCTCAGATCAAATTCCTACACCAAAGCTATTGGCTACTAGCCTGAACGTAGTCCCATCGTAGGGCAGTCATAGCATTGAAAAGGATCATCAAACATGGATGACGGTAAAGGTAAAGTTGTCAGATCCGGTGTTGATCTCCTATCTGCATGTACCAAACGGCAACCGTCAGGGGCATCGAGCAATGGGATAGGTGAGAAAGCCTGCCCTGGTCACAATGTTTAACCCCTGATAGGCCAGAATCCTTAGTGTCCTCTCTTCGCCCTTGTACACGCGATCGGAGATTCAGACGGAATGTGTCCGTTCGGAGCGTTTTGTCGGCTATTCCGACCGTGTGTGTGGTCTCCATCGGACTGTTTCCGTCGGAATATCCGTCGGATCAAATTTTCCAACTTGCCGGAAATATTTTCCGACAAAATGCTCCGATCGGACATACTCCGATCATGTGTAGAGAATTCCGATCGGACAAAGTGCCACGCATGCTCAGATCAAATTCCTACACCAAAGCTATTGGCTACTAGCCTGAACGTAGTCCCATCGTAACAAAATAACGCCATCACATTCTGAACGATCGGATTGTCCGACAACTTTGTTCCGACCGTGTGTATGCAACAGTTTCGGACAAAATCCGTCGGACAAAATCCGTCGGACAAAATCCAACGGATTTGGTTGTCAGAATGTCCGACCCGTGTGTACAAGGGCTAAGTCAACCTTTTCAGCACAGAGAACCCTTGAAATAACCTTCCCGGAAACCCCTGTTAAAAATGACTATCTCTACAACTCATGATACATTAGTGTGATGGTCAGTGGGAAGAATGCTCCTTACACTTGTGGTTATTGGGAAGAATTACCCCCCTTACAGATAGCCAAAAAATATCAATGGTGTCTGTGGGAACTTTTCTGAGAGGCAAAATTTGCTCAAAGAACCCCTAGCAACCTCTGGAGGAACCCTAGCTGAGAAACATCATTACTCAGATGATCTCCACTAACTTCCAGGTTCTGTGCCTAGTGGCTGCCCTGCTGTGTTTAGAAGGCAGGAGGTCGGCTGCCCAGCGTGGGTGCTCTTCAGGGAATTTTCTCAATGAATGCAAAGCATTTTTTGATTGGATGAGTTGGAGAGCGTAACGTTAGACCTGAATCCTTCACTCGCAGAAGTTCTATGGGTTTCGTACGGAGCAGGACTCAACTCTTGCCCTCCGAGGCTTCCAACAGCACACAGAAGAGGAGAACAGCTGCATAAATGATTAATAAGTGGAACGTGATACAGATATCTAACCTCAGAAATTTCAACGTACAGTTGAAGAACAAGGACAAGTGTTGAGCTCTACTGCTGCAGAGCCAGAAAACTCACTCCGCTGGGATTTCTTGGGTCTGTGAGAGATCACAGACCTGTTAATTGAGGAAACAATGACCTTCACCTATGGACTTTTTACATTTTTTTTTATGTTTTATTTTTGCCTTTTTAGATTGCCCGCCTAGGTGAGCGAGATATAGATCGGCCACCCATTGACCTACTGGCATGTCCATCACATCCCAGGAGGCAATGTTTCAGTAGGATGCAGTTTTGCCTTTTTTCGATTGCCCGCCTAGGTGAGCGAGATATAGATCGGCCACCCATTGACCTACTGGGATGTCCATCACATCCCAGGAGGCAATGTTTCAGTAGGATGCAGTTTTGCCTTTTTTGATTGCCCGCCTAGGTGAGCGAGATATAGATCGGCCACCCGTTGACCTACTGGCATGTCCATCACATCCCAGGAGGCAATGTTTCAGAAGAATGCAGTTTTGCCTTTTTTGATTGCCCGCCTAGGTGAGCGAGATATAGATTGGCCACCCATTGACCTACTGGCATGTCCATCACATCCCAGGAGGCAATGTTTCAGAAGAATGCAGTTTTGCCTTTTTTGATTGCCCGCCTAGGTGAGCGAGATATAGATCGGCCACCCGTTGACCTACTGGTATGTCCATCACATCCCAGGAGGCAATGTTTCAGAAGAATGCAGTTTTGCCTTTTTTGATTGCCTGCCTAGGTGAGCGAGATATAGATCGGCCACCTGTTGACCTACTGGTATGTCCATCACATCCCAGGAGGCAATGTTTCAGTAGGATGCAGTATCACATCATTTCCATCCTGCACATGTGCAGACACAACGCAGGTCTCTGTCATTTCCCAATTACCTGGCAGAGACCTGCGGCATGTCTGCACATGTGCGAGAACCAGGAAACAACAGGAATGGGAGTTTTTAAGAAGGTGGTGCCGTAAACCAGCACAAGGAACGCTTTGGCTGTAAGGAAGTGGAGGCTGGGCTCCATGGCCCAGTACGTTTTTTTTTTTTTATTTACATTAGAGAGATAGAATTTAGTTTTAGATTGGTAGGGAAGTTTCTCTTTAACTTATTTTATATCAAACTCTGCAGTATATCACATTTATGTTTTTGGGTTTAAATACAGCTCGTGGTTGAGAATTTTAATATGTAATAAAACCTGGCAAGTTTGAAGGTCTATTTAAGAACAATAGAAAGAGGAGAGGATCAGGAGAAGAAGAGAGGACACTAATGCCGCGTACACACGATCGGACTTTCCGGCAGACTTGGTCCGGCGGACCGGAATCCGTCGGACGATTCGATCGCGTGTGGGGGCTCTAGCTGACTTTTTTTCCCCCCAAAAGTCAGACAGACCTAGAAATAAAAGGTTTCAAATCTATCTGACGGGGTCAAGTCCGACGGACTAAAAATCGGGAAAACTGTTCGTCTGTGTGCTAGTCCGACGGACCAAATACGACGCAAGGGCAGCTATTGGCTACTGGCTATTGAACATCCTTGTTTAGTCCCGTTTACGTCATCACGTTCAAAAGGAACGGACTTAGTCCGGTCGCGTGTGGACAAGTCCGTTTAGTTCAGAAAGTCCGTCGGACCTCCGCCGAAAGCCCGTCGGACCTCCGCCGAAAGTCCGTCGGACCTCTGCCAAAAGTCCGTCGGACCTATGCCGAAAGTCCGTCGGACCTCCGCCGAAAGCCCGTCGGACCTCCGCCGAAAGCCCGTCGGACCTCCGCCGAAAGCCCGTCGGACCTCCGCCGAAAGCCCGTCGGACCTCCGCCGAAAGTCCGTCGGACCTCCGCCGAAAGCCCGTCGGACCTCCGCCGAAAGCCCGTCGGACCTCCGCCGAAATCCCGTCGGACCTCCGCCGAAAGCCCGTCGGACCTCCGCCGAAAGTCCGTCGGGAAGACAGTCAGACCTAGTCAATTGAAAAGTCTGGTCGTGTATACGCGGCATAAGGATTCTGGCCTATCGGGGGTTAAACATTGTGACTGGGGCAGGCTTTCTCACCTATACCATTGCTTGATGCCCCTGACGGTTGCTGTTTGGTACCCGCAGATACGAGATCTCACAACTTTACCGTCATCCATGTTTGATGATCCTGTTCAATGCTATGACTGCCCTAAACTTTAGCTGCCGCTACTCTGCAACGGATAATGGTATATTGCAATGGCAGCTTATCGCATTGAAAATAAATGGCGGTACATTTTATTCAGGCATTCTGTTGCAGCAAGCATTTGTCAGTTTGCGGCATGAGCGGGGAAGAGAGCGGCTGCATAAACTGTGAGTCATATCAGATGGACGGCGGAGGAGGAGGAGGGAAGAGGGAATGTCAGGCCAAATTACTCTTGACAGTGTTAATATCTGCACCTCCTAGCAGTAATTACATGTAAATAAATAGTGAAGTGGCTCTCAGCTGGAGCCGCGCTCTCCATTCCCCCGACCAGATGAGACTGCCCTCTGCATAGATACACACAGTACTGCTCCCCTGCACCATCCTTCTGGGGTACGCTAGAGGGAATGGATTAACCCTCAGTCTTTTGACTAAGATCAAGGGCAGCATCTATTCTTATCAGTTTTTTCGAGAACAGAACGCCAGTTCCCTTTTCCCAGTTGGGGGCACTGGTTAGCAATTTCCGACGTAAAGTGGATACAGCGGAGGGCTCTTTTCCCTCCCGGGGGTAAAATCTGAATGGCTACAGCCAGACACCCAAAAGGTTGCAGGTTCAAATCCAAAAAGGCGTCACATTTCTGCTTACACAGGGCTGGATGTGAGAAGCTCCTGGTATCTCTCAGAGAAGGAAAATGAAGTCCAATAAAACAACGTCTTGTGGAAGAATCTGCCCTGGTTTGGCAGGCTTGCCCCTAGTGCCTTTGTCAGGCTCAGGATCTGAACCCAGGACCTCGGCTGCATCTGGCAGTAGATCTTTTTGCTGAGCCACACCTGAGATGCTGGACAGCTCCTTGCCTGAATCCTTGGACAAATGCACTTTCTATCTTGTTTCTGGTAAACCTTGAACCTTTTGCTCCTCCCATGAACTTCCTATTTAAGCCATTCCTTTGCACTTCCTGTTTGCCAGATTATTGTACTCTTCTCCAAACAATATCTTGCTCCTAGAGTTGCCACCTCATCCCTTTAAACCCGAAGACCTTTGAATTATACAGGTTCTGAGGCTAATTTAATGCAGATAAGGCACCAAGTGAGTTTAATTACCACCTTAATCAGCCACAGAACCTGAGTAATTAATATGTGTTCGGGTTTAACCACTTACAGATCGGACCATTTTTGCTGGTCAAAGACCAGACCACTTTTTGCGATTCGGCACTGCGTCGCTTTAACTGACAATTGCGCGGTCGTGGCGACGTGGCTCCCAAACAAAATTGACGTCCTTTTTTTCCCACAAATAGAGCTTTCTTTTGGTGGTATTTTATCACCCCTGCGGTTTTTATTTTTTGCGCTATAAACAAAAATAGAGCGACAATTTTGAAAAAAACGCATTATTTTTTACTTTTTGTTATAATAAATATCCCCCAAAAATATATAAAAAAACATTTTTTTTCCTCAGTTTAGGCCGATACGTATTCTTCTACATATTTTTGGTAAAAAAAAATCGCAATAAGCGATTATTGATTGGTTTGCGCAAAAGTTATAGCGTTTACAAAATAGGGGATAGTTTTATGGCATTTTTATTAATATATATTTTTTTTTACTAGTAATGGCGGCGATCAGCGATTTTTATTGTGACTGCGACATTGTGGCGGACACATCGGACATTTTTGACACATTTTTGGGACCATTGTCATTTATACAGCAATCAGTGCTATATAAATGCAGTGATTCCTGTGTAAATGACACTGGCAGTGAAGGGGTTAACCAGTGGGTGGCAGTGTAGGGGGTTAAGTGTTCCTAGGGGTGTGTTACTAACTGTTGGGGGGGCTGGGCTTTCATTTAGTGAACACTGATCTCTGCTCCAATCACATGGAGCAGAGATCAGCTTCACTAGTTGCTAGGCAGAATGGAGAAATGCTGTTTACAACGGCATTTCTTCATTTGGCCGCCCCGTGAGACGATTGTGGGTATGCCCGCGGCGATCGAGTCCGACCGGACTCATGGGGGACCCGACCGGCGCCGGCGGCGCGCTCCTGATGGCAGGGCGGCAAATTTAAAGGGACGTACAGGTACGCCCATTTGCCTGCCCGTGCCATTCTGCCGACGTACATCGACGTGCGCTGGTCGGGAACTGGTTAAAGGGATGAGGTGGCAACCCTACTTGCTCCTTTTGCTCCTGTTGCCATCCATATCTTCACTACCACTTGTTACTGACCTTTGGCTTGTTCCTTGACTACGCTTCTTTTTGATCCCATCCTGCAACCAATTGTTACTGACCTTTGGCTTGTTCCTTGACTACGCTTCTTCTTGATCCCATCCTGCAACCACTTGTTACTGACCTTTGGCTTGTTCCTTGACTACGCTTCTTTTTGATCCCATCCTGCAACCACTTGTTACTGACCTTTGGCTTGTTCCTTGACTACGCTTCTTCTTGATCCCATCCTGCAACCACTTGTTACTGACCTTTGGCTTGTTCCTTGACTACGCTTCTTTTTGATCCCATCCTGCAACCACTTGTTACTGACCTTTGGCTTGTTCCTTGACTACGCTTCTTCTTGATCCCATCCTGCAACCACTTGTTACTGACCTTTGGCTTGTTCCTTGACTACGCTTCTTTTTGATCCCATCCAGCAACCACTTGTTACTGACCTTTGGCTTGTTCCTTGACTACGCTTCTTCTTGATCCCATCCTGCAACCACTTGTTACTGACCTTTGGCTTGTTCCTTGACTACGCTTCTTCTTGATCCCATCCTGCAACCACTTGTTACTGACCTTTGGCTTGTTTACTGGCTATGCTTCTGTTTGATCCCATCCTGCAACCACTTGTTACTGACCTTTGGCTTGTTTACTGGCTATGCTTCTGCTTGATCCCTACCTGCTATATCTGCTACTGGACCCCAGCTTGCTCTCCTCCCTTGGTGGGGCAATCTTGAGGGTCGCGACCCGGTACGTACATGCAGCAAAACCCATCTCCGACCATCAGGAGCTCTGGTAAAAATCGGCTAGTGCTTAGACCCCCGCAGCTTGGGTGAGCCTGCCTCATCCACCAGTTCTTATCCTCCTGCTTGGTGGGAATCTCTCAACTGCTATAGCTACTGGTCTCTGAGCCTGACCCCTGATTGTGACAGGCCTTTCTGGTAGGGATAGCGTTGCAGTCATCTGGTGCTCGTGTTTGGTCTTTGCACATTGGGGGGGGGGGGGACAGATTAACCCTTCCACTGCAGGCCTTGCCAACATTCTCTTCCTCCGAGCCCACACTCGGGATAAAGTCCCTTTTTTTTCTGACTAGTTTGCATTGCAGAGAAAATTCCGCACGTCAGCAAAAAACACCTCCAAGATTTTATACTGCTCATAAAAAATGTACAGAGCAAAGCACTCCTAAAATCTCACTTATCTGATGCAGAGGGAACAGAAAAAGAGACACTTTGTACCTTTTATTTATTTATTTTGGAGGAATCTGCTGCATGTTCTGTTACAAAAGATAAGACAAAATTAGGATTTTAAGACCCGATCTGCCGGCATGTATCCATTGTGATATAGTTCCTTCTCAAAACAGAGATAGAAGGTTGTTTTTTATCCTCTGTTTTAATTTATTTTAATTTAATTTAATTTAGAAAATTCATAACTCAATACTGTAGGAAAAAAAAAAATAAAAAAAAAATTTGACGAGCTTTTTTATCCTCGTGTTTAATAAAGAACTCCGGCCATTGGTGGGGAAATCTGTTTTGGTGTTCTAGAACACAGCCATATTTGTGCTTTGAAAAAAAAACAAATGTAGCAGGCTGCATTAAGTAAGATGCTGGTATAGTTAGGCATATTGCAGTAACCCATAGCAACCTTTAAAGCAGCCAAAAAAAAAAAAAAAGATAACAATAAATGGGCCATTAAACATTAAATTAAACTAGATTCAATGCAAAATACAGTCTCAATCCAAAGATTTTCCTGCAGTATTTTTTTTTTTTCTGCAGTTAGATGTCCTCAGTCTGATGGTCAGCATTATTTGGCTCACTTCCTCTGATCCCAGGTTGTAGGAGACCCACCCTGACAATGACAGGAGAAGAACCACAGTGATTAGCAAATCTCTCTCTCTCACTCTGCTCTCTCCTCCTGTCATCATGCTTCTTGTTAGTACATGAACTGATTGACTCCTTGTGCTGCTTCTTCAACTCACATGCCAGCCCTGCTGTTGGGGGACTGCAAGAGGCTGATACCAGGTCACATTCAAGTACTTTAAAGATGAGGTACTTCTTGATTTAAAGAACCCCAGGTAAACACCTTATTATACATCTCTGCCACACCCAGGACAGTGATCCTGCCGGGAGAACTCTGAGGTGTAGGTGCACCTCTGATGTCATGGGGACCTTTGACATAAAGAGAGACTCTACAGTGATGGGGAACCTCTGATGTGATGGAAGAACCTCTGATGTGAAGGGGGGACTCTGGTGTGATGGAGGAACCTCTGATGTGAAGGGGGGACTCTGGGGTGATGGGGGAACCTCTGATGTGAAGGGGGGACTCTGGTGTGATGGAAGAACTTCTGATGTGAAGGGGGGACTCTGGTGTGATGGAGGAACCTCTGATGTGAAGGGGGGACTCTGGTGTGATGGGGGAACCTCTGATGTGAAGGGGTGACTCTGGTGTGATGGAGGAACCTCTGATGTGAAGGGGGGACTCTGGTGTGATGGAGGAACCTCTGATGTGAAGGGGTGACTCTGGTGGGATGGAGGAACTTCTGATGTGAAGGGGGGACTCTGGTGTGATGGAGGAACCTCTGATGTGAAGGGGTGACTCTGGTGTGATGGAGGAACCTCTGATGTGAAGGGGTGACTCTGGTGTGATGGAGGAACCTCTGATGTGAAGTGGGGACTCTGGTGTGATGGAAGAACTTCTGATGTGAAGGGGGGACTCTGGTGTGATGGAGGAACCTCTGATGTGAAGGGGGGACTCTGGTGTGATGGGGGAACCTCTGATGTGAAGGGGTGACTCTGGTGTGATGGAGGAACCTCTGATGTGAAGGGGGGACTCTGGTGTGATGGAGGAACCTCTGATGTGAAGGGGTGACTCTGGTGGGATGGAGGAACTTCTGATGTGAAGGGGGGACTCTGGTGTGATGGAGGAACCTCTGATGTGAAGGGGTGACTCTGGTGTGATGGAGGAACCTCTGATGTGAAGGGGTGACTCTGGTGTGATGGAGGAACCTCTGATGTGAAGGGGGGACTCTGGTGTGATGGAGGAACCTCTGATGTGAAGTGGGGACTCTGGTGTGATGGAGGAACCTCTGATGTGAAGGGGTGACTCTGGTCTGATGGAGGAACCTCTGATGTGAAGGGGTGACTCTGGTTTGATGGAGGAACCTCTGATGTGAAGGGGTGACTCTGGTGTGATGGAGGAACCTCTGATGTGAAGGGGTGACTCTGGTGTGATGGAGGAACCTCTGATGTGAAGGGGTGACTCTGGTGTGATGGAGGAACCTCTGATGTGAAGGGGTGACTCTGGTGTGATGGAGGAACCTCTGATGTGAAGGGGTGACTCTGGTTTGATGGAGGAACCTCTGATGTGAAGGGGTGACTCTGGTGTGATGGAGGAACCTCTGACTTGATGGGGGGGGGGGGGGCTTCTGATGTGATGGAAAGACCTCTGATGTAAGTGGGCGGAGACTCTGACATGATGGGGGACCTCTGATGCATAAGGGGCCTCTGATGTGATGGGAGACCCTCTCATGTGAAGAGGAGACTCTGACATGATGAGGGACCTCTGATGTGATGGAAGAACCTCTGATGTGAAGGGGGGTTCCTGATGTGATGGAAGAACCTCTGATGTGAAGGGGGGTTTCTGATGTGATGGTGGACCTCTGATGTGATGGAAGAACCTCTGATGTGAAGGGGGGTTTCTGATGTGATGGTGGACCTCTGATGTGATGGAAGAACCTCTGATATGAAAGGAAGTCTCTAATGTGATAGGGGCCTCTGACATGCTAGGAGACCTCTGATGTGAAGGGAAAACTCTGACATGATGGGGAACCTCTTATGTATAGGGTCCTCTGATGTGATGGAAGAACTTCTGATGTAAAGGGGAGACCTTTAACATGATGGGGGACCTCTAAGGTGATAGGGAGGAACTCTGACATGACGGGGGAACCAAGGGGCCTTGGATGTGATGGAAGAACATCTCATGTGAAGGGGAGACTCTGACATGACGGGGGGCCTCTAAAGTGATGGAAGAACTTCTGATGTCAAAGGGAGACTCTAATGTGATAGGAACCTCTGACATGAAAGTGACCTCTGATGTGAAGGGACATGATTTTATGTATAGGTGGCCTTTGATATGATGGAAGAACCTCTGATGTGAAGTGGGGACCTATGACATGACGGGGGACCTCTGATGTGATGGCGGACTTCTGATGTGAAGCGGGGACCTATGACATGATGGTGGACCTCTGATGTGATGGGGGACTTCTGATGTGAAGCGGGAACCTATGACATGATGGGGGACCTCTGATGTGATGGGGGACTTCTGATGTGAAGCGGGAACCTATGACATGATGGGGGACCTCTGATGTGATGGGGGACTTCTGATGTGAAGCGGGAACCTATGACATGATGGGGGACCTCTGATGTGAAGCGGAAACCTATGACATGATGGGGGACCTCTGATGTGAAGCGGGGACCTATGACATGATGGGGGATCTCTGATGTAAAAGGGGGCTTCTGATGTGATGGAAGAACGCCTGATGTGAAAGGTGGTTTCTGATGTGAAGTTAATTTTATCCAGGGGTTTGTGTGCCTTGTCCCAGGCTCAGGTATCCCCCTGATAAGAAAAGTTTGTGTTTTTTTAGACTGGGGGGGGGGAGGGACTGAAGATTTTGCACACTTTTAAAGAGAAAAAAGGTTGAGAAGCGCTGTGTTAGAGGACCTTGTTCTGGCACTGCCCCGGAGGGGTACATACCTGCCAGACCACGATAACCCGAGGTTTTATGGCCATCTTATGTTATGCTCTTGGTTTGGTAGCTCTTATGGCACCAGGTTTTTTTTTTTTTTTTTTGGTCTCCACTCTACGAACGTCAGGATAAGCTCAGGTCGGAATCGAAATCCCTCCATCTGTGTGGAAATATCTTCAACAGGACAGCCAGTAGAGGAATTTATCCAGAACAGAGAAGAAATCTGCTACCTGTTGCTCGCCATCTGTTACGGAACTAAAAGTCCCACTAGGACGGTTATAACAAAGCGCAACAAAGTAACGTTCGTACCCCCACAGGCCACCTTCGTCTACGTCCGCGGCTTTATCTTCCGTTACATAACTCGACTCTTGCGGTTTGCACACTTTTCAGTAAAGAGCTTATTTCCCCCCGGCGCTCTATGAGTGTTTTTGGCTTGGCATTGACCTTCTGGCTTGTGTACCTTCCTAGAAGGGATGGGACCTGCAGGCTTCCTCTGCCTCTGAACAAGAGGATCCTGGGTGCACATTGACATACAAACATGGCTCCATTATTTGGGAAACAAATATCTTCCTTCTAGCTCCCTCCTTGTCAAACACCTTCTTGTTCGGCTTGCTAACTAATCCCCTTATCTGAGCCGAGAGCCGCCGGTGAGAAAGGAGCTCGGATAAAAGCAGATCGAAAATTAGCAGAATTCCGCCCCTGGCTCCTGCCACATAACAAACACAGAAGGGTAAATACATCAGCCGCGGCGCACACACTCGCTCTTCTCGGAGCCCGGCGCTGATTCCTCCTCCTGATAACAACAAGAAACACTTTTATTTAGTTTCCTATTTCCTTTCTTTTACCCCAAGTACTACACTTTTATTTAGTTTCCTATTTCCTTTCTTTTACCCCAAGTACTGGAGATGAGAGATGCTGCCAGTTGATAAGGCGCAGTTAATAAACTCGAGGAAGTGATGAGCTTAATACAGACAAAAACCCCTTCAGTGCCAAGAAGGATGAACAGAGGTAAGTACTACCCCCCCCCCCCAGTGCCAAGAAGATGAACAGAGGTAAGTACTAACACCCCCCCCCCCACACCTCGCATGAAACAACAGGCTCGAAATTGGGTCAATAGTAAGCCCATTGGTAATCTTAATATTTTGGGATCTGATTTTTTTAGGATGAAATAGATTAGAATGGAATTTGGTTCACCAAATTACCTAATGGCGTAATGGAGGCAAAAACAAAAGGCAACTCTTTATAAGAACGATGTATCCTAATACTAATCGGCATCTGGTCCAGAAAAGGAAGCCGATCATGTGCTGAATGGACCAGAACATGATTGCACAGATCAGCATTTCTCAACCTTTTTAGCAGTTGCAGCACCCTTTAAAAATCTGGAAAAACAGGAGCCCCCCCCCCCCCCCCCCAGTCTGAAACATAGAAAAACCTAAATGTTATCTGTCAATGGGAAACCAGAGCCTGGGACGATGCACACAACTGCCTTGATGAAATTAACTTCACCTCAGAAGCCCCTTTTACATCAGAGGAAACCCTTTACATCAGAAGCCCCTCTTCAAAACAGAGGTCCCTCATCACATGAGAGCCCCCTTTCACATCAGAGGTCCCTCATCACATCAGAGGTTCTCCATCACATCAGAGGTTCTCCATCACATCAGAGGTCCCCCTTCACCTCAGAGGTTCTCCATCACATCAGAGGTTCTCCATCACATCAGAGGTTCTCCATCACATCAGAGGTCCCCCTTCACCTCAGAGGTTCTCCATCACATCAGAGGTTCTCCATCACATCAGAGGTTCTCCATCACATCAGAGGTCCCCCTTCACCTCAGAGGTTCTCCATCACATCAGAGGTCCCCCTTCACATCAAAGGTTCTCCATCACATCAGAGGTCCCCCTTCACATAAGAGGTTCTCCATCACATCAGAGGTTCTCCATCACATCAGAGGTCCCCCCTTCACATCAGAGGTTCTCCATCACATTAGCGGTCCTCCATCACATCAGAGGTCCCCCTTCACATCAGAGGTCCTCCATCACATCAGAGGTCCCCTTCACCTCAGAGGTTCTCCATCACATCAGAGGTCCCCCCTTCACATCAGAGGTCCTCCATCACATCAGAGGTCCCCCTTCACATCAGAGGTCCTCCATCACATCAGATGTCCCCCTTCACATCAGAGGTACTCCATCACATCAGAGGTCCTCCATCACATCAGAGGTCCCCCTTCACATCAGAGGTACTCCATCACATCAGAGGTACTCCATCACATCAGAGGTCCTCTTCAAAACAGAGGTCCCTCATCACATGAGAGCCCCCTTTCACATCAGAAGTCCCTCATCACATCAGAGGTTCTCCATCACATCAGAGGTCCCCCTTCATCTCAGAGGTTCTCCATCACATCAGAGGTTCTCCATCACATCAGAGGTCCCCCTTCACCTCAGAGGTTCTCCATCACATCAGAGGTTCTCCATCACATCAGAGGTTCTCCATCACATCAGAGGTCCCCCTTCACCTCAGAGGTACTCCATCACATCAGAGGTCCCCCCTTACATCAGCGGTCCTCCATCACATCAGAGGTCCTTCATCACGTCAGAGGTCCTCTATTACATTAGAAGCCACCCTTCATATCGGAGGTCCTCCATCACATCAGAAGCCCCCCCCCCCCCCTTTTACATTAGAGGTCCTCCATCACATCATAAACCTCTTTACATCAGAGATCCCAACATCACATCAGAGGTCCCCTATCACATGGAACCCCCTTTATATGAAAGGTCATGCTATCACATCAAAGCCTCCCTTCATATCAGAGGTCCCACATCAGATGAGAGTTCCCCCATCACATCGAACCCCTCCTTCACATAAAAAGGTTCCTTTATCACATCAAAGCCCCCCTTCATATGAGGGGTCCTACTATCACATGAGAGTTCCCCCATCACATCGAACCCCTCCTTCACATAAAAAGGTTCCTTTATCACATCAAAGCCCCCCTTCATATGAGGGGTCCTACTATCACATGAGAGTTCCCCCATCACATCGAACCCCTCCTTCACATAAAAAGGTCCCTTTATCATATCAAAGCCCCCCTTCATATCAGGGTCCTACTATCAAATCAGAGGTCCCCCATCACATTGAACCCCCCTATACATGAAAGGTCCCCCCATCACATGAGAGTCCCCCCTTCACATCAGAGGTCCTCCATCCCATCAGAAGCTCCCCTTCACATCAGAGGTCCTCCATGACATCAGAAGCCCCTTCACATCAGATGTCCCCCCCCCATGACATGTGAGGTCCCCCATCACATACAGCCCACCTTCACATGAAAAAGTTCCCCAATCACATCAGCGCCCCCTTTACATTAGAGGTCCCCACGTCACATGAGAGTCCCCTCCTTCACATCAGAGGTCCCCTTATTATATGTTTACACTCGTGGTGGCTGTGATTGGTTCACAACGATTACACGGTACAGAACCCCTTTGACTCTGTACATGGTGACTGTGATTTGAGCTGTCCAATATAAATAGCACATCCACCTCCTTATTTTTTGAACAAAGGCTACCCTATACTTATACCGGTAAGGACACCTTTCTTTCGAAATACAGAGTTTTGTGTGTAGAATATGGCAATCCCGAGTAATCCTGGACTTGCAATGAATTTGTGTGGTAGTTAGAATCCCCCCCCCATGAGAAGTGGAGTTTAGATGCAGTAGATATGATCAGGTGCAGGAGAGACACTCCCGGGGTATCTGTCTTATATGATGTCTCTCTCTCTCTCTCTACAAATCCACAATCTGAGAGTCTGAAGGATTAATATTCCATTTGGGTGTATTTAGTTCTTGGGACAAATCAGTGAATCTTGGATGGCTCCGCCAGACTCTTATGTCCTACACAAGGCCGGGGCAGCTGAATTTATCACCTGTCACCCTGGCATCTGGAACTAAGTGAAAACACTGCGCTACAACGACCCTTCACCTCGCCAAAGCTTCAGGACACCAACGTGTCTGCACCGAGATGTTTTCTACATTATCCTGGATTGGTGGACTCCAAATTTTTGGGCTTTTTATAGATGGGCAAAAAAAATCGAAACAATTAATAAACATTCATCTCATTCAGTAAAATGAGCGCCCTGTAAACTCAGAGAGACGAGTGGGCTAAATTGGACTAAAGACTTCTTTGAGATACTTCCCAATATAAGCAGCCAAAGAATACGTCATCAGGGGGATGGTCAAATTTTTAGGCTTCTTACTTGAATCCTTGCTTGAGGATGTTTAATTATTGGAAGCATCGCAGATAAGAAGACGCCAATGACTTTTTATTGTTTGAACATTACGGGGGGTTCCCACCATATATAAGGAAATTAAAGAATTCCTTCTTAGCCCTTGTACACACGGTCGGAGAATCTGTCGGAATGAGTCTTATCGGACCGTGTCGTCAGATAATCCGACTGTGTGTGGTCTGCATCGGACTGATTCCGTCCGAATCTCCGTCCGACCCAATTTTCCAACATGTTGGAAATATTTCCCAACCAACTGGGCCGGACGGACCTAATCCGATCATGTGTAGAGAATTTTGATCGGACCAAGTGCCACGCATGCTCAGATCAAATTCCTACATCAAAGCTATTGGCTACTAGCCTGAATGTAGTCCCATCGTAACGAAATTACGTCATCACGTTCTGAAAGATCGGATTTTTCGCCAAATTGGCCCGACCGTGTGTATGCAACAGTTTTGGACACAATCCGACGGGCAAAATCTGACGGATTTGGTTGGCAAAATCTCCGACCGTGTGTACGTGGGCTTAGACTTCTTAGACCTTCTATAGACTATCCCAGTACGAGTGTTCGCCAAGGGCGGCTCCCATCTTCCTCTTGCAACAGGAGCGAGATAGGGTACCATACACATGTAGAATGGGGGATTCCACCATCTTAGTTAGTAACATGTTCCCAGGACAGAGGCCCACCTCCAGAAATAAAGAAATGTCTACATCAGGGGTCTTGAAACTTTCTAAACAAAGGGCCAGTTTACTGTCCTTCAGACTTAAGGGGGTGCCGGACTGTGGCCATCATTGGGAGTAGAAAAAGTCCCGACATCCGTGGAAATAAACAATGCCCCATCTTTTGTGTCAGTGGGAGGAATAGCTCCCCATAGTTGATGTCAGTGGGGGGAATAGCTCCCCATTTTTGGATGTCAGTGGGAGGAATAGCTCCCCATTGTTAGAGTTAGTGGGAGGCAGTGCCGGGACAAGATCATCCAGCGCCCAGGGCAAAGATGCCAAACTGCTCCCCCCTTCCCTTAGGGTTAGGGTCAGGGTGCCCCCTACCCCTGCAATAAACCATTGTGCCAGGGGCAGCCGCCCCTCCTGCCCACCCCTTGTCCCGGCCCTGGTGGGAGGAATTGTGCCCCATCGTGGGTGTCATTGGGAGGAATTGTGCCCCATCACTGGCATTATTGGGTGCAATTGTTGGCGTCATTGGGAGAAATTGTGCCCCATTGTTGGTGTCATTGGGAGGAATTGCACCCCACCATTGGTGTTATTGGGTGCAATTGTTGGTGTCATTGGGAGAATTTGTGGCCCATAGTTGGTGTCATTCGGAGGAATTGCACCCCACCATTGGTGTCAGAGGGGGAATTACGTCCCAATTGTTGGTATCAGTGGATGACAATAGTGCCCCAAGGGCCAGATTGAAGCAAGCAAAGGGCTGCATCTGGCCCTTTGGGCCACAGTTTTGAGATAGTTTGTCCCATTACACAAGTTCACCTATCCCTCTTTCAACCCAAGGATAGTGTTTTCTGTACAGTCCAAACTCATTTGCAACACGGGGATGCCGACCAGCACTACCACTTTCCTCAGCTGTAGGTTCCCTTAGGTAGGTTAGCCAATAGGGCCTATACCGGGCCTATCCCGAAGGGTGTACTCCACCAGGACTATAACCAACATAGTGATGTTCTGCAGGCTATCTCTTCCCATCAACCTCTCCTTCTAGCTCTTCTGACCCAGGTTTATAAAGGGATGAACCACTAGACTAGACCAACCCATAATACACACCCAGGGGTGGAGTTTCCCATTAAGGGGTACTAATCCCTCCTTACATGCTTTTCTGGTGGGTTCAGTTGTTCCATTAGCATCACCGTGGATTTTTCATCCTTAGAGTTGGTTGCTTTCAGATTTCTTGTTTAACTGCTTTCCGTAGACTAGGAATACAATATATGGAGACACTGGCTTTCCGACGCATTTTGTTCTGCCCATGGGGTCTTAATCATGGACCTCCTGTCAGAGCTGGGCTCAGCCCTTCCTTCTCTGAGCTGGCCGCTCAACTGTTGGATAAGAACCTCAGCACGAAGCCAATCAAAAGAGGGGTTGTGCCTCTATAACCGGGGATAACCAATAACCAACGGAAACCTAAGCGGTTCTGACAAGCCTTTCGTGCACAGTTGGGAATTCAGCTTTCTTTTTCCTCTGCGTATCACCCGCAGTCTCTTCCGGTGGGCCTCCTACAACCCATACCCAATGGAGAGAGGCCCTGGACCCACCTGTCTATTGGATTTCATTGTGGAGATACCCAACTCCCAGGGCAACACAGTTATCCTTATGGTGGTTGACCGGATAGGAGCTGGCAATTAGCCGACAGCTGAAGGAGAGGAGAAGGAAGGGCTGAGCCCAGCCCTGACACCTCCACAATTAGGCCCAGCGGGCGGAGGAAAAAAAAATCAGAGGCATGGCCTGGACGAAGCTGGGCTCTGTCATGCTTGCTGGTGTGCATCAGTTGGGCTATTTTTCTTGCTGGATCCAGGGTACTAAGCCAGGATAAGCTTTTCCCAGCCAGCAGACTCCAGTGCGAGTCACGGGGTGGGATCGAGGTGTGGGAGCCTGGAAGGACACCTCTAGTTTTTCTAAATCTGGTTCACATGGAGACACCTCGCTGTCAGCATATATTGTACTTCTCCTGGTGCTTAATGAGTAGTGGAACAAGCCGTCTTTAAAGCGGGATTCCACCCTAAAGTGGAACCTCCGCTGATCGGATCCCTCCGCCCCTCCGGTGTCACAATTGACACTTTTCAGGGGGGAGGAGGGTGGAGATACCTGTCAAAGACAGGTATTTTCACCCACTTCCGGGCATAGACTCCCGTGGGAGTCTACGCCATTTCCTGCCCTGCCGCGATGTCTGCTGGGACACACACGGGTCCCAGTGACAGCGCGGAGATTTCCTATTGCGCGGCACGGCTCGCGCATGCGCAGTAGGGAACCGGGAAGTGAAGCTGATTCGCTTCACTTCCTGATTCCCTCACCTAGAATGGCGGCGGCAGCAGCCGAGGCCCAAGCGGTCGATCGGCCTCGGCTGCCGGCATCGCTGGAACCCGGGACAGGTGAGTGTCCATTTATTAAAAGTTAGCAGCTGTAGTATTTATAGCTGCTGGCTTTTAATATTTTTTTTTGGTGGAATCCCTCTTTAAGCAGTTTAACCTCGGGAATGAAAAACTCATGCTACTTGGACAACTGAACCCCCCAGAACAGTCTACGGGTGAAAAAACAACTTTGTAAGTGCTTGGGACTTTTCTGGTGGACACGCACTGTAGACTGTAGTCTTTCTTAATCTTTTCAACATGGGGGAACCCTTGAAATAACTTTCCGGTCTCAGGGAACCCCTGCTAGTAATGACTATATCTACAACTCAGGATACATTACTGTGATGGTCAGTGGGAAGAATGGTCCTCACACTTGTGGTCAGTGGGAAGAATGGTCCTCACACTTGTGGTCATTGGGAAGAATGGTCCTCACACTTGTGGTCATTGGGAAGAATGGTCCTCACACTTGTGGTCATTGGGAAGAATGGTCCTTACACTTGTGGTCAGTGGGAAGAATGGTCCTTACACTTGTGGTCATTGGGAAGAATGGTCCTTACACTTGTGGTCATTGGGAAGAATGGTCCTCACACTTGTGGTCATTGGGAAGAATGGTCCTCACACTTGTGGTCATTGGGAAGAATGCTCCTTACACTTGTGGTCATTGGGAAGAATGGTCCTCACACTTGTGGTCAGTGGGAAGAATGGTCCTCACACTTGTGGTCATTGGGAAGAATGGTCCTTACACTTGTGGTCATTGGGAAGAATGGTCCTCACACTTGTGGTCATTGGGAAGAATGGTCCTTACACTTGTGGTCAGTGGGAAGAATGGTCCTTACACTTGTGGTCATTGGGAAGAATGGTCCTTACACTTGTGGTCATTGGGAAGAATGGTCCTCACACTTGTGGTCATTGGGAAGAATGGTCCTCACACTTGTGGTCATTGGGAAGAATGCTCCTTACACTTGTGGTCATTGGGAAGAATGGTCCTCACACTTGTGGTCAGTGGGAAGAATGGTCCTCACACTTGTGGTCATTGGGAAGAATGGTCCTCACACTTGTGGTCAGTGGGAAGAATGGTCCTCACACTTGTGGTCATTGGGAAGAATGGTCCTCACACTTGTGGTCATTGGGAAGAGTGGTCCTCACACTTGTGGTCATTGGGAAGAATGCTCCTTACACTTGTGGTCATTGGGAAGAATGCTCCTTACACTTGTGGTCATTGGGAAGAATGCTCCTTACACTTGTGGTCATTGGGAAGAATGCTCCTTACACTTGTGATCAGTGGGAAGAACGGTCCTCACACTTGTGGTCATTGGGAAGAATTACCTCCTTACAAATATCTAAAAAGATCAATGGTGTCCGTGGGAACTTATCTGAATGGCAGAAACTGCTCATTGCTCAAGGAACCCCTACAACCTCTGGAGGAATCCTAGGGTTCCATGGAACACTGCTGTACATAGTTCATATAGAAGTCACAAGGCCTTTCTGTTCCAGTGCTCCCTCCCTGGAAACATCAACACCATTAGTAACATCTTCTCTGGAAGTATCTGAACCAGTGGAGCCAAACCGGTGCCAAGAACACCTCAGCACCCTTGACTGGGATCTCGTCACACTCTGGGTAAGGGGTTAGTTGGGTCAAGGTAGGAAGGTTTACAATGCATTTAAGTGTTTGCCTCCTAATTTGGCCACTGGAGGGCGATGTTCATTGGAATCTGAGATTGTTGTGTTTTTTTTTAAGTGGCAGTTACTTGAAAATAAAAAGTACTTATCCTTGTAATTATATTATTACATCAGTAATATACAGGGGATGAGTCATTAGAAAAGATTTGACTACTTCACCTGAAAAATTAGTAACTAGTCCCCTCTCTGTCCCTGGACCCTGCTTCTGACCTGATGGGGGCCCAGAATACTTTTGGTTGATTGCTGAGAGACACAGCTCAGGGGGCCCCTGTGCATGTGCACAAAGATATTTAATGAGTGCTCTTTCTGCCCCCCCAGCTGAACTGATGGGGCTCAGGCCCTGAACAGGAGGGCCGGCTCTACCTCGTTATTCACGGCCCTACCTGTAATAAGTATTATCTTCACAAAGTGGCCGTGTACGAGGAACCTTTTCCTCTCTCTTATAGGCCTTTACTTACAGGGGTTTCTGATTCATGAGCTTGGAGAAACCAACTCTACTTTAAATAGTCCGCCCTCAATCCCCGGCCGCAGCTGCTGAACTGATAGGGGCCCTGGGGAACTTTTAGTGGATTGGTGGGAGCCACGGCCCATGGGAATACTATGCCTGCGCACAAGGATATTTAATGACTCCCCTTTCTGCTCCCCCCCCCCACTAAACTGATGGGGCCTGGGCCCGGTACAGGAGGACTGGCTCCACCCCCTTATCAGCAGCCCTGCCTATAGTAATTATTACTTTCACAAAGTGGTAGTGCACAAGGGACCTCTCCTTAAAAAAATGTATGAGAATGAATTAAATGAATTGAAGTGGCGGGAGCCTCGGCAAAGAGGGTTACTCCACCTGAAAATTTAGTGAATTGTCCCCTCTTTGTCCCCGGGCCCCTGCTGCTGAACTGATAGGGCCAGGGAACGTTTGGTTGATTGTTGGGAGCCAGGGCCCATGGTAATACTATGCATGTGCACAAAGATATTGAATGAGTCCCCTCCCCCCCCCCCCCTGCTAAACTGGTGGGGCTCGGTACAGGAGGGCTGGATCTTCCTCCTTATTGGTGGCCCTACCTGTAATAATTATTACCTTCCCAAACTGACAGAGTAGAAGGAGCCTATGCCTCTCCCTATAGGCCTTTATTTACAGGGTTTTTGGATTGATGAGGCTGGTGAGCAGTGAGCTCCACTCCTCTACTTAAGTAGCCCCCTCTTAGTCAATGGCCCCTGTTGCTGAACTGATGGGGCCTGTGGGGGACTTTTGATTAATTGCTTGGAGCCAGGGCCCATTGGATTGCCCAAAGGTATATAAAGAGTTCCCCTTTCTCACCTGCCCCCCTGTTGAACTGATGGGGTCTGGGCCCTTTACAGGAGGACCGGCTCTACCCCATTATTGGCGGCCCTGCCTGCAATAATTATTACCCTCACAAAGTGGCAGCATACAAGGAACCTACGCCTCTCCCTATAGGCCTTTATTTTTCAGGGTTTTGGATTTATGAGGCTGGTGAGCTCTACTCCTCTACTTAAATAGCTCCCTCTTAGTCCCTGGCCCCCGCTGCTGAACTAATGAGGCCTGGGGGACTTTTGATTAATTGCTGGAAGCCAGGGCCCATTGAATTACCCACAAGTATATTAAGAGTTCCGCTTTCTCAACTGCCCCCCTGTTGAACTGATGTGGGTCCGGGCCCTTTACAGGAGGACCGGCTCTACCCCATTATTGGTGGCCCTGCGTGTAATAATTATTACCTTCACAAAGTGGCAGCATACAAGGAACCTACGCCTCTCCCTATAGGCCTTTATTTTTCAGGGTTTCGGATTCAGCTGGTGAGCTCCACTCCTCTACTTAAGTAGCCCCCCCCTCTTAGTCCCTGCCCCCCCCCCCCCCCCGCTGCTGAACTGATGGGGCCTGGGAGACTTGTAAATTAATTGCTTGGATCCAGGGCCCATTGGATTGCCCAAAGGTATATAAAGAGCCCCCTTTCTCCCCTGGCCCCCTGTTTTGTTTTGTTTTTTTATTTTTTTATTTGTTTTTACAAAAATAAATACATAGAACATATCCGTACGGTAAAGACCATTTAAGATACAAGAACATATATTAAAACCTGGGAAGTAAGGTTAGTAGACGGTGTAATAACAACATATTTCGTGTGAAATGGACCTAACAAGGTCCCAATAGCCCATATAACGAACTGGTTGGACCAAATGGATGTTTACTGTCCTCGGGAGTGAAGGAGGGGTGGGGGGGTAGCTTATAGCCCCGGTTAGTAGGGGACCGTGTATCAAGTGGAATGTCATGGTGGCCGAAAAGCTGAGGGGTCACCTTGTGATGTCAATTTAATTCTTAGAGATCCAGCAAGGTTGCTTTGTAGATACCAGGCCGTGAAGTGAAACGTTCACCCCCTGTTTAACTGATGGGGGTCCAGGTCCTTTACAGGAGGACCATCTCTACCCAATTATTGTGATAATTATTACCTTCACAAAGTGGCAGCACACAAGGAACCTACGCCTCTCCCGATAGACCTTTATTTATCGGGTTTTCGGATTCATGAGGCTGGTGAGCTCTACTCCTCTCCTTAAGTAGCCCCCCTCTTAGTCCCTGCCCCCCCCCCCCCCCCCCCGATGCTGAACTGATGGGGCCTGGGGGACTTATGATTAACTGCTGGAAGCCAGGGCCCATTGGATTACCCAAATTTATTTAAGGACTACACTTTCTGATCCTGGCCCCCCTGTTGAACTGATGGGGGTCTGGACCCTTTACAGGAGGACCGGCTCTACCCAAATATCGGTGGCCCTGCCTGCAATAATTATTACCTTCACAAGTGCTCTACTCCTCTAATTAAGTAGCCCCCTCTTAGTCCCTGGCTCCCGCTGCTGAACTGATGGGGCCTGGGGGACTTTTGATGAATTGCTGGAAGCCAGGGCCTAATGGATTACCCAAATTTATTTAAGGAGTACACTTTCTGATCCTGGCCCCCCCATTGAACTGATGGGGTCCAGGCCCTTTACAGGAGGACCGCCTCTACCCCATTATTGTAATAATCATCACCTTCACAAAGTGGCAGCACACAAGGAACCTACGCCTCTCCCTATAGACCTTTATTTACCGGGTTTTCGGATTGATACGAGGCTGGTGAGCTTAGAGAAAAACCAACTCCAGTGTATCATCCTCACACAACATGCCTTGGCTGCTGCCTCTAGTTTAAAGTGACTCTCCTTCATATGGAAACGGAGAGGAGGTATTAAATATAAAAAAAAAAAAAAAAAAATCCCAGGAAGAAAGAGGCTCCCTTATCTCTGGGAGACAGTTGTCAGGAATCACTTTGGCTGAATCATTTTGTCTCCATGCTGCTTTGCTGTCAAGCCGGCCTCAGGACATGGATCAAAGGAGAGAGCGGAGCTGTGCTGACGCTACTGATCCCTTCGGTTCAGAAGAAGCAAGCGACACAGAGGCTGTGCTCCACATCAAATAGGAGAGAGAGAAAGTGATAGGGTTGGAGGGAGGGAACAGGGGGATGCGCAAGGGAACAGATAACGGGGAAATGGGAATGAAGAGGCCCAACACTCTGGGGACTCAGATCCTCAAAACTTTTTCGCTGGCTCCTTAGCTAAATAGCGGAAATCCATGGCTTTTTTCCGCTGGTGGTGACGAGAATGCGCCATGAATGCGCCGAGCCGGTGCGGGGTCTGAATGGGGATAAGGGAACGGAGGATCGGGATAATGAAACATTGTAGAACATATTTATCTGTATTTATGGGCAGAAAATTTGTTACAATAAGGAACAAATTTATAAGGCGGTGAATGTGACTTTTCGCCAAATATTCTCGACGGCTGCTAATTAAAACACACGCACCAGAAAGATTCACCGGGAGAAAATGGTGGAAAAATGTCAAATTAGAGCTGTTCTAAAAGCTCAAGGTTTTTTTTTTTTTTTTTTAGGTAAAAATCCTTCTATGTGTAGCACCAGGCCCCCCCCCCCCCCCACCCACCTAATACATACCCCCGGGGCTGCTGTTAGAAACCACAGGGCCCCCATACAACCAATCTGACAACCCCCACACCCCAAATAAACACAGCTTCAGTTATGAATGAACACAGTGAGTGAGATTGATATCGATCACTCATTGTGTTCAATCAGGAAAAGAAGGGGCTGGTAAATATGACATATTTACCGGACCCTTGCCCCACTCTCCACCCGGAAGAATCCCATTGTGTGCCTGCAGCTGCCGGGCGAGAAGGAGAAAAGGAAGATAGCAGTACTACAGGCAGTGGGGATTTCCCAGCACCATTTTTTTTGAGGGGGGGCAGCAAACAAACCATCCGACTGCCCCCCCCACGTCGCTTGCCCAACAACCCCCCCCCCAGTTGCTCGTTTGTCCACCCACCAGCCCCACACTTACTCCATCCAGGTTGCAGACAGCTTTGGTGGCTTCCTCCTGTGTCTCCTCATCGGCAGCTTCCCCCTGGCCATTCGCCGTTATCGATCACTCATTGTATTCAATCAGGAAAAGAAGGGGCTGGTAAATATGACATATTTACCGGACCCTCCCCCCCTCCCCCCACTCTCCACCCTGAAGAATCCTATTGTGTGCCTGCAGCTGCCGGCGGGAAGGAGAAAAGGAAGATAGCAGTACTGCAGGCAGTGGTGATTTCCCAGCGCCATTTTTTTTGAGGGGGGGGCAGCAAACAAGCCACCCGACTGCCCCCCCCCACGTCGCTTGCCCAACAAACCCCCCCCTCCCCCAGTTGCTTGTTTGTCAACCCACCAGCCCCGCACTTACTCCATCCAGGTCGCAGACAGCTTTGGTGGCTTCCTCCTGCGTCTCCTCATCGGCAGCTTCCCCCCTGCTTCTTCTCCCGAATACAATCGCTTCTCCACTCGGCCAATCGGGTCCTAGGATCCGCTTCCTGATTGGCCAGGGGGAGAAGCAGGAAGACAATAGCGAATGTTCATTTGTTATTGTCACACAAGTGGACGGACGCACCCTGCATGTAGATTAGGGGCTGGGGGCATGGATTAGGGGGGCGGCAGCCCTGCGCCCCCCCCCAATGGAGCAGGCCGACTGACTGCAGGGGGTAGGGGGCACAGATGGACACGTATGGTGCACAGGGAGGGTGGTCAGTGCGGCAGGGAGTCAAATACTGGAACTGATCCTCTGTATGGCTCTCTCTGCAGCAGCTGAAAGTCGGGGGGGGGGGGTAGAAGAGGAGAACATGCCAGCTTTCAGCTGCTGCAGAGAGAGCCATACAGGGGATCAATTCCAGTAATTGCCCCCCTGCTGCACCAATCACCATCCTTGCCTACATCCGATTCACCCTGTTGCCTGGGCCCCCTGCTGGCCCTGGACCCCATACAGGAGGACCAGTGGTATCCCCTTATCCACCCCTGAGCCCCATCTCAATCCAGTGATGTGCAGGAGAGCAGCGGCTCTCCCGTGTCTCTTTCTCCTCCTACGCTATTGTCAATCACAATCAGTGAACCAAAGAGGAGAACGGGGGTGTAGCCAAGCCACAATTCCCATGTGAATGGACACACAGAGCAGTGGCTCGGGAGTGAGCCTGCACGAGTGCCCCCATAGCAAGCTGTTTGCTACAGGAGGGAAGGGCTAGGAGCATTGGTGGGGTGGGGTGGCGTGAGAATAGGAGGATTGGCGCCGCTCTGTGGAAAACCATTTCTCTCTCTGTGTCTCTGCTATCAGATGGGAGAGCCCAGGGAAGGCACCCGCAGGTATGGCCAAGTGACAGTGGTGGCTGGTGCTCAATATTTTGGGAGGGCGGTGGCAGACAAATCCTCCCCCCCCCCCCCCCGTGTGGGAGACAGACCAGAAGGCGGACTTACCTTAGGAGATGACAAGGATCGAGGGGTAGAGCTGCTGCTCCTCGCTCCAGCCAAACGAAGAACTTTTCCTCCCGGCTGGCCCGATCTTGCTTCTCCTAAGACTCCCTGGCCAATCGGGTCACTGTGTCACACAACTGGGCGGGTTCAGGGCGCATTGCTCTGCGCCCCAAGTCCATCCTTTTTTTTAAGTCAAATAGATCCTCTGGCTCTAATCATGTGCTTCCAAAAAAAAAAACCCCATTGGAACCCATGCGTCTGGCACCCTGCATGTAGATTAGGGGCCGAGCCCATGAATTGCGGGCGGGGGGGGCGGGGGGCGGCACCCTTTATGGATGGGGCCGCCGCTGCCGATCACTTCTGCCTTGGAGGGAATCCCCGGCTGCAAATTTTGATACCAGGATGATGCCTGCAGGTTCAGACCTCCTCCCCGGTATAACCATTTCAACCTACGGACGTCCTATAGTACTGAAGTGCTTAGCCAAGCTGCTAGCAGGCTTCAGCTCTTCTTGAAGCCTACTAGCAGCTTGATTAAAGTGGCTGTTGTCCACATTGCTCTTGAATCCCCGGCTGCAAATTTTGATACCAGGATGATGCCTGCAGGTTCAGACCTTCTCCCTGGTATAACCATTTCAACCTACGGACGTCCTATAGTACTGAAGTGCTTAGCCAAGCTGCTAGCAGGCTTCAGCTCTTCTTGAAGCCTACTAGCAGCTTGATTAAAGTGGCTGTTGTCCACATTGCTCTTGAATCCCCGGCTGCAAATTTTGATACCAGGATGATGCCTGCAGGTTCAGACCTCCTCCTTGGTATAACCATTTCAACCTACGGACGTCCTATAGTACTGAAGTGCTTAGCCAAGCTGCTAGCAGGCTTCAGCTCTTCTTGAAGCCTACTAGCAGCTTGAATAAAGTGGCTGTTGTCCACATTGCTCTTGTACAAGCTGGAGGCGGCGTGAAGGGGGCCCCATAGGACAGCTCTGTTTGTAGCCACACATGCAGGTCAGGTGTGCGGTGTGGACGCTGCTCGTCCGCTGACCACTCCGAGCTTTACATGTCGGGGTCCTGCCAATTAAAAATGAATAATATTTGTACTGAAGACCCTGGATACAGATAAAAAAATAAAAAAAATAAAAAGATGGCTTGTTTTGTGTGTCTGCACTTTGTAGGGGTGAGCGACAAGACCAGCCTGGAATCTGCCATCTCTGGGGATGAAAAAAAATCCCATCCCGGCCTCCGAAGAGAAAGCTTTTCTGTTTTCTCATGTGTGAAGGAATTCTGCTTTCCTAATACCCTGAGTGACGGCGGCAGGTGGCTCCTCGCTGCCCGGGACGCTGGATTCTTCACTGCCATGTGAGCGCTGCGGCTGGAAACCGGCAATAAAACATCGGATACGTGTGCCAGACAATAAACTGCATGTTACCCCAACATTTCATATTCCTCATACGTGTCTGTGTTACCGTGTATTTGTATCAAAATGTATCCTGAAGTATCCTTTTCTCTTTACATTAATTCCTTTGTGCAAAATACCAGGTGATCCTGCCAGTCCCTCTGCTTTCATATTTCACACTGACCACACTAGGCATGGAAGCTCATCCATCCCAGTGCAGTCAGTTTGCTTCTTTGCATTCTATTTGGGAGCACAGCCTGCCTGTACTCCAGTGGTCAGTTTTTTTTCTCCCCCCTGCACAGCTCTTCACTGGCTAGATCAGTGTACTGCTGTCTCTCTGCCTCCTGCCTATACCATATACACACACACACAGATCTTCACTGGGAAGATCCGTGTACTGCTGTTTCTCTGTCCCCTGCTGACAGAGACACCCCCAACACACACTCAGCTCTTCACTGCTTCACAGCTCTCTTGCTGACCGCCTCCCCCTACCACAGCAACACACACACACATAGACAGCCCATTCTGAAAATAAATGTATGGTCCATTCTAAAATTACATGTACGGCCCATTCTGAAAATAAATGTACAGCCCATTCTGAAAATAAATGTATGGTCCATTCTAAAAGTACATGTACAGCCCATTCTGAAAATACATGTACAGCCCATTCTGAAAATACACGTACAGCCTATTCTGAAAATTACATGTACAGCCCATTCTGAAAAAAAAAGTGCGGCCCATTCTGAGAATACAGGTACGGCCCATTCTGAGAATACAGGTACGGCCCATTCTGAGAATACAGGTACGGCCCATTCTGAGAATACAGGTACGGCCCATTCTGAGAATACATGTACAGCCCATTCTGAATATACACGTATGACCCATTCAGAAAATACATGTGCGGCCCATTCTGAATATAAGGTATCGGGTTTTCAACTTGTAGTTAAGCATCAGCTGTTTCAGAGAACCTATTTTCCATACATGTAGAATCCATCGCAATCAGTTCAGAGGACTTCACAGTCACCATATCGCCAACACACAGGAGGACCAATACAGGAAAGCAGAAGAGGGCGCTCCCCCCAGCACGGGGCTACGGTTGCTGTGGGCAACATTTCCACCTCTCTTTGCTGCAGATTGTTAATAAAACTGCCATAAAGTGCAGATCACTGGAGTATTATGGCTTAAATCCGCGGGGGCCACACACAGCGAGATCCATCATTAATAAATGTCAGTTAATTATAAATACTTCTTTATAAATGTCTTTACTGGCATTTCCATTTACATATCTGAATGCACAATGTGTGCCCCTCCTCCACAGACTGACTTTTAGCTAACTAGGTCCTGCTTTGTTGTAAAGTTACAGAGGAAGTATAAGGGAAGTATAGAGGATGCCATAGAGGAAGTATAAGGGAAGTATAGAGGATGTCATAGAGGAAGTATATGGGAAGTATAGAGGATGCCATAGAGGAAGTATAAGGGAAGTATAGAGGATGCCATAGAGGAAGTATAAGGGAAGTATAGAGGATGCCATAGAGGAAGTATAAAGGAAGTATAGAGGATGCCATAGAGGAAGTATAAGGGAAGTATAGAGGATGTCATAGAGGAAGTATAAGAGAAGTATAGAGGATGCCATAGAGGAAGTATAAGGGAAGTATAGAGGATGTCATAGAGGAAGTATATGGGAAGTGTAGAGGAAGTCATAGAGGAAGTATAAGGGAAGTATAGAGGATGTCATAGAGGAAGTATAAGGGAAGTATAGAGGGTGTCATAGAGGAAGTATAAGGGAAGTATAGAGGATGTCATAGAGGAAGTATAAGGGAAGTCATAGAGGGTGTCATAGAGGAAGTATAAGGGAAGTCATAGAGGGAGTATAGAGGAAGTATAGAGGAACTATAAAGGGAGTAATAGAGGGTGTAATACAGGATATCATAGAGGAAGTATAAGGGAAGTATAGAGGATATCATAGAGGAAGTATAAGGGAAGTATAGAGAGTGTCTTAGAGGAAGTATAAGGGAAGTAATAGAGGAAGTCATAGATGGAGTAAGAAGAAGTATAAAGGAAGTAATAGAGGAAATCGTAGATGGAGTATAGAAGAAGTAATAGAGGAAGTCATAGATGGAGCATAAAGGAAGTAATAGAGAAAGTTATAGATGAAGTATAGGGGAAGTATAAAGGAAGTAATAGAGGAAGTCATAGATGGAGCTTAGAATAAGTATTAAGGAAGTAATAGAGGAAGTCATAGATGGAGTATAGAGGAAGTATAAAGGAAGTAATAGAGGAAGTCATAGATGAAGTATAGGGGAAGTATAAAGGAAGTAATAGAGGAAGTCATAGATGGAGCTTAGAATAAGTATAAAGGAAGTAATAGAGGAAGTCATAGATGGAGTATAGAGGAAGTATAAAGGAAGTAATAGAGGAAGTCATAGATGGAGTATAGAGGAAGTATAAAGGAAGTAATAGAGGAAGTATAAAGGAAGTAATAGAGGAAGTCATAGATGAAGTATAGGGGAAGTATAAAGGAAGTAATAGAGGAAGTCATAGATGGAGCTTAGAATAAGTATAAAGGAAGTAATACAGGAAGTCATAGATGGAGTATAGAGGAAGTATAAAGGAAGTAATAGAGGAAGTCATAGATGGAGCTTAGAATAAGTATAAAGGAAGTAATACAGGAAGTCATAGATGAAGTATAGGGGAAGTATAAAGGAAGTAATAGAGGAAGTCATAGATGGAGTTTAGAATAAGTATAAAGGGAGTAATAGAGGAAGTTATAAATGGAGTATAGAGGAAGTATAAAGGAAGTCATAGAGGAAGTAAAGTATGCACTTGATCTGAATTGGGTGATCTGAACAATTTTTGGTAATCATGCGTTGCAGTCACATAGCTTTACTACATACTTTTCTACATTAGCTGCTAATGCGTTATCTATCCTAACATATTTCAGGTGATTGGGGCGGAAAAAAGAGGTCCTGACAGAGAAGTAGAGAAGACGCTGGGGGGGGGGGGGCGTCACCGGTGGCATTCTGCATTGTCAGCCCTGTGAGCACCCTGGAATTGGGGAGGACACAACATGTTGCGGGCTGTAAGTGGCGCCGGTGACGTCCTCTGGTTACATTGCACGGCACAGGTATGTAAATCTCGGCAGGTAAATCACACATATATGTATCTCAATGCCGAAACTCTGCAATAAAACAGCCTCCACATTTTTTCCAAGCTACTGAGGCGTGGGATGGACATGGACCCCAATGAAAGGCTCATCTGTGCGCTCCCACCGCCATGAACATTGGCACTGGAGCTGGCGGTGAGGTGTTTACCGGTGCCCGGCAAAAAAACAAAAAACGAAAACGACTTAACCCTTTGCACTCCTCTGCCTGCCTAGTGGTGGCCGAGCACGGTGGGTTCATTACGGAGAAGATATCGCCTTCCACTCTTATCATCATCCTCTGACCAATCGGGAAGGCCCAGCAACACACCCCCCCCCCACCGCCTCACCGCCCCACCGCCCCACCGCCCTATCGTCTCCCCGGCTGAGCCGCTCTCTGTTATCCTCGCACAGCAGCCGGCAAAGGAGCAGGACTCACTTTCAGAGAGGAGAAAATCCTTAATGCTCGCTCCCTCAGCCTCTGTAATGCTAGGATGTCGCCAATCTGCTTTGAGGGATGGAAAGATTAAGAAGAATAAAAAAATTGCAATAAAATATGTGTGAACGAGGGGGTAATTGTGGACAAATGCAGCATTGAAATTCATTTTTCAGCTCTTTTACACACCATTTCAATCTTATTTTCTGCTTGTTAATGAGATCTTGTTGGTCGAGGGTGGGCCGAGCTGCCCAATATCGCCGGGTAATTGCACATAATTTTCTCTTTACCAATGATTTGCATCAGTTTTTTTTTTTTTTCAAATTTTGTAGTATTTAACATCCCTTTGCAGTTCCCCTCCCGCGCGCCCAGCAAGCCTCATTTTAAATGCTTATTATAAGCAGAGCGCTCCGGCGAAGAGAAAAGAGCGAGGGTGTGTGAAAGGAAGAGGGATATGTGAGGCCTAGCCGAGCATGCGGCCCGGGAATTTTCCCCGGGGGGGGGGGGACCGCCGTTTGCGCAATGGAAACGCTGCGCAAAAATGTTCACTTAAAAAAAAAAAAAGAAACTCAACAGAGTCATGCAGATTTTCCGCCGTCGCCGGACTACGCCCCACCCCCCCCTCCCTCTTTCCCGCTATTTAATGACAATTATAATTCGTGTTTAATGCGGGCGCTACAGACGCTAAGATCTGGTTGTGGGAGTTGCGCAGAATGTCAGAATATACAGGACGCGTTTTGGCTTAACGTATGAGCGGATTAAGCCCCCCCCCTCCACCTTTATCACCGCCGCAGCTCTCTGCTTTGACACGTCGGGGGCTTCCGAGGGGCCGGGATGCCGTCCATCACAAGGGCTGGAAGATTAGTTAGGACGTTTTCCACTTCGGATCAGCCTCAGAAACGAGCCGCAACAACTGCATGTTTGCCGCACGACCATTAAAAAAAAAAAAAAAAAAAAAAAAAACCTTTCCGAAAATGAAATTGGGGATTATCAGAGTTGTGTAGAATTCAGAGGAGAAGGTTGCCCCACCCCCCACCCCCTCCACCGGGAAGAATAGGAAAGTGACCCCTTAGAATTGACGCCCCGTAACTGAAATTAAAGAAGGTTACGAGGGTGACGGTCCTTATGGGGGCGCTTTCCTATTCTTCCTGGGGCCCCAGCCTTCTCCTATTTACAGTATCTCCCAATAGTAAGTACACCCCTCAGTGACATTTGTGTAAATCTTTTCTTTTCTCTTTTCATGTGACTACACTGAAGAAATGTAAAGTAGTGAGTGTACAGTTTGTATAACAGTGTAAATTTCCATCTTTATGTAGAGAAACAATTCTTTTTTTTTTCAGAGAGTTCTTTGCCATGAGGTGCCATGTTGATCTTCCAGTGACCAGTATGAGAGAGTGAGAGCGATAACACCAAATTTAACACACCTGCTCCCCATTCACACTTGAGACCTTGTAACACTAACGAGTCACATGACACCGGGGGGGAGGGAAAATGCCGAATTGGGCCCCAATTTGGAGATTTTCACTTAGGGGGTGTACTGACTTTTGTTGCCAGCGGTTTAGACATGAATGGCTGTGTGTTGAGTTATTTTGAGGGGACAGGAAATTTACACTGTTATACAAGCTGTACACTCACTACTTTACATTGTAGACAAGTGTCATTTCTTCAGTGTTGTCACATGAAAAGAGAGAAGAAATGTCACTGAGGGGTGTACTTACTTTTGTGAGATAATGTATAAGTATAGAACTAATAGTTATTATCCAATTCACTGATCCCGATAACTATATTATATTGGGAGTCAGCGAGGGGCTTTCAGATACAATTGATTGTGCAACTTTAGAGCTGGTTTCTCTGGGGCTCTCAAAGCCGGCGGTTCTGGGGCTCTTCCGTTCCGGACAAACAGCTTCCCCAGTAAAAGCCTTCCTTCTGAACTCAGAAAACATCCATTCCTCGATCCCTGCTACGAATAATGACCCCCAGAAGTGATGTCACTTCCAGGGTTACAGCTGTCATTCCTCAGCTAGTGTAACTGAGGAAGCAGCTATTCAAGCACAATCTGTGCTTGAATAGCTGCATTGGAATGCAAGAAAGACATGGAGGGGTGGGGTCTAATAGACCAAAGAATAACCTCCAGATATAAAAGCTGGTGTTCAATCATCCACACTTTTGGCTTTGAGGAAGAAAGCTTGACCCTCGAAATGCGTAAGCCATTTTGGACGCTTTGAGGTCTGTCCATGCCATCGGTTGAGCACTGTGGACCTGGGGGGGGCGGTCACATTTGCATCATGCGATAACGCTTAAGCATGTCATGCGGTTGTGAGTCTATCACTTGTTACCTTTAACGAATTAAATGGTATTACGGTAATGCACTAGGTCAGTGCGCCCTTTGTTGGGGGTCTAACAGACCCCTGATGTCTTCATAAAGAGGACCCAGCCATCAGGGCCAGGACAAGGGGTGGGCAGGAGGGGGCAATGGTTTATTACAGAGATGGGGGGACGCTCTGACCCTAACCCCTAAGGGAGGGCGGGGGGGGGTGCAGTTTGGCATCCTTGCCCCGGGGCACTGAATGACCTTGCCCCGGCACTGCTGGCCATGCTATTATATAGGTGGCATGTTAGTCCGCTGTGATACCAATAAAGTAAAAAAAAAAAAAAAAAAATATATATATATAGATAGATAGATAGATAGATAGATAGATAGATAGATAGATAGATAGATAGATAGATATAGATATATATATATATATATAGGTATATATATATATATATATATATATATATATATATATACACACACACATATATATATATATATATATATATATATATATATATACCTATATATATATATATATATATATATATATATACCTATATATATATATACCTGCTGTATATATATATATATATATATATATATATATAAAGATAAATAAAAATAATTTAAAAAATATATTTTAAAGCACCCCAGTCACCCTTGTAAACAACCCATATAAAAAGTGCAGTATAGGGCGAGCATGTGCACTGCAGTTTGTTGTGTATGGGGGGCTGCGTAGCCCCAGACCGGTCACGGGGCCCATACTGACCCGTGTCCACAGCCAAAAACGCCTACAATGGCCACGTGAGGATCAGAACTGGAACACGGAGCAATGGATGAAGGCGGCCTGGTCTGATGACCCAGAGAATGGTTTGAGGAACACAGCAATGACAATGAGTTGTTGACTTGGCCTCCAGTTTCCCCAGATCTCAATCCAATCGAGCACCTGTGCGATGTGTGCTGTAAAAACAAGTCTGATCCATGGATGCCCCCCCCCCAACTTACAGGACTTAAAGAATCTTCTACTGAAAGCTCGGTGCCAGATACCACAGCCTACCTTCACAGGTCTAGGGAAGTTAAAGCCTGGATGGGTCAGGAGAGGGAGACCTACCCAAGATACCCACCCAATCCTAACGTTATGGCTGGTTGGTGTATAGTTTTGGGTTTGGGGAGGACCCAGTGGCGGACAGGCAACTCATGGGGACCCCGGGCAATAGGAGATTATGGGGCTTCCAGGCAATAGAATATTATGGGGCCCCCAGGCAATAGGAGATTATGGGGCCCCCAGGCAATAGGAGATTATGGGGCCCCCGGGCAATAGGAGATTATGGGGCCCCCGGGCAATAGAATATTATGGGGCCCCCAAGCAATAGGAGATTACGGGGCCCCCAGGCAATAGGAGATTAGGGGGCCCCCAGGCAATAGAATATTATGGGGCCTCCAGTTAATAGGAGATTATGGGGCCCCCAGGCAATAGGAGATTATGGGGGCCCCAGGCAATAGAATATTATGGGGCCTCCAGTTAATAGGAGGTTATGGGGCCCCCAGGCAATAGGAGATTATGGGGCCCCCAGGTAATAGGAGATTATGGGGCCCCCAGGCAATAGATTATGGGGTCACACAGTATATACACACACACACACACACACACACAGTATACACAGACATACAGAATACACACACAGTATACACACACACACACACAGTATACACAGACATACAGAATACACACACAGTATACACACACACACACACAGTATACACAGACATACAGAATACACACACAGTATACACACACACACACAGTATACACAGACATACAGAATACACACACAGTATACACACACACACACAGTATACACAGACATACAGAATACACACACAGTATACACACACACACACACACACACACACACACACACACACACACAGTATACACACACACACACAGTATACACAGACATACAGAATACACACACAGTATACACACACACACACAGTATACACAGACATACAGAATACACACACAGTATACACACACACACACACACACAGTATACACAGACATACAGAATACACACACAGTATACACACACACACACACACACACAGTATACACACACATACACACAGAATACACACACAGTATACACACACACACACACACACACACACACAGTATACACACACATACACACAGAATACACACACAGTATACACACACTAAAAAGGTACTGGAGAGGCGGGGCAGCTATAATCTTGGGATTTTTTTAAAAACAAATTTTTACATACTGTCCCTGGTTTTATTGTGGCTGGCAACCCTGATGGGGCCCCTTAGTGGCACGGGGCCTTCGGGCAGTGCCCGAGTGCCCGAAAGGACAGTCAGCCCCTGGGAGGACCTATAGGCCATTATCAGTAATGATTGTCTTTATGTATAACAGGATCCGCATCTCCGCATTGATAATGCGTCGCGCGCAGATCCCGGAGACTCACGTACTGGTCTCTTGTGCAGCCGAAAGGAGAGAAATCCTGACGTTGAATGGTAAGATTTAACCCCCCCATCCCTCCCGTGTGGCCGATCTGATCCCACGCAGTGCTGGCAATTAACAACACTAGATTAAAGGCATGTCATTCTAGATCATGTTAACGAGATATTGGATATCACAGCCAGAAAAATAAGGGAAAAAAAAAAAAAGTCCCATTCGTCTCCCTGCAGCAGAGAAGGAGGCAAGTCCTCGGAGCAGACAAGTCAAGATGCCGTTTTTTTTTTGGGGGGGTTTAATACATCCGTCTTTTCCTCATTTAGTTTTTAAAGGACAACTAAACACCCCAAAAATGATATTGCAGTTTACAGTCCTATAGGCTACTATGTTGGTATTTTTATTGTATTTTGTTGTTCGGTAGACACAAGAGATTGACGTTACAGCATGGACCGAGTGTACCGAGCTTCGACCAGCCTTTCTCAACCTTGTTTAGCATGGAGGAACCCTTGAAATAACTTTCCAGGCTCAGGGAACCCCTGATAATAACTTCCATATCGAAAGTTAACAGTACATTAGTGTAATGGCCACTTAGAAGAATGCGCCTTACATTGGTGATCATTGGGAAGATCAATGGTAACTCTTCTGAGAGGCAGGAACTACTCATAGAACCTCCAGAAACCTGTTGAAGAACCCTGGTTGAGGAAGGCTGGCTTTGTATATTGAGTCTGTTGTCTCCTAAATTCTCATAGCAGTATCACATAACATAAGTCCTGCGGTTAGGAGAAACATGGACAACTTCATGTTGGCCACCTAGGAGCTGGAAGCCAGTGCATGTTATCAGCATGTTTGGAATCTTCCATGAAACCCAATGATAATCAGTTCTCTTTGATTTCCATACATCTTTGCAAAACCACTGTAAACAGATTGGGTTGTGCAAGAGCCTGGTGTCCTGGTGATGTTCTTAAAGTGGTTGTAAACCCTTACAACACACTTTGACCTACAGGTCAGCCTAGATTAAGGCTTACCTGTAGGTCCAAGAAATATCTCCTAAACCTATACGGTTTAGGATATATGTGCCCGAAGACAGGCACCGCTGTCTACGGCGCATGCGCCGTAGACAGCGGCGCGCAGGCGACGAAGATGCCACGTGTGTCGGCTCCCGTGCGCATGCGCGGGAGTGACGTCATCGCGGCTTCGCCGAATGACAGCGGCGGAGCTGCGAGACCCCACCGAGAAGATGGATGCGCCGGACTACAGGGGACAGCAGTGACTTCGCTGGCTCCTGTGTCAGGTAAGTGACACATAATGGACTACTATGCAATGTGATGCGATGCGATGCATAGTAGTCCATTATGCTTTACCTTTGCAGGGAATGAAAGAGGAAGTAAACCCATCAGGGTTTACTTCCTCTTTAAATGCTGAATGATACCTGAGCCTGTAATACCCAGCGCTTGGACCAATGTACCTATGTACTGTATGTATCATACCTGGCTGATGCCCCTAGAAGATGAATATCACTGTATAGAAACTGCTACTACACCGCTACTATACTGCTTCTCCAGTGAACTCAACTTGCTTGCCTGGCCTGGTGCTGCGTGGCCGGCCTGGTGCATTGTGAATACAGGAGGTTGGCCGCTTGGCGTGGGTGCCATTCAGAGAAGGCTTTGCATTATCTAAATGCATGCAAAGTATTCTCTGACTGGACAAGGTAGAGAGGTTGGTGGGGTGACATAGTACACTCTGCCCTGTCCAATCAGGGAACACTTTGCATCCCTTTAAAAAAAAAAAATGCAAAGCATCCTCTAAATGGTGCCTGCATCGAGCAGCCGACCTCCAGCATTCACAGTGCATCATGTTGGCCACTCATCATGGGATCCGAAAGCAAGTGACCGGCCTGGTGCATTGTGAATACAGGAGGTTGGCCGCTTGGCGTGGGTGCCATTCAGAGAAGGCTTTGCATTATCTCAATGCATGCAAAGTATTCTCTGACTGGACAAGGTAGAGAGGTTGGTGGGGTGACATAGTACACTCTGCTCTGTCCAATCAGGGAGCACTTTGTATTCCTTAAAAAAAAATACAAAGCATCCTCTAAATGGTGCCTGCATCGAGCGGCTGACCTCCGGTATCCACAATGCAACAGGCTGGCTGCTCATCATGGGATCCGTAAGGAAGTGAAGATCAATGAAGTATTGGTGAAATGTCTACTTCAGTGATTTCCAGCTTTGAGGGGCACTGGCCAGGTATTGTATATGCATATAAAAAATATATATCATGTCTGGAATTCTTCTTTAATCAAATCAAAGTTAGCTTTATCCAATAGCCTCTTCTATGATATTTAAAGTAGAACTAAACCCTTCTATCGTTTTCAGCCAAGGAAGCTGCCATCTTGGCTTCTGTTTGATCTTCAACGGCCATGGTTCTGCACATGTGATCAGTTATGACACCAGCCATTGGATGGTTTGACAGTTTGGTTGAGAGCACAACCAAGGTTGGGGAACGTGCCAGGAATGCAACTGTTTATTGAAACTGTTTAATCGATGGGTTTAGTTCCACTTTAACAACAAATAAAACAGAACATTATAATTCATTACAAATTAAACATTGGCCTATGGACCAGTTATAACACGTGAAGGATGAAGTGCCAGTGCTGCCTACCTGGGGGGAGAGGCCGTTGCTGACCTGATTCATGTGGTTGGTTGGTCCGCCAGGGTTCATGAAGCTGTCGGAGTAAGTGGAGAAGCTGTGCCTGGCTCCGTATGCTGTGCCAGTGTCTGCGGTTGCAGCTGATAGACCCCCTTGGTGCATGGAAGAGGGCGGAAGAGGCTGGGGTCTGTGTACTGTGCTCCCAACATCTACAAAAACAGGGAGGAGCTCAGGTACAGTAGGAAATAGCATCTGGATAACGCAAATAAAATATGTTTCTCTGTGGAAATGTTTAGTGGACAGGACATCTTTATTGTCAATATACAGAGAAGCTTATCACCGTTACAACATACACAATATATGACTATCACAACTGCTACATGGCCAAAAGTATGTGGACCCCCTTTCAGTTCAGGTGTTTCCAGTCACAGGTACTGTTTATAATACTACAGCAGCCATTTTAGATTATAATACTCTTCCAACCTCGTGACAAGAGCATGACTGTGCCCCTGTCTACAAAGCCAGCTCCATAAAGACATGGGTTGACCAGTTTGGACCAGCTCCATAAAGACATGGGTTGACCAGTTTGGACCAGCTCCATAAAGACATGGGTTGACCAGTTTGGACCAGCTCCATAAAGACATGGGTTGACCAGTTTGGACCAGCTCCATAAAGACATGGGTTGACCAGTTTGGACCAGCTCCATAAAGACATGGGTTGACCAGTTTGGACCAGCTCCATAAAGACATGGGTTGACCAGTTTGGACCAGCTCCATAAAGACATGGTGTGACCATTTTGGTGTGGAGGAACTAGAGTGTCCTGCATAGAGCCCTGACCTCAACCCTACTGATCACCCTTTGGATGAATGGGAATGAGACAGGTCTTCAAAACCAACATCTCCATAAAGACATGGTGTGACCAGTTTGGTGTGGAGGATCTCGAGTCGACTTCTACCCCACTGAACACCTTTGGGGGGAAACTGGAATGCTGATTGTGAGCCATGGCCTTTTTTGTGGTGCCCAACGTGGGGCCCAACATGTGAGCCAGGTCTTTTCTTTGCACAAACTCCCACAAACACCTTCAAAATCTTGCGGAAAGCCTTCCTAAAAGAGTGGAGCATGTTAAAACCACGTTTGGGCAACAGCTCCATACTAATGGCCATGGGTGCGGTGCAATTCCATTTTAATGGCCATGATTTTGGAATGGGGTGATGTACAAGCCCATAGAGGTGTGGGGGTTAGGTGAACACAGCCACACATGGTCGGTAAAGACATGGTTTGACAAGTTTGGTGTTGAGGAACTCAAGTGTCCTGCACAGAGCCCTGATCTCAACCCTACTTAACACCTTTGGAATGAATGAGAATTAGTCAGGTAATTTCAACCAACATCTCCATAAACACATGGTGTGACCAATTTGGTGTGGAGTAACTTGAGTCTCCTGCACAGAGCTCTGACCTCATCCCTACTGAACACTCAATATAAGGTGTGACCAATTTGGTGTGGAGGAACTCGAATCTCCTGCACAGAGCTCTGACCTCATCCCTACTGAACACATAATATAAGGTGCGGCCAGTTTGGTGTGGAGGAACTCGAGTGTCCTGCACCGAGCCCTTACGTCATCCCTAATGAACACATAATACAAGGTGCGACCAGTTTGGTGTGGAGGAACTTGAGTGTCCTGCACCGAGCCCTGACCTCATCCCTACTGAACACATAATATAAGGTGTGACCAGTTTGGTGTGGAGGAACTCGAGTGTCCTGCACAGAGCCCTGACCTCAACCCTACTGAACACATTTGGGATAAATTGGAAAGTGGATTGTGAATCAGGTCCTTTTTTTTGGTGCCCAACGTGAGGCCCAACATGTGAGCCAGGTCTTCTAATCCAGTATTGACCTTACCAATAGGCACAAATTCCAACAAACACCTTTCAAAATCTTGTGGAAAGACTTCCTAAAGGAGTGGAGGATGTTATAACCAGGTTAGGAGAACAACTCCATACTAATGGCCTTGTGAGGGGCAGCAATTCCATATTAATGGCCAATGGGGGTGGTGGGGGGAGTCATTCTATTTTAATGGCAATGGTTTTGGAAGGTCATAGAGGTGTGATGGTCAGGGGAACACAGCCACACCCCTAGTCCCGTTAAGACATGGTTTAACCAGTTTGGTGTGGAGGAACACAAGTGCCCTGGATAGAGCCTTGACCTCAACCCTACTAAGTCAGGTCTTCTTCTCCAAACATCAGTAACTGACCTCAAAAATGGGCCCATATTACGAAAGACACTTTAAAATCCAATGAAAAGTCTTCGCAGAGGAGTGGAGACTGTTATAGCTGCAAATGGGCCAAATCTATAGTAATGTCAATGCTTTTGGAATGGGGTGTCCAACAAGCTCACATAGTTGTGTTGGTCAGGCGTTCACAAACTTTTGGCCATTTAGTGTGTGCATATGTTAAGCTTTAATTTTGTTGCATAATATTGTTAACAGCAAAAAAACCTCTGACCTCTCAAGGTAGAAAAACAGACATAAAAAGATCGCTACCTAATGCAGCCAACGCATTCTCTGGAGGATAGTCAATCAGCGAGGTTCAGGCTTTCCCTGAGGAAGGGCCAGTACATGGTGTTCTTGCTCCCACTGACCATATGTCTTAAAGGGATACTCACATTAAAAATTATTGCTAGGTTATTAAATTTCACTCACATGTGTGATTGCTCACATAATGAGGTTCTACGTGGCTTTTTTAAAATACTAAAATAAAATAGCCGGTATTTCAGAAGAAATAACAAACTTGGCTCCCAAGTTACTGCAAAGATGGTGGGTGGGTGGGGGAGGGGGGGGTTTTGTTACCAGGCAGTATGGTTTTTGACAATCGGTTCATATTCTATTACATCTTTAAGAATTAGTAGAGCAACCCCTATCCACCCCCCCCACACCCACCATAGTGTAGCAGTTGCTCCCTGTATGTAGGAGGGTTATGCGGGTTTATGTTGGGGTACACACCACCCTCTTTACAACAGTTTAAAGAAAATTAGACAACCTCTGAACCTGATTTCCGTGATGTGTTTGGCACCAATACAATCACACCGGCATAAATGGTTCACCTATTCACTAATAATACAGAGAGAGGTTCTGACCTTGAGAGAGGCTGGCCCCTGGGTATGATGTATCTGGCAGCTGATAGGGTGGCAGCCCCGGCATCCCTGTGGGAGGAAACCCTCCTGGCAACAAGTGGTTAAACGCCGCAAGCTGATTGGCTCCTGCCTGCTTACGCCACCTCGCTCTTCGGTTACTGAACCAGACCTGGATGGGAAAGAGATATGATTTTACTGAACTGGTAGGGCACACATGGTTTACAAAGTGGGAAACATTGATTGGGTGTGTGGAAGGTGGATGGTGATTCTTCTAATTTTATGGAGCTGTTTAAGCAGGTGTTAGTACCCCTTTAAGGGAGACCCCTCCCCTTAATGTAGTTCTGGGCGGCGTTTGGGGCTTTTTTTATACTCTGGTGTGGGTGGAGACCTGGGCAGAAAGGGATGAGAACAGCCCACCCCTGACTTACACCATGTAGATTTGTAGCCCAGAGAGTAGATGGTCTTCTGGGTCTAGGCCAGTGATTCTCAACTAGGGTTCCTCCAAAGGTTGCTAAGGGTTCCTTCAGTGTTGGGCAATTTCTGCCTCTCAGATAAGTTCCCACCGACACCATTGATCTTTTTAGCCATCTGTAAGGAGGTAATTCTTCCCAATGACCACAAGTGTAAGGACCATTCTTCCCAATGACCACAAGTGTGAGGACCATTCTTCCCACTGACCACAAGTGTAAGGACCATTCTTCCCAATGACCACAAGTGTGAGGACCATTCTTCCCACTGACCACAAGTGTGAGGACCATTCTTCCCACTAACCACAAGTGTAAGGACCATTCTTCCCAATGACCACAAGTGTGAGGACCATTCTTCCCAATGACCACAAGTGTAAGGACCATTCTTCCCAATGACCACAAGTGTGAGGACCATTCTTCCCACTGACCACAAGTGTGAGGACCATTCTTCCCACTGACCACAAGTGTAAGGACCATTCTTCCCAATGACCACAAGTGTAAGGACCATTCTTCCCAATGACCACAAGTGTGAGGACCATTCTTCCCACTGACCATCGCACTAATCTATCATGAATTGTAGATTTCTCATTTTTAGAAGGGGTTCCCCGAGACCGGAGAACTATTTCAAGGGTTCCTCTGTGTTGAAAAGGTTGAGAAAGGCTGGTCTAGGCCAAGAGACAGACTCCATGTGTAGGAAAGTATATGGGAAGATGGCTGGTTTTTATAGAGTTCAAGCTGGTGGCACCAATGTGTTTTGCACTACTAATCGTAAAATAAGAGGTTGAGAAGTTGTTTTGCCAAGTTGTTAAATATGACATTGACCAGTAAACCATTGAAAAGCCATCTGTGTAGACATTCCTTTATTGGTGAAGGTGGGCCTCGGGTCAAGAGCATGTGAGAGCTACGATGGTGGTGGGCTACAGGCCTGGAGAGTGTAAGTCGCAATATGGTGGAATTTCCCCCATTAAAGGTGTGTGCGTAGGAAGAAGAGGGGGGGGGAGCCCTTGGCAGTAATGGCAGAAAATCGGGGGTGCCAACAAATAGGTTGTATGATAGAGCTGTCTATGGTATGCCAATAAATGTCTGTGAACAAAATGAGAAAGCAAAGCAGAACTCCAGTCATTGATGAAAGAAAGAAATAGCTAGATAAAAAAGCAACCTCTGCTGCAATAGTCACCTTCCATCTGGAGATGTCCCACTCAGTACTCTTTTTTTTTTTTCCTGCCACTAGATGTCCTCATTCTTCTTGGTTGAATAATGGTCAGCATCATTCAACCCACTTCTTCTGAGCTAAGGCTGTCATGGGCCCACCTCCAGTCTGTGACTGAACAGTGAACTAGAAGCGGCACGGTGGTGATGAGAGATAATTCCTTGGTCACTCTGCTCTCTCCTGCTATCAGCATTACCTTTGGCAGCACATGAACTGATTGGTTCCTTGTGATGCTTTTTCCTCTCCCACTCTGAGTTCTACTGTACAAGAGATTGATACCAGGTTGAATTCAGGTACCTACACTGCTTATGTTTTAAAAATACATAATTGGAAATCTACCTGGTGTTCAGCTTTAAACATTCTGTGAACTCTCTGTTTGATGCAGGACGATGCGGTGGGGTGGTCTCTGAGACCTGGGGGGGACACTTATGAGGCTCAGGTGCCATGCCATTAATTCTCTAGGTTGTACTGTCTGTGCTCTGTGCCAGCAAGGACGATGTGGTGGGGTGGCCACTGAGACCTGGTGGGGACATGTATGAGGCTCAGATGCTATGCCATTAATTCTGTGAGTTGTACTCTCTGTGCTCCATCTGAGTAAGGACGGTGAGGTGGGGTGGTCACTGAGACCTGGTGGGAACACTTACAAGACTCAGATCCGGTGCCATGCCTTGAATTCCATAAGTTGTACTCTCTGTGCTCCATCTGAGCAAGGATAATGCAGTGGGGTGGTCACTGAGACCTGGTGGGAACACGTATAAGGCTCAGGTGCCATGCCATTATTTCTGTAAGTTGTTCTCTCTGTGCTTGATGTGGTAAGGTGGTCACTGAGACCTGGTGGGAACACGTATGAGGCCCAGGTGCCGTGTCATCAATTCTAAGTTTGTACTTTGTCTGAGCAAGGACGATGCGGCTGGGTCGTCTCTGAGAGCTGGTAGGAACGCGTATGAGGCTCAGGTGCCATGCTATGAATTCTTTAAGTTGTACTCTCTGTGCTCCATATGAGCAAGGACGATGCGGTGGGGTGGCCACTGAGACCTGGTGGGGACATGTATGAGGCTCAGGTGCCATGCCACTAATTCTAAGGTTGTACTCACTGTGCTTTGTCTGAGCAAGGACGATGCGGTGGGGTGGTCACTGAGACCTGGTGGGAATGCTTATGAGGCTCAGATGCCATGCCATTAATTCTGTAGGTTGTACTGTCTGTGCTTCATCTGAGCAAGGACGATGTGGTGGGGTGGCCACTGAGACCTGGTGGGGACATGTATGAGGCTCAGGTGCTATGCCATTAATTCTGTGAGTTGCACTCTTTGTGCTGTGTCTGAGTAAGGGCAGTGAGGTGGGGTGGTCACTGAGACCTGGTGGGAACACTTACAAGACTCAGGTCAGGTGCCATGCCATGAATTCTATATGTTGTACTCTCTGTGCTCCATATGAGCAAGGACGATGCAGTGGGGTGGTCCTAGTGGGAACACGTATGAGGCCCAGGTACCATGCCATTAATTCTAAGATTGTACTCTCTGTGCTCCATCTGAGCAAGGACGATGTGGTGGGGTGGTCACTGAGACCTGGTGGGAACACTTATGAGGCTCAGGTGAAATGCCATTAATTCTGTAAGTTGTACTCTCTGTGCTCCATATGAGCAAGGACGATGCAGTGGGGTGGTCCTAGTGGGAACATGTATGAGGCCCAGGTGCCATGCCATGAATTCTATATGTTGTACTCTCTGTGCTCCATATGAGCAAGGACGATGTGGTGGGGTGGTCCTAGTGGGAACATGTATGAGGCCCAGGTGCCATGCCATGAATTCTATATGTTGTACTCTCTGTGCTCCATCTGAGCAAGGACGATGCAGTGGGGTGGTCCTAGTGGGAACATGTATGAGGCCCAGGTGCCATGCCATGAATTCTATATGTTGTACTCTCTGTGCTCCATATGAGCAAGGACGATGCAGTGGGGTGGTCCTAGTGGGAACATGTATGAGGCCCAGGTACCATGCCATTAATTCTAAGATTGTACTCTCTGTGCTCCATCTGAGCAAGGACGATGTGGTGGGGTGGTCACTGAGACCTGGTGGGAACATGTATGAGGCTCAGGTGCCATGTCATGAATTTTATAAGTTGTACTCTCTGTGCTCCATCTGAGCAAGGACAATGTGGTGGGGTGGTCCTAGTGGGAACATGTATGAGGCTCAGGTGCCATGCCATGAATTCTATATGTTGTACTCTCTGTGCTCCATATGAGCAAGGATGATGCAGTGGGGTGGTCCTAGTGGGAACATGTATGAGGCCCAGGTACCATGCCATTAATTCTAAGATTGTACTCTCTGTGCTCCATATGAGCAAGGACGATGCGGTGGGGTGGTCACTGAGACCTGGTGGGAACATTCGTCAGCTGCCAGGATGTTAGCGTGAGGAATGGAAGAGGAATGCGCCAAACAGCTGCTGTAGGAACACTGGCATGTTTACGGCACAAGCTGCCAGAGCCCTGGGGTAATCTGCTCATGTGGAATAAAACTATGGAAGGCACTCTTCCCAGAATCCCAGCAGCCCACATCTCAGCTGAGTGGGTGCTTGGGATTTAACGATGATTTCACTTTATAAACCTCTCAATGTAACTTGTGCACCCTGGTGGTCTTCACCAATTCTGGCAAGAGTATTGGTGAACTCATATGGTATGCTGACCTCCCCCCCCCCAAGAAGTCATTCTATTGCCTCACTCTACATCTGCACCAATTTTATAGAAAGCTCTTGTATTAAGTATTACTCGTTTTTATCTAGCATTGTTCCTTAGCTGTGCTGGTTTGAAGCCTGTGGATACTTATTATTGCACTGTGCCCTGTTTTATAGATGTGTTTTTACCAGCCCCCCCCTCCCTGGACCTGTAACCTAATGCCAGGACGGCTGTCAGGGGATAAGTGCTTGTATCTAAATCTCACTGTACCCCCTGCCCAAGCTGCAGCCTCTGGAGACCCTATTATATCCACAAATCTGTTCACACCCTTGATCCTTTGGATCTTTGTACACATATCTGACCTGACGTTGCGCTGTCAAACACAGTGATTGTCAGAGAGTTCCCACAAGTCGGGCCGGCCCATTGCTGGGCTGCCGAGATGGCAATCTGTATGCACCTGTGAGTATTTACAGTAAAAGTCACCAAGGGATCCGGTACAGCTGTGTCTGGCACTTTGCTCTCAAGTAGTTTACTATGTCCTCCCACATTCTTTGTGAGCTTGTCCGGGTCCCTTTTGTTTCGCAAACGATTGCTGACCGTATGAACTTGACTTGACTCTGCAGGGCAGGAGCTCAGGCTTGCAGTAAACCATAGCAACCAGCGCAGGCTCTGCCTTTTCATATACCATATCTAATTTGTTGTAATGCTGTACATGACTACACTTAGCTGATTGCTTTTCATAAAGTCTAATTGTTCCTTTCTGTAGATCTGTGAAGTGGTGAAAACCTTGGAAGTACTATAATATTGGTGTCTAAGCAGGGTGGCTAAGTTGTTAATACCTGTTGCCTTGCAGTGCTGGGATCCTGGGTCCTATTCTTACCACTAATTGTATGGTATTGGTTGTCCCTTTGGATGGTTAAGCTGCTGGGCAAACTGGCAGTGCTGGGATACCGGGTAGTGGGTACTATTCCTATCACTGAGTGTGTGGTCTTGGATGTCCCTATGGTAGGTTAAGCTTCTGGGCATACTGGCTGTGCTGGGATACCGGGTAGTGGGTACTATTCCTATCACTGAGTGTGTGGTCTTGGATGTCCCTATGGTAGGTTAAGCTTCTGGGCATACTGGCTGTGCTGGGATACCGGGTAGTGGGTACTATTCCTATCACTGAGTGCGTGGTCTTGGATGTCCCTATGGTAGGTTAAGCTGCTGGGCATACTGGCTGTGCTGGGATACCGGGTAGTGGGTACTATTCCTATCACTGAGTGCGTGGTCTTGGATGTCCCTATGGTAGGTTAAGCTGCTGGGCATACTAGCAGTGTTGGAACACCTGGTCCTATTACCATCACTGAGTGCGTGGTCTTGGATGTCCTTTTGTTAGGTTAAGCTGCTGGGCATACTGCCAGTGTTGGGATACCGGGTCCTATTCCTATTACTGAGTGTGTGGTCTTGGTTATCCTTTTGGTAGCTTGAACTGCTGAGCAAACTGGCAGTGCTGGAATCTTGGGTCCCATTCCTATCACTGTTTGAGTGATATTGGATGTTCCTTTGGAAGGTTAAGCTGCTGGGCAAACTGGCAGTGCTGGGATACTGGATAGTGGGTACTATTGCTATCACTGAGTGTGTGGTCTTGGATGTCCCTATGGTAGGTTAAGCTGCTGAGCAAACTGGCAGTGCTGGAATCTTGGGTCCCATTCCTATCACTGTTTGAGTGGTATTGGATGTTCCTTTGGAAGGTTAAGCTACTGGGCAGACTGGCAGTGCTGAGATACCAAGTCCCATTCCTATCAACGATTGGCTGCTCTTGGATGTCCTTTTGGTAGGTAATATGTGTGTGTGTGTGTATGTGTGTGTGCGTGCGTATGTGCAACTGGGGTGAGGATTTCAGAATATAAACTCCACTTGGGTGCGGATTATTTAGAATGCTGACTTTTATGGCACAATGTCAAAGAAATAAATATTTAACTTGACCCATTATCTGAATGGGTTTTGGGGGAAGCAAGCTGAATCAGTCAGTCCAGATTTCCCTTTTCTGTTGCTATGCTCCATCTATTCCTGCGGTACTTCATGATGTTCTCAGGCCATCTGGGAGATACAGCACCCTAGACGGGATCAGTTCAGATCTCCCTTTGCCCATTCCTATGCTTTATCTATTCCTGGGGTACTTCATGGTGTTCCCAGGTCATCTGGGATGTACAGCACTCTAGATGGGGCCAGTTCAGACGTCCCTTTGCCCATTATGAAGATCCATCTATTCCTGGGGTACTTCATGATGTTCCAAGGCAGTTTGCGAGAAACAGCACCCTAGATGGGGTCAATTGAGACTTCCCTTTGCCCATTTCTATGATCCATCTATCCCTGGGGTACTTTGTGATGTTCCCATGGCATCTGGGATGTACAGCACCCTAGATGGGGTCAGTTCAGATCTCCCTTTGCCCATTCCTATGCTCCATCTATTCCGGGGGTACTTCGTGATTTTCCCATGGCATCTGGGATGTACAGCACCCTAGATGGGGTCAGTTCAGACTTCCCTTTGCCCATTCCTATGCTCCATCTATTCCTGGGGTACTTCATGATGTTCCCAGGTCATCTGGGAGGTACAACACTCTAGATGGGGCAAGTTCACACTTCACTTTGCCCATTATGAAGATCCATCTATTCCTGGGGTACTTCATGATGTTCCAAGGCAGTCTACGAGATACAGCACCCTAGATGGGGTCAGTTCAGACTTCCCTTTGCCCATTCCAATGCTCCATCTATTCCTGGGGTACTTCATGATGTTCCCAGGTCATCTGGGAGGTACAGCACTCTAGATGGGGTCATTTCAGACTTCCCTTTGCCCATTATGAAGATCCATCTATTCCTGAGGTACTTCATGATGTTCCAAGGCAGTCTACGAGATACAGCACCCTAGATGGGGTCAGTTCAGATTTCCGTTTGCCCATTCCTATGCTCCATCAATTGCTGGGGTACTTCATGATGTTCTGAGGTCCTTTGGGAAACACAGAACCCTAGATGGGGTCAGTTCAGAATTCCTTTTGCCCATTCCTACCCTCCATGTATTCCTTGGGTACTTCATGATGCTCCCAGGCCATCTGGGACATACAGCACCTTCACCATGCTAGATCTGCCCCAGGTTATTCTCCTAGTTTCTTGTACAGCTCTTTGGTGAGCCTCCCAGGAGGCATTTAATAGTAGCTAGTGGTGGCTTCTCACTCTACCACAAAGATTATTCCTATCAGATATCCCTAATTTCCAGAATCTGAACCTGCAACCTTGTTTGATTGGTTAATTTGGGCAAGCTTGAATTTAGGAAAGTAGACTGGCATACGTGACCACATCCAAAGGCTGATAAGGTGTAGTGGTCTGACAATGAATAATTAGGCGTGGATACAAATGCACAGTAATGGTCCTCGCCTACCTGCACTCTGGCCTCAGTCAGCTTGGTCCTCTGTGCCAGTTCCTCCCGGGTGTATATATCTGGGTAATGTGTCCTCTCAAAAGCCTTCTCCAGCTCCTCTAGCTGTTCTGCCGTGAAGGTTGTACGACTGCGTCGCTGCTTCCTTTTCAGTGGAAGATCTGGTTCTGATTCCACATCTGATCCCTCGTCCAGACGATTCCCTAATAAAATAATACAATAAAAAGTGTTTTTCTTCTATAAATGTTAACAAAAAAACTTCTTAACACACATTAATGTGAGGTAAGTCACAGGTAAAAAGACTAAGGAGGGAATAGATCAAAACTGGAGCAGACAAAATCTGGAACAGCTATGCATGGCAACCAATCATTAGCTTCTAACGTCAGCTTGTAGGTGGAGCGCAGCGCGGTGTGGTAGAAATAATGCACACAGTCCAAGTATGATACAAGAACGTATATTAAAGCGATGCAAAACCAGTTCACAGTAAACCTGGGGGGAAGACAACCCAACTGGGAACACTCATGGATTCCAGCAACAGGTTCCAGCCGAACTGATAGCAACTTTTACGAGTGGCGGAATGTGGCCTACAGAGAAGTTGCAATCCCTATGCTTTCCCTCCTCATCCGGACCCTTTCCGTGCCGCTAGTTCTGTCCCTTAACAGACGGAGCACCTGTCCCCAATCTACCCACTCGCAAATGCGCACCAAGCCCGGGGGGAACCAGGGCCCTAAATAGGGCCCTAAATAGGTTCTGCCTGACCCAAGATGGCCACCAGGGTTACATGGGGCAGCAGCATCCAATCGGAAACCTTGCCCAGTGACGCAGGAAACCATAGAGGAACCATGTTCCTCTTGACTTCCTCTCCAACTGCAGCACTGCTGTAGGTGAGTGCCACCTAAGTAGACAGCATGAATCCTCCCCCATGCTAGCCCAAATCGCCTCGTTAATGCCTGTGAACCACCCCCCCCCCCCCCAACGTGTCTTTAGTTCAATTTCCCCCTCCCTCCCTAAAACTTAAAAACCTAAAATGCTAAAATTCACCTAGCGGTGCCTCCCTCACATGAGTTTGCTGCACCGGGGGAAGCCGCCCCCTCCTGCCCACCCCTTGTCCTGGCTCCAGAGGTAGGCACAGACACAGACTCCGACCCCCTTCCATTGACCACCAATTATCTCTAATGCCCCGTACGCACGATCGGATTTTCCGACAACAAATGTTGGATGTGAGCTTGTTGGCTGAAAGTCCAACTGTGTGTACGCTCCATCGAACATTTGCTGGCGAAATTTCAGCCAACCAACGTTGGCTGGAAGGTTCTCAAATTTTCCGCCAACAAAAATTTTGTTGTCAGAATTTCCGAAAGTGTGTACACAAGTCCGACGCACAAAAGTCCTACGCATGCTTGCTCGGAATCAAGCAGAAGGAGCCGCACCGGCTATTGAACTTCCTTTTTTCTCGGCTCGTCGTACGTCTTGTCCGTCACCGCGTTCCCACGTTCGTAATTTGTGCGACCGTGTGTATGCCAAGACAAGTCGAAGCCAACAAGCTTCGAACAAAATTCCACGTTTTTTGTTGTCGGAAAGTCCGATCGCGTGGACGGGGCGTAAGCGTTACCTGCTCTCCGTAGAACAGATCATTTGCTATGTTAGTAGCTCTCCTAGCTTTAAAGATCCAATCAGCTCTAAGCCCTTGTACACACGGGTCGGACATTCCGACAACCAAATCCGTCGGATTTTGTCCGTCGGGTTTTGTCCGAAATTGTTGCATACACACGGTCGGACAAAGTTGTCGGAAAATCCGATCGTTCAGAACGTGGTGACGTTATTTCGTTACGACGGGACTACGTTCAGGCTAGTAGCCAATAGCTTTGGTGCAGGGCTGTTTTTAAGGCAGGGCAAAAGGGGCAGCTGCCCTGGGCCCTGTCATTGTTGTGGGGCCAAAAGCAGCTGCCTCATACTTGCCAACTATGCTGGTTTAAATTCCCTCGTCCCTTGAGGTTTTAGTCCCGTGCTGTGTCCTGATATCTCAGTGTGAAGTGCTGCTACTAATGCTGGCCAGCTCTGCCCTATTATTGTGTACAGATGACTCACCTGCAGACCCTGTGTTTACATGTAATTTACAGGCATTCATATGTAAATAGCAGTGGCTTTTATATGTAAATAGCGGCGGGCGGCGGCATTGATATGTATATCATGCCCCCCTGAGGTCATATCCACAGTAATCTCTAGCAACCAATCAACAAGCAGAAATCATGTGCTGTAACCTCTAGCAACTAATCAGTGAGCCGTGATGTGTGCTGTAACCTCTAGCAACCAGTCAGTGAGCGGTAATGATACACTGTAACCTCTAGCAACCAGTCAGTGAGCGGTAATGATACACTGTAACCTCTAGCAACCAGTCAGTGAGCGGTAATGATACACTGTAACCTCTAGCAACCAGTCAGTGAGCGGTAATGATACACTGTAACCTCTGGCAACCAGTCAGTGAGCGGTAATGATACACTGTAACCTCTAGCAACCAGTCAGTGAGCGGTAATGATACACTGTAACCTCTAGCAACCAGTCAGTGAGCGGTAATGATACACTATAACCTCTGGCAACCAATCGCAATAGCTGCCTGATCTGATTCAGTAAACTGATTTTGAGTCTAGCTGCTATTTATTGTATGTCTCAGAGCAGGTGGAGAGCGGAACTGTATGGGGGGGGGGGCCCAAGAAAAGTTTTGCCCCGGGTCCAATCAATATTAAAGACAGCCCTGCTTTGGTGTAGGAATTTGATCTAAACATGCGTGGCACTTTGTCCGATCGGAATTCTCTGCACACGATCGGACAAGGTCCGATCGGATCATGTTGTCGGAAAATTTTACCGACAAGTTGGATAAACTTGGTCCGTCGGAGTACAGTCCGATGGAGACCACACACAGTCGGATTATCCTCCGACAACACGGTCCGATCGGACACATTCCGTCGGGAATCTCCGACCGCGTGTACAAGGGCTAAGATTTTAGAAAACAAATATGGAAATATGAAACATGGAAATTTATATTTTTTTTACCAACAATCCCCTTTAACTGAAGAGAAAAATTTTGATTTGAATTTGTAGCTTCGCTGATTACCCCCCTCCCCCCCTCGCCGCCCCCATAGCCAGATCTTTGGATGAAATGAGTTCTATACTCAATGTACAGGGGAGCGCTTTCATCCTGATTACTCCATAATGATGCAATTAACAGCCTCCAGCTCAGAACTATTAACACTTCCAGCTTGGAGCGGCGTACACCTATCCAGATAATCTCTGGAAATGTGCCCACCTTGTCCGTATATTTGCTGCTCAGTAATTTTAGTTAATCCTCTTAGCTGGAGTAAGGAGGTGACCTTGTCCCTCTCAGGTCAGCCGACTTTTTAATGGAAATGTGCGTCTGCAGGAATTCGCCCATCTGAATAGAACACAAAGACGTGACGCGTAACGGGACCTCGAGGTGGAAAATCTTCACTTGGTTCTTGTTCTTTTTTTTTTTGATATTTGTAAATGCTTTACTGGTTTTAATTAAAGGCCATTTTTACCATACATCTCAATACTCCTGATAGGGCCTGCAGTCCTCCTGCCAGGGCCACATACCCTTACTGTGATAGTAAAGCAGCACAGCTTCACTGTATCTGAAATGACTGAGCCAGAGATAGTGTGTGTTCAGCATTTACACACTTTTGGAAAGAAAAATAAAAAATAATCAGAGGATGGGGGTTCAGTCTTCTTCCTCGGGATTGCAGTTAGGGGCGAGCACAGACAGATCATGCATCCCATTGACCCCCCAAAATAATCTTTAAGTAAGGTGAATGCAGAAAATAAATAGTTCAGAGTGACGGGTTTAGGAGAAAGTATTATTATTTGCTGCCCTCGTAGCTTCAGAAAGTGAGACAAAACTGTTAATGTATTACATTTTATCACTTTACAAAATGTAAATCTTAAGCACAGGGTTCAGTTCTGGCCAACAATTCTCAGGAAGGATGTGCTTGAACCGGCGAGAGTCCGTAGAAGGGTAACAAAGCTAAGATGGGTGCTGACCTCAAATTTGGAGGATGGAGGAGTTCAGTTATGGGGGGGGGTGTAGGAGCTCAGTTATGGGGAATGTAAGAGCTCAGTTGTGGGGGATGAAGGAATTTGGTTATGGGGGATGGAGGACCTCAGTTATAGGGAATAGAGGACCTCAGTTATGGGGGGATGGAGGACATCTGTTATGGGGGATGGAGGACACCTGTAATGGGGGATGGAGAACCTTGGATATGGTTGAAGGAGGACCTCAATTATAGGGAATGGTGGATCTTAAGTATGAGGGAATAAAGGACCTCTTTTAGGGAATGGAGGAGCTCAGTTATGGTGAATGAAGGACCTCAGTAATGGGGGATGGAGGAGCTCAGTTATGGAGAATAGGAGGACCTCAGTTATGGGGGTTGGAGGGCCTCAGTTATGGGGGATGGAGCACCTCAGTTATAGGGAATGGAGGACCTCATTTATGGGGGATGGAGGATATCTGTTATGGGGGTTGGAGAACCTTGGATACGGGGGAAGGAGGACCTCAATTATGGGGAATGGTGGATCTTAGTTATGGGGATGGAGAGCCTCAGTTATGAGGGATGGAGGAGCATAGTACTAGGGAATGGAAGACCTTAATTAAGGGGGTGATAGAGGAGCTCAGTTATGGGGGATGGATGACCTCCGTTATTGGGGATGAAGGACCTCAGCTTTGGGGGATGGAGGACTTCAGTTACAGAGAATGGGGGACCTCAGTTATGGGGGATGGAGAACATCTGTTATGGGGGTTGGAGAACCTTGGATATGGGGGAAGGAGGACCTCAATTATAGGGAATGGCGGATCTTAGGTATGGGGATGGAGGACCTCAGTTATGAGGGATGGAGGAGCTTAGTACTAGGGAATGGAGAACCTCAATTAAGGGGGAATGGGGAGCTCAGTTATAGCGGATGGAGTTATGGGGGATAGATGACCTCCGTTATGGGGGATGGAGTTATGGGGGATGGAGTTATGGGGTTGGAGGACCTCAGTTATGAGGGATGGAGGAGCTTAGTACTTGGGAATGGAGAACCTCAATTAAGGGGGAATGGGGAGCTCAGTTATGGGGGATGGAGTTATGGGGGATAGATGACCTCCGTTATGGTGGATGGAGTTATGGGGGATGGAGGACCTCAGCTTTGGGGGATGGAGGGCTTCAGTTATAGGGAATGGGGGGCCTCAGTTATGAGGTATGGAGCACATCTGATATGGGGCATGGAGAACCTTGGTTATGGGGAAGGAGGACCTCAATTATAGGGAATGGTGGATCTTTATTCAACTTTACAATCTATGTAACTATGTATATGGATATAAGCATGTTTTGGTATGAGATAGAGGCCAGCTGGTCACATTCACCAATCTACCTAAAAAAATACTTGAAATTACAATGGATTAATATGAATTGTATGCTATAGACATGTTGTAAAGCCTCTATGGCTGATTATCAGATCCTTGTATCTTCCTCAAAATAAAATTTGTTAAAATATATATATAAATAAATAAATAAATAAAAAGGATTCCCATTAGGAAAGGCTAAATGATGGGAGCTTTGGGGCAACATTTGGCCCTCCAGCTGTTGAGACCTGGGACTTGTAGTTCCCGGACAGCTGGAGGAACACAAGAAGCCCATAACGGAGACCTTTGGTGGATATCATTAATATAATGGAGGGAGCTGGCAGACAGACTACAGCCACTCTTAATCTCCCCGCGGCCTCACTTTGTAAGAAAAGAAACACAACTATCTGGATTCCCAGCTGCTCTTTCCTTACAGTTATGACAGGTCTGACGGGGGAGGGGGGGGGGGGACGAAGAGAGTTCGAGAAGCGCTGCCACAAAACATCAAAATCCCGGGCACGGAGACCCCCGAACCCTGGAAACAGCTGGAAACAGATTGCTGCAGCTTTCTGGCTAATAAATAACATTTTTTCTGAATTCGGTCACCAGACGACACGAACAGAGAGGTCTCCAGCGATGGCGGTGAAACGCCATTGTACCCTGGCGCACCATTACGAAGGTACGTCGTGGTCGCTATCTGTATTCTCCACCCCCTCCCCCTACCCCCCCACCCCCCCCCCCCCACCGCCCCCCCCCCCCCCACCGCCATCCACTTTATTACCATTTAATGTAGTGTAGAATCCATGGCGTGCGGCAATGGAAGGAAAATAAAGCCAGTAATATCTGATATGTGTTTTAATCAAGGAGTTTGGCCCAAGCAGAATGACACTCTGGGCCGGCGGAGTGCCCCTGAATACCAAACAGGCCGGGGAGCGGGGTTCGGAAAATGAAAAGTGATTTACAGCTCAGCTGGAGTTGGAGAAGCCGCAAAGCAATATTTCGGGAGGGGGGAATACGGGATCGGGCTTATTTCTTTTTCTTTTTTTTTTTTTTAAACTAAAGCAGCCAACTGTGACACAAGAAACCTTTAGGTTGTGGATGTCAAAGCGCAATCCAGGTTCTGTGGCTCCCATGATCCTTTGCAGCGGCAGACCGCGGCCTCATTCATGAGTGAAATCTGGCTTTATATTCATTGCAATGGGGATTTTCATCTGATACTCTTCGCATGGGCATGGCGGAGGTGAAAAGCCCGTAGAAACGAAATCTCTGATCAGCTCATTATGTGGACGGATATCAGGAAGAATACATAATGGGGTGGACAGCTTAAGTGTTTGATGTCCAATTAGAGTGCCAGCTCTTAGGGTCGGATTATTCTCTGAAGGTGGTGATTGAAAGGCTTTGGTGCAACACTTCGATCTGAGAGTCTAAAGCCTTAGAATATAAAGTCCATTAAGTCTACTTCAGGTGGGAACTATAAGGTATTATCATTGAGTACATGCATCGAGCGTCCACGCTATATTACCAAAAGTATTGGGACGCTTGCTTTTACATGCACGTGAACTTTAATGGCATTAGACCATAGGGTTCAATATTGAGTTGGCCCACCCTTTGCAGCTATAGCAGCTTCACCTCTTCTGACAAAGTTGTCCACAAGGCTTAGGAATGTCCAAGCCCCCCCCCCGCTCTCTGCCTGCCTTTACACGCAAGTGAACTTTAATGGCATCCCAGTCTTAGCCATTGTACACACGGTCGGAGATTCCGACGGAATGTGTCCTATCGGACCGGTTTGTCGGATAATCCGACTGTGTGTGGTCTGCATCGGACTGTTTCCGTCGGAATATCCGTTGGACCCAATTTTCCAACTTGTTGGAAATATTTTCCGACAAACTGGTCCGATAGGACATACTCCGATCATGTGTAGAGAATTTTGATCGGACAAAGTGCCACGCATGCTCAGATCAAATTCCTACATCAAAGCTATTGGCTACTAGCCTGAACGTAGTCCCATCGTAACGAAATTACGTCATCACGTTCTGAATGATCGGATTTTTCGACAACTTTGTCCGACCGTGTGTACGCAACAGTTTCGGACAAGATCCGATGGACAAAATCTGACGGATTTGGTTGTCGAAATCTCCGACCGTGTGTACAGGGGCTAAGTCCGTAGGGTTCACTATTGAGTTGGTCCATCCTTTGCAGCTATAACAGCTTCACCTCTTCTGGGAAGGTTGTCCACAAGGTTTAGGAATGTCCAAGCCCCCCCCCCCCACTCTCTGCCTGCCTTTACACGCACGTGAACTTTAATGACATCCCAGTCTTAGTCCGGAGGGTTCAATATTGAGTTGGCTCCGCCCTTTCCAGCTATAGCAGCTTCAACTCTTCTGGGAAGGCCGTCCACAAGGTTTAGGAGGGTGTCTATGGGAATGTTTGATCATTCTTCCAGAAGAACATTTGTGAGGTCAGGCACTGATGTTGGAGGCCTGGCCTGCAGTCTCCGCTCTAATTCATCCCAAAGGTGTTCTATGCAGGCCAGTCAAGTTCCTCCACCCCAAACTCACTCATTCATGTCTTTATGGACCAAATCATTTGGTGGAGGCGGGGATTATGGTGTGGAGGTTGTTCTTCAGGGGTTGGGCTTGGCCCCTTAGTTCCAGTGATGGAAACTCCTAGGGTGTCAGCATACCAGGACATTTGGCCGACTTTCATTCCAAATGAAAGTTACACCCAAGCACTTAAACTATTCCCCCCCCCCCCCCCACCACTCCGATAAAATTAATTTTGAGCCCTGCCCCATCTCTACATATTGGAGGCACCTACTCACGAAAAATGTTGAATTGGCTACATATGTCCCATATGGCTGCAGAGTAACAATTCTAGGCCCATTATTAACGTTAAACTGATGACCTGCAGGGGCTTTAAAAATGTCACCTATGAAATCTACGGTACCAATGTTTGTCATCGTTTCACGGGCGCGCACAATTTTAAGGCTTAACATGTTGGGTATCTATTTACTCGGCGCAACCTCATCTTTTGTGTTTTACCCCAAAAAAATTGGGTAATACAAGGCATTTGTGTGCCCTAATATTAACTTTAATATATATTTAATGTGACATAAAAATCCAGAATGACCATTATTTCATTCTCCAGGGTATCTGCTTTCAGAAAGTGTATACTGTTTGGGGGGGGGGGTTTGATTAATCTTCAGACCTAAAAAAAAATTTTTAAAGCATGTGTGCGAAAAAACAAAAAAAACTGAAAAACGGTTGTGGCAGCGAAAGGGTTAAAGCGTAATTTCTCGTGACAAAAGCCGCGTTCCCCATCTAGAGGCTGCGTCGTGTTTTTTTGGAGCCGGACCTGGAATATGTCTGCAATTATAAGACTCTAATAGAGAAGAGTGATAACATCGGAGGGGAACGCGGGGTGAGATCTCTGGAAACGCTCGCACTGAAATCACAGCAGATGAAGAACACTTTCTATGTTATTATCTACAGACCCCAAAATCCCGAGCTCTAACCGCAGGGAGCTTTCCGCAGATTGCGTTTCCAGCGTGGCCGAATCTATCATCGCTCCCTGTGTCTGCAATAAAATTTCATTCCCAGGCCCGACCACATCACAAACCGCAACGAGGAGATCCCAGAGTCTCGCTTCACCAATATATTGGAGAGTATAAAGTTTTTTTTGTTCATGGATACATTTCAAAACTGCAATCAATGACCGGTGGTGCCTGGTGCTCAAATTACTTGGGGGGGGGGGGGGGGGGGGGTGGCGGCCCTCACCCAGCCAGCCAACCACCATAAACGCACTCTCACCCCCACCCCCCTCGCCACTCAATCGGTCACCGCTACCCTAGCACCACCCCCCCCCCCCGTCGATTGCCACTTCGCTTGCCCGCCAGGCGACCCCCCCCCCCATCAGCCCCACACTTACCTTTATCCCTGCATCTCTCTCCCCTCGAGCCCCAGCCCAGAGTCCCAGCGATCTTCTCCCGGCCAATCAGGAGTCCTGGAATCCGGGCCAATGGGGTCTTAGGATTCAATCAGGAAGCGGGCCCTGAGATACGATTGGCCGGGAGGAGAAACAGGAAGACATTTGCGAATATTATTTTCGCTAATGTTACACAATGGCGTGCGTGGTGACGTCACATCCATGCCCCCCCCCCCCCCCCCCGTTCTGTGCCTGCCTTTACGTGATGAACCTTAATGGCATCTCAGTCTTAGTCTGTAAAGGTTCAGTGCTTTGCGCCCCCAGACTCACTCTTTTTTGAGTCCAATTAGAGCCTCAGGCTCCAAACACGTGCTTCTAAAAAAAAAAAAAAAAAAAAACATCCATTGGAATCCATGCATTTATAATTTATTTGAATTTTTTTCTCGAAAGGTTGGCGCTATATCTTTCACTTGGAATACAGCTGGGTAAAATAAAAAATGTGTCTGTCTTCATTTCAGGCTGCATAGCAACAAAATGTGAATATTTAAAAGGGGGGGGGGGAGGTGATGCGACTATGTAACTATGGGGTCGATTTATTAAAGCTGGAGAATACAGACTCTGGTGCAACTGTACATGGCAGCCAATCAGCGTCTAACCTCAGCTTGTTCAATTAAGCTTTGGCAATAAAACCTGGAAGCTGATTGGTTTCTATGCAGAAGTGAGCCTGATTTTGCACTCTCCAGCTTTAGTAAATAAACCCCCTATGTATCTATTTCCCTATGTGACTATGTATCTATATAAATATAAGTTACCTGTATGAATAAACCATATTACTTTGGCTAGCCAGCTGAGTACCCAGCAGGAAAATGCACCTTATATCCCAACATTCTGGGCAGCATAGGATACGAATATGTGGACTATATCCTATGGTCTGTATTTCTCCTGGAAGCATCCTCATGATGCATAACCCAAGTTCATCCTCTATATCCTATGGTCTGTGTATTGCTCTTGGAGGCATTCCCATGATACATAACCCAAGTTCTTCCTCTATATCCTATGGTCTGTGTATTGCTCTTGGAGGCATTCCCATGATACATAACACAAGTTCTTCCTCTATATCCTATGGTCTGTATCGTTCCTCGAGGCATTCCCATGATACATAGCCTAAGTTCTTCCTCTATATCCTATGGTCTGAAATGTTCTTGGAGGCATCTCCATGATGCATAATCCCAGTTCTTCCTCTATATCCTATGGTCTGTGTATTTCTCTAGGAGGCATTCCCATGATACATAACCCAAGTTCTTCCTCTATATCAGTGCTTCTCAACCTTACTAGTGCCGGGGCCCCTTGATAAAATTTCCCAAGTTGTGGGGACCCCTAGCAGTAAAATTATTTTCATAGCGTGGGTTTTCAGCACCTGAGGCAAGACTTGGCAGCCGCAAAAAGTTTTGGGAGAGCGGTGCAGGCATCAGGAACAGACCAGGATTTGATGACCCCTGGCAAATCATCATTCGACCCCTGAGGGGGTCCCGACCCCCAGGTTGAGAACCACTGCTCTATATCCTATGGTCTGAATTGTTCTTGGAGGCATCTCCATGATGCTTAACCCAAGTTCTTCCTCTATATCCTATGGTCTGTGTATTGCTCTTGGAGGCATTCCCATGATACATAACACGAGTTCTTCCTCTATATCTTTTGGTCTATATTGCTCCTCAAGTCATTCCCATAATACATAACCTAAGTTCTTCCTCTATATCCTATGGTCTATATTGCTCCTCAAGTCATTCCCATAAGACATAACCTAAGTTCTTCCTCCATATCCTATGGTCTGTGTATTGCTCTTGAGGGCATCCCTATAATACATAAGCTAAGCTCTTCCTCTATATCCTATGGTCTGTATTATTCTTGGAGGCATCTCCATGATGCATAACCCAAGTTCTTCCTCTATGTCCTATGGTCTGTGTATTGCTCTTGAGGGCCTTCTCATGATACATAATACAAGTTCTTCCTCTATATCCTATGGAATGTATTGTTCCTCGAGGCATTCCCTTTGCTACATAACCTAAGTTCTTCCTCTATTTTGAAAGGTCTGAACTATTCTTGGAGGCATCTCCATGATGTTTAACCCAAGTTCTTCCTCTATGTCCTATGGTCTGTGTATTGCTCTTGGAGGCATTCCCATGATACATAACACAACTTCTTTCTCTATATCCTATGGTCTGTGTATTGCTCTTGAGGGCATCCCTATAATACATAAGCTAAGCTCTTCCTCTATATCCTATGGTCTGTATTATTCTTGGAGGCATCTCCATGATGCATAACCCAAGTTCTTCCTCTATGTCCTATGGTCTGTGTATTGCTCTTGGAGGCATTCCCATGATACATAACACAATTTCTTTCTCTATATCCTATGGTCTATATTGCTCCTCAAGACATAACCTAAGTTCTTCCTCTATATCCTATGGTCTGAATTATTCTTGGAGGCATCTCCATGATGCATAACCCAAGGTCTTCCTCCATATCCTATGGTCTGTGTATTGCTCTTGAGGGCATCCCTATAATACATATCCTAAGCTCTTCCTCTATATCCTATGGTCTGTATTATTCTTGGAGGCATCTCCATGATGCATAACCCAAGGTCTTCCTCCATATCCTATGGTCTGTGTATTGCTCTTGAGGGCATCCCTATAATACATATCCTAAGCTCTTCCTCTATATCCTATGGTCTGTATTATTCTTGGAGGCATCTCCATGATGCATAACCCAAGTTCTTCCTCTATGTCCTATGGTCTGTGTATTGCTCTTGATTGCCTTCCCATGATACATAACACAAGTTCTTCCTCTATATCCTATGGTCTGTATTGTTCCTCGAGGCATTCCCTTGCTACATAACCTAAGTTCTTCCTCTATTTCGTAAGGTTGAACTATTCTTGGAGGCATCTCCATGATGCTTAACCCAAGTTCTTCCTCTATAATATTCTATGATCTGTATTGCTCCTGGAAGCATCCCCATGATATATAACTGTAGTGAGTGTTGTACCTGGCCTGTTCTGCTGATTCTAGCTTTTTATGCTGGCCTTCACTTAGGGTATGAATGGTGGCGGCCATCAGGAGGCAATGAGTGACAGGGACTGGGGGGGGGGGGGAGCTGGGCATCTTTAGCCTTTTCTGAAGCATGTCCGACGCCGTGAGATGCCTTTTATTGTGTCACCTTGCGTGAAACTCTGAGCAGTTTTTGTGGCCGATCTTTGAGAGCCCGGCAAAGGCTGCACCTTAGGGGGCCATTACACGCTGAATGTCCCAGTGACAGCCCTGAACGGGGCAATGTGATATCAATACACCCAGACGTGTGAACACTACTCCTTGCATATTAAAACCTCTGGGAGGAAAGGAGGGAGGGGGGGGGGGGCGCTGGGACTGGGGCGAGGGGCTAATGATCATTTTCAGGAGCGCTGCAGTTGTTGTGTTTTTACCCTTTCAGTGCCATTAGGGGTCGACACTAATGAGCCGCTTCCGAACCATGGGGGGGGGGGGGGCAGACACAAGTGCTATGGAGAACAGATAGGGATTGGGAAGCTTCGAGCAGTGCTGAGCACTTAAAGGGTCAATGCATCAGCTGCAGGATGCTGGGGGGGGGGGGGGGCATCTTGTCAAGTCTAACTTTTCTATGGCTGGTGTAGCCGTATCAGTGAATCATCCAACTTCTGTCTCATTACTCATTGGCAACGGCACTTTGTGTAATGCCGTTTGCCTAAATTTAAAAGTTCAAGGGGTGCCGGGACAAGGCCCTTTACACCCAAGACAAAAAATCCCCCCCCCCCCCCCACAATGAGCTGCAAACCACTTCAGTGGCCAGCATGGTTTACAGGTCCTACTCTGTTTTCGCCAAACTCCTACTGAGGCCCCAACAAGGTGGCCACTTCTTCGGGTCTACACCTTGGCCCAGCCCCATGCCCAAAACTTTTTTTTTTTTTTTTGCTTGATTTAATTTCACTTTCAAAAAATCTGAGTTGGTAGAAAACTTTTTAAACATTTTCAACTAAAAGTGGAAATAGAAGAAGGAAATAATATTTTTTTGTAGAGCTTATTTAGTCAATGATTGTTCTCCTCTCCCTTTGTAGCCTACTCAGTCCATCTGTAGGAGATGTGTCTGTCATCAACAACAATCGGTTCAGCTATATTGTATATTGTAGGGGGATATCTGTATGTGGAGGGGGCTTATTTTGGGGCCCTCGCTTTCTCATGGCTTCTTTATTTCTGGAGTGTATGTTTCCCGCATTTTATTTATTACATTTATTTATCTTTATTACTGTTAAAGGGAAATGTGGTGATGTGGCTTGTGTTTAGGAAGCAAATATTCAAGTTGTTATTGCAGTTTACCTTATTTACAATGTTTTTCTATATAGAAATATACCTGTGTGCATATATATATATATATATCCAGAGGGAGTTGCAGCTAGACATGTGCACCGTCGAAACATTCGTTCGCTTTCGCTTGATTCGATTTTTTCCTTTTTTTTCCGGATCATTCATTATAATCGCAATTCATAAATTCGCAAATTTGAAAGCTGATAAATTTGAGAATTCAAACATTCGTAGATTCGAAAATCCGAAAATTTGAAAATACTAAATTTGAAAGAATGAAAATCTGAAAAATCTAAATAATAACCAACTAACTAACTAATAATAACTAACTATTCAATTATAGGTATTGGAATTTCCTTTCAAATTTGGCTGTTAGTGAACATAACAAATACGAATTTATACAAAGTTATGAATTATCCGAAAATAACAAATGCCGCATCTAAACAAATGGAACAGATCGAATTAATAATAAATAATAATAATAAAAAGTTATTTATTATTATTGTTGTTTATTATTATTATTAATTTGTTACGTTCCATTATTCCATTATTATTAATTTGATAATGGCATTTGTTATTTTGTATTCATTATGTTCAGTTAATTAGTTAGTTAGTTGTCATTTAGAATTTTCGGATTTTCTTTCTTATTTTCGTATTTTTGAATTTTCAGATTTTCATATTTACGAATTTTCGAATATAGGATTTTAGGAAATTGTTTCATTCACTAACAGAAAAATTTGAAAGGAAATTCCAATACCTATAATTTAATAGTTATTTATTATTAGTTAGTTAGTTGTTATTTAAAATTTTCGTTCTTTCTAATTTTCGGATTTTCTTATGTTCATATTTTTTAATTTTCATATTTTCTAATTTTGGAGTTTTTCGAAATTATGATTTTACGAATTCGTTACGTCCACTAACAGCCATATTCAAAAGGAAATTACAATACCTTATAATTTAATAGTTATTATTTCAGATTTTCGGGTTTTCAGATCTTCGAATTTTCAATTTTAGAATTTACGAATATTCGGAAAAATTAGTTAAACGGGTTTTCGTTAATTCGGATGTATCCAAATTGATGAATTTGTCAAAAATTAATTTAAAAAAATAATTCGGAAAGAAACAAATTGCACATGTCTAGTTGCAGCATATAAATAAAATGTATAAACCTTTTGAAAAATCAAAAAAACTTAAAACATATTGGCAACAGTTTAGGCCAATGAGCCTGTTGTGGATATTAGTAAAATGTTTGCATTATCCAAAATACTACCCTAGCATGCCCATTTACTACCCTAGCCTGTCCATGATATACTTCCCTAGCCTGCCCCTATACTACCTAGCCTGTCTATATATCACTTTAGCCGGTCTATATACTACCCTAGCCTGCCCCTATACTACCTTAACTTGTCCATGTACTACCCTAGCCTGTTTATATACTACCCTAGCATGCCCATTTACTACCCTAGTCTGTCCATGATATACTACCCTAGCCTGCCCCAATACTACCCTAGCCTGTCTATATACCACTCTAACCTGTCTATATACTACCCTAGCCTGAGTATATACTACCCCAGCCTGCCCCTATACTGCCTTAACTGCCTTAACCTGTCCATATACTACCCTAGCCTGTCCATATACTACCCTAGCGTGCCCATTTACTACCCTAGCCTGTCTATATACCACTCTAGCCTGTCTATATATTACCCTAGCCTGCCCCTATACTGCTTTAACTTGTCCATATACTACCCTAGCCTGTCCATATACTACCCTAGCATGCCCATTTACTACCCTAGCCTGTCCATGATATACTACCCTAGCCTGCCCCTATACTACCCTAGCCTGTCTATATACCACTCTAGCCTGTCTATATACTACACCAGCCTGCCCCTTTACTGCCTTAACCTGTCCATATACTACCCTAGCCTGTCCATATACTACCCTAGCATGCCCATTTACTACCCTAACCTGTCTATGTACTGCCCTAGCCTGTCTATACACTACCCTAGCCTGCCCCTATACTGCCTTAACTTGTCCATATACTACCCTAGCCTGTCCATATACTACCCTATATGCCCATTTACTACCCTAGCCTGTCCATGAAATATTACCCTAGCCTGTCTATATACCACTCTAACCTGTCTATATACTACCCTAGCCTGTCTATATACTACCCCAGCCCGCCCCTATACTGCCTTAACCTGTCCATATACTACCCTAGCCTGTCCACATACTACCCTAGCATGCCCATTTACTACCCTAGCCTGTCTACATACTGCCCTAGCCCACCCCTTGGAATTGAACATAATGGTATGTCATATAATTTTGCATATAGACAAAAATCTGACTTCCTGATAAATTTAATTTTAATTTTAATTATTATGATATAAAATAATGGATGTTGGGGCCTTTTGGTGGGCGTGACTTTTTTTTTTTTTTTTTTGGGAGGGGTGGGGCAGCAAATCATTCTTGGACTCAGGCAGCACAATGTCTTGGGCCAGCCCAAGTTTTTTTTTTTTCTAGGTGCTTCTGCATCTTCTTTTGGGTTTGCCACCCAAAACCGAAGCCCTAAATTTACAAGTCTGAAGGCACATTCGATTTTCTCTCCCTTGGGCTGATATGAATTGTTCTACTTTCTCAGTAGAGTCGGTCTCTTCTATACACATAAACGATGAATATATTATATATGTACTGGAGATGGTGGTGAGGCCAAAGCCTCAGACGGTAGATGTTGGAGAAGATCTTTTGAAAAGGCCTCGAAAGATAACATCTTCTCAGATAGGAGCAGAACTCCCGAGTAAATATATGAAGCGCTTTATTGTGACGACTGTCCACACAGCTCTCCACCCCTCCGTCCTCTCCTCCCGGTAATATTTTTTTTTTCTTTTGGCCACCGAAAAACCTCAAACCAGGCAGCCAAAACGCTCACTGGAAGGCGGTGGAGAAAATGGGACAAATTTCTGATTCGTAACACTCTCGGAACAAGTTTATTGTCATCGTTGCAAGTGCAGATGTATAAATACTGCGAAGTGGAGATTCCCCCCGTCCATGGACGATGAAAAGCAGAAAATAAGAAATTTTCTGGCCGTAAGTGGCGTAGGCTAATGGTGATTTTTGAAGCATTGGACCATGGAAGTTACTTAGCACATTGATTACTGTGAAGCCGGGGCAGGAGGCTTTATTTCTTAATTACTGTTACACATTGTGTCAAGCTAACACTCCCAGGCAGTCTACCAGTCACAGTTGGCCAAGACGTAGAAAAAAAAAAAAAAAAAAGAACCCTGGCAGAGTTTTGTATGATGTGCCCGTGATGGCCAAAACCGTTAGGGGTGCCAAGACGACAGCAACCGGGGGCCACCTGCACTCCAGGGTGACAAAGCTTCGCTGTAATGGGCTCAATGCAATTTAAGTTACATTGGCACATCGTCTGAGACCTTTCCCGTCTAATGTTGGCCTCGTTCCTAGTCCTGCAACCAATTTTCAGGCTGCTGTAATCGGGTCATGTGTAGGGTTAACAAGAGATTGATGACAAAGCATCAAAACCGCATTCACCTCTCTCAAAGACAGTTTTCAATATGCAGGAAATGTTCTGTTATATGTGCAAAGGATTTTCCATGAATACACGTCTTCATTTATGATACAGTTTACCTGAAAGCAATCATTATAAATCGACTTTCACAATATTTACTGGACCATAATGTTTTCATCATACTTCATATAGGTCCTTCCCTCTACAATGCAAATTGCTTCCCTATTCGTTGATTATTGAGGCCACCTACAGATTTCATTTTTCTCAGAAAGTCTGCGCCGAGGCGTTAGATTCTCCTAATAAGTGTGAGCAGGGCTTTTTTTCTTAGAGAATAGGTGCAGGTACTCCCCCCTTTACATCACCACTTTTCTCCACCCCTACCCACCTCCGAGCATTGTCCCTTGGTTCCACCTCCGAGCATTGTCTCTTGGTTCCACCTCCGAGCATTGCCCATTTTTTGTGGTTCCACCTCCAAGCATTGTCCCTTGGTTCCATCTGCAAGCACTGTCCCTTGGTTCCACCCCCTACCCACCTCTGAGCACTGTCCTTTGGCTCCACCCCCTACCCACCTCTGAGCACTGTCCCTTGGCTCCACCCCCTACCCACCTCTGAGCACTGTCCCTTGGTTCCACCCCCTACCCACCTCCGAGCACTGTCCCTTGGTTCCACCCCTACCCACCTCTGAGCACTGTCCCTTGGTTCCACCCCCTACCCACTTCCGAGCATTGTCCCTTGGTTCCACCTCCAAGCACTGTCCCTTGGTTCCACCCCCTACCCACCTCTGAGCACTGGCCCTTGGTTCCACCCCCTACCCACCTCTGAGCACTGTCCCTTGGTTCCATCCCCTACCCACCTCCGAGCATTGTCCCTTGGTTCCACCTCCGAGCATTGTCCCTTGGTTCCACCTCCGAGCATTGTCCATTTTTTGTGGTTCCACCTCCGAGCATTGTCCCTTGGTTCCACCCCCTACCCCCCTCTGAGCACTGTCCCTTGGCTCCACCCCCTACCCACCTCTGAGCACTATCCCTTGGTTCCACCCCCTACCCACCTCCGAGCACTGTCCCTTGGTTCCACCCCCTACCCACCTCCGAGCACTGTCCCTTGGTTCCACCCCCTACCCACCTCCGAGCATTGTCCCTTGGTTCCACCTCCAAGCACTGTCCCTTGGTTGCACCCCCTACCCACCTCTGAGCACTGTCCCTTGGTCCCCCCCCTACCCACCTCTGAGCACTGTCCCTTGGTTCCACCCCCTACCCACCTCTGAGCACTGTCCCTTGGTTCCACCCCCTACCCACCTCCGAGGACCGTCCCTTGGTTCCACTCCCTACCCACCTCCCAGTATCCCCCCTTTAGGAAAATGCAGAACCAAGTATAATTTTGTGATGCTACGTAATTTGTATGGACTTTGTTAATGATAACATGGAAAGCAGTAAAATAGATAACCTGTAGCCAGCAACACTAGACCCCTTCACAAAAAATAGACCCCCCCAGCAACAATAGACCTCCCACCAAAAACAATACCTACTCCCCGCAAAATAGATCCACCCCAGCAACAAAAGGTCTCCCAGTAGCCAGCATCAACAGACTCCTCACTCAATAGGCCCTTCCCAGCAACAATAGATCTCTCTGCAACAATAGATCCCCTCCAGAGATAACAGATCCCCCAGCAGCCAGGAATAGACCCTCCAGCACCCCCCAGCCATTACATACATTCAGTGCCAGAGGTGCCAGAACTGCTAGCCCCGGCCCGCTTCCGTGGGAAACTTGGAAAGAAGAAAGAAATGGCTGCTGGATGTGCAACCATTTCTTTCTCCTTTCCTGGGTTCACACCTAAGACGGATCCGTCGCACAGCAGGGGTCCGGTGCGTCCTGGTTCACCGTTTTCAGGTCCGATTTCAGCCCGAATTTTGGGCCAAATTCGGATCTGAAATGGACCAAAAAAAGGCACACTTTGTTTTCCTGCAAGACGCACCGGACCCGCTGCGGAGATGTGTGAACCGGCTCCATAGAGAGCCAGTCACATTCTCCTGCTGTGCGAATTGGATGCATCCAATTCGCATAGGTGTTAACCCAGCCTTACTGTATGTAGGACTGTAGCCACCCTCTCTTGCTTTTTCCTGAGATGGACTAGGGATCGTATAGTCCCTAGTCTGAATCAGGAGCAAGCCAGAGAAGATGGCTATGTTCCTATACACAGTGGGACCAAGGCATGGTGGCTACAATTCTGCATACAGTGGGACCAGGGAAGGTAGGCTACATTCCTACATACAGTGGGATCAAGGCGGGGTGGCTACATTCCTACATAGAGTGGGACCAAGAGAGGGTGGCTACATTCCTACATACAGTGGGATCAAGGCAAGGTAGCTACATTCCTACATAGAGTGAAACCAAGAGAAGATGGCTACATTCCTACATACAGTGGGATCAAGGCGGGGTGGCTACTTTCCTATACGCAGTGGAATCTAGACGGGGTGGCTATGTTCCTACACACAGTGGGATCAAGACAGGGTGGCTACATTGCTACATACATTAGGGCCAATGCAGGGTGGCTACATTCCTACATACAGTGGGACCAAGGCGGGGTGGCTACGTTCCTACTTATAGTGGGATCAAGGCGGGCTGGCTATGTTCCTACATACAGTGGAATCTAGACGGGGAGGCTAGGTTCCTACACACAGTGAGATCAAGACAAGGTGGCTACATTGCTACATACATCAGGACCAAGACAGGGTGGCTACATTGGACCAAGGCAGGGTGGCTATGTTCCTACACACAGTGGGACCAGGACAGGGGGTTATGTTCCTACATACAGGGGGACCAGGGTGGTCACTTTCCTGCATACAGGGGTGCCAAGGCGGGGTGGCTACTTTCCTACACGCAGTGGAATCTAGATGGGATGACTATGTTCCTACACACAGTGGGATCAAGACAGGGTGGCTACATTGCTACATACATTGGGACCAAGGCACGGTGGCTATGTTCCTACACACAGTGGGACCAGGACAGTGGGTTACGTTTCTACATACAGTGGGATCAAGGCAGGGGGGCTACATTCCTACATACAGTGGGACCAAGAGAGGGTGGCTACATTCCTTCATACAGTTGGACCAAGGCGGGGTGGCTATGTTCCTACTTATAGTGGGATCAAGGCGGGCTGGCTATGTTCCTACATACAGTGGAATCTAGACGGGGAGGCTAGGTTCCTACACACAGTGGGATCAAGACAGGGTGGCTACATTGCTACATACATCAGGACCAAGGCAGGGTGGCTATGTTCCTACACACAGTGGGACCAGGACAGGGGGGTTACGTTCCTACATACAGGGGGGGGGGGGCAAGACAGGGTGGCCACTTTCCTGCATACAGGGGTACCAAGGCAGGGTGGCTATGCTCTTACATACAGTGGGACCAAGGCAGGGTGGCCACTTTCCTGCATACAGGGGTACCAAGGAAGGGTGGCTACGTTCCTACATACAGTGGGACCAAGGCAGGGTGGTTACATTTGCCTGTGCACACTCTAATCACCCCATGAACATTAACATTATCGCTCGGTGTGCCGGTGGGAAAATGGGAAAGATCGACGTCTTACCGGCTCTGCCATAAGACATCTAATTGATGCTTGAAATGTCCGCAGTGTTACTTTTCCTGCTGGAACAACATCTCCGAATCTCACAGACATCAGACCAACAAGCTACAAACATCCTGAGCTAGGTCTGCTTCTTTAAGGTTTCTCAACCTTCTAACTCTACCGAACCTGTCAGTAAATATTTAATACAATTTATTGACGACTAACCAAATTATTTCCGGTTTGAAATTACCCATTTCCCATAAAGATGTCACAAGTTTGTAAAGAATAAAAAAAAAAAAAGGAGGGACAAAAAAAAAAAAAAAAAAAACTTAAATAGAATAAGCTATCGGCAAAATTCAGAAGTGCAATGGAAAATTCCTGTTTTTAATAGAAGCGATTCGTTTTCCATAAGTGGTAACCTGAAGAATTGCAGTGGTGAGGAGAGGGCAAAGGGGTTGTGATCCCCCCGCTTCTCCCAGACTGCTGGCTGCCGGCCCAGACTCAGGTTCTACTCTCCACTTTGCCGAGAACGTCGCACGGCACGAGAGGCCATATGCCTGCGAGAGAAATGGACCGGCTCCAGTAAATAAAAGTGGAAGGGCCGAAATCAGGTACATTTTGTAAATTGCAAACAAATGCTGGCCTGTGCCGATCTCCGAGCGTCCTATCCGCAGACGGCTTCCGCCGAAAAAACAAACATCTGCTGACAGCCCTGATGGTTTTTTTTCTACCTCCTGCGGTCCGTTAAATTTACACCACCTCAACCGTCTACATGACAAAACAATTAAATGACATGCCTGGGTTCCCTCTTAATTAAATGTAGGCTTGTTAAGGAACCCGCCATGACCTGTTCCCAAGAAGGACACTTTAGATACAATGTATCCTTCTCTGAGAAGCTATAGATAATCTAGATCTGTTGGGTTCTTAGGCTTCCTGCTCTTTGATACATTGACTTCCTTTTTTAAAGCAAATACAGGAAACGAGTGAAAGCAATCACATTGCTGCTAAAGCAAACGCTGCCTCCTGATGTAAATCACTGCAGCAAGAATCCACAGAGCACTACACAGTGTTACTGGGAGTGTTACTGGGAGTGAATTTTCCAAACCTGATAGGCCAACTTAATGTAAAGCATTTTTTTTTCAACATGGCTTACAGTTTTAATAACTCTGTTTCTATTTATAGTTTGTAGTTCTGTTGGATTATGTGTAACACCAAATGTGTTCATTACATAAACAGGCGCCGCTTGCTGCTTACATGTCACCATAATTCTACCAATGTCTGCCTGGCTGACAAACAGGAAGTCTATCCTTCCCCCCAATGACGAGAAACACCACGGGCTCTGTAGCCTATCTTCCTGAGTCTGTCGTTACATGATCCACCCACCTCAGCACCACTTCCAAAAGTGATGACTGGTGATCCACAACTGCAACCAAGGTCTACCACCGGTTAGGGAGTGGGTGGGTTAGGAAGTATAGAAGCTCATAGAAATGGGTTAGGGAGTATACTGTAGAAGCTCATATACACATGGGATAGTGAGTATAGATGCTCATAGAATTGGTTTAGGAGTATAGAAGCTCAGACATGAGTTAGGGAGTATAGATGCTCATAGACATGGGTTTAAGACAATAGAAGCTCATAGACATGGGTTAGGGAGTATAGAAGCTCATATACATGTGTTAGGGAGTATGGAAACTCATAGACATGAGTTAGGGAGTGTAGAAGCACATAGACATGGGTTAGGAAGTGTAGAAGCACATAGACATGGGTTAGGAAGTGTAGAAGCACATAGACATGGGTTAGGAAGTGTAGAAGCACATAGACATGGGTTAGGAAGTGTAGAAGCACATAGACATGGGTTAGGAAGTGTAGAAGCACATAGACATGGGTTAGGAAGTGTAGAAGCTCATATAAATGTGTTAGGGAGTATGGAAACTCATAGACATGAATTAGGGAGTATAGAAGCTAATAAACATGGGTTAGGGATTATAGATCCATAAGATTGATTACGGAGTATAGACACTCATAGAAGTTGGTATGGAAATATAGAAGCTCATAGAAATGGGTGTGGAGGTAAAGAAGCTCATAGAAGAGGGTTAGGGAGTATAGAAGCTCATAGTTGTGGGTATGGAATTATAGAAGCTCATATAGGTGGGGTAGGGAGTATAGAAGCTCATAGAAGTGGGTACAAAGATAAGGAAGCTCATAGAAGTGAGTTAGGGAAGTGGGTACAAAGATATAGAAGTGGGTATGGAAGTATAGAAGCTTATAGAAATAGGTATGGGGGTAAAGAAGCTCACAGAAGAGGGTTAGGGAGTATAGAAGCTCAAGGTAGTGGGTATGGAAGTACAGAAGCTCATATAGGTGGGATAGGGAGTATAGAAGCTCATAGAAGTGGGTACAAAGATAAGGAAGCTCATAGAAGTGAGTTAGGGAGTAAATAAACTCATAGTAGTGGGAACAAAGATATAGAAGCTCATAGAAATGGGTATAGAGGTAAAGAAGCTCATATAAGTGGGTTAGGGAGTATAGAATCTAATAGAAGGGGGTACAAAGATATTGAAGCTCATAGAAGTGGGTTAGGAAGTATAGAATCTCATAGTAGTGGGTACAAAGATATAGAAGTGGGTATAGAAGTATTGAAGCTCATAGAAGTGGATACAAAGATATTGAAGCTCATAGAAGTGGTTTAGGAAGTAAAGAATCTCATAGTAGTGGGTACAAAGATATAGAAGTGGGTATAGAAGTATTGAAGCTCATAGAAGTGGGTATGAAGGTACAGAAGCTCAAAGAAATGGGTATGGAGGTAAAGAAGCTCATAGAAGTGAGTTAGGGAGTATAGAAGCTCATAGAAGTGGGTACAAAGATTCAGAAGCTCATAGAAGGGGTTTAGGGAGTATAGAAGAAGAACCCTCCCACTCTGCAGAAGACTCGGAACCTGGCACGTCATGTGACCAGGGAAGTGAGTTAAAACGAATCTTATGGATTTCTTTTACAAAATTATTTGAGAGATTACCCAATGGGGTGGAAGTGAATTAAAGAGTAACTCCACTTTTATTGGTAAACAAAACACTCTTCTTTGGGTGATCCGTGCACATTGCAGAAATCTTAATAAACTTTGTTGCTCCTCTGAAGAAAAAGACGCTTGTTTGGTTGTATCAATGTGCAAAGTGAATCTGAATGAGAAGGAATTTTTCATTATTAATTAACTGCTGCACTTGCAGTGTCCTAATGAGGAAAGTGGCTGGGTCTGCGTCCCTTTTTAGATGTAATTACCCCTTTGGGAGTATCCCACCAAAAATTTAATTTTTGTTGTGGGGGACCCCTAAATTCTGGCTTGTACCTTAGTGCAGACTTTTGGGGAAATCCGCACATATGAATCTGTAATGAATAGGTGGAAATTGCTATTCTTGTCCAGGTTTTTTTAAATAATCAACAAAAAATCCTCAGAAAATGACATCACTGTGGCATGAGGCAACGGCCGCTTCATTCAAGGATGATGTCACAGTTGTGAATTGACAGAATGTTTCTTGGTGCAGTCAGTGCATATGAATGACGGGTACTCTTATCTATTAACAGGCATTAGAATATTAAGGTTGTGTGGAGACACAGCGACGTCAAATGTCAACGTTATTCGTAAAACCGCCTTGTCTTTTACAACCCGTGTCATGCCCCTCCAATCTGACCTTCATTAGATTTGGTTTCACACATCACGAAGCTCGGTCAATACACAATCTAAACTCTCGCCAAGAAACAAGCCTTATGATTCACCATAGGCAGCGCAATCATGTGACGGGCTGAACGATGTACACAATCTGATAACCGTCTCCGAAATACTCTCATCAGTTCCAGTGAATTGTTCTGCATCCTTAATTTGGGGAGAAGCTATAGAGATGCCTTTCTATAGCAGACATTGCATCATGGGTAATTTTCCTATGGGTGGTTTGACCTGCCGTCAGCCCTGGGCTTGCTATCCAAACTGCTATTTCTTTCTTTTCCATTAAAGGTAGGGGATTATAGAAGCTCCTAGAAGTGGGGGTATAGAAGCTCATAGAAGTGGGGGTATAGAAGCTCATAGAAGTGGGTATGGAGGCATGCAAGCTCATAGGAAGCTCCTAGCAGTGGGTATGGAACTACAGAAGCTCGCAGAAGTGGGTTAAGGGGTATAGAAGGTCATAAAAGTGAATTAAGGACTATAGAAGCTTATAGAAGTGGGTATGGAATTATAGAAGCTCCTGTTAGTGGTTTAGGGAGTATAGAAGCTCATAGAAGTGGGTTAAGAAGTATACATAGAAGCTCATAGACATAGGTTAAGGGGTATAGAAGCTCATAGAAGTGGGTTAAGGGGCATAGAACCTCAAAGAAGTGGGTTAAGGGGCATAGAACCTCAAAGAAGTGGGTTAAGGATGATGAAGTGGGTCCCAGAAGTGGGTTATGGAGTACAGAAGCTCCTAGAAGGGGGTTAGGGAGTGTAGAAGCTCCTAGAAGGGGGTTAAGGAGTACAGAATCTCACAGAAGTGGGTTAGGGAATACAGAAGCTCCTAGAAGTGGGTTAGGGAGTGTAGAAGCTTCTAGAAGTGGGTTAGGGAGTGTAGAAGCTTCTAGAAGTGGGTTAGGGAGTGTAGAATCTCCTAGACGTGAGTTAGGGGGTACAGAAGTTCCTAGAAGTGGGTTAGTATAGAACCTCATATAAGTGGGTTAAGGATGATGAAGTGGGTCCTAGAACTGGGTTATGGAGTACAGAAGCTCCTAGAAGTGGGTTAGGGAGTGTAGAAGCTCCAAGAAGTGGATTAGGGCGTACAGAACCTCACAGAAGTGGGTTAGGGAATACAGAAGCTCATAAAAGTGGGTTAGGGAGTACAGAAGTTCCTAGAAGTAGGTTAGGGAGTGTAAAGGTTCCTAGAAGTGGGTTAGGGAGCAGAGGAGCTTCTAGAAGTGGGTTAGGGAATACAGAAGCTCATAAAAGTGGGTTAAGGAGTACAGAAGTTCCTAGAAGTGGGTTAGCGAGTACAGAAGTTCCTAGAAGTGGGTTACGGAGTATAAAAGTTCCTAGAAGTGGGTTAGGGAGTACAGAAGCTCCTAGACGTAGGTTAGGGAGTACAGAAGCTCCTAGACGTAGGTTAGGGAGTGTAGAAGTTCCTAGAAGTGAGTTAGGGGGTATAGAAGCTCTTAGAAGTGGGTTAGGGAGTATAGAAGCTCCTAGACGTAGGTTAGGGAGTACAGAAGCTCCTAGATGTAGGTTAGGGAGTGTAGAAGTTCCTAGAAGTGGGTTAGGGAGTATAGAAGCTCCTAGACGTAGGTTAGGGAGTACAGAAGCTCCTAGATGTAGGTTAGGGAGTGTAGAAGTTCCTAGAAGTGAGTTAGGGGGTATAGAAGCTCTTAGAAGTGGGTTAGGGAGTATAGAAGCTCCTAGACGTAGGTTAGGGAGTGTAGAAGCTCCTAGAAGTGGGTTAGGGAGTAGAGGAGCTTCTAGAAGTGGGTTAGGGAGTACAGAAGCTCAGTATCATAAGTATTGACCTGAGAGCTGCTGTCACAATTCAGGTGTCATTCAGTCTTCTTTGACGGGGGATGGTCAGAAAGGTTATATATTGGTCAGCTCTCTATATTTAGACTCTTCCCATGTTATGTGCCCCGGGCTGACATCCTCATTCCCTCTTATGGAGAACATGTGCTCTGAGGGTCTCTGAAGCTCTAGTTGGAGCGGAAGGTCAGGTTAGTACATCGTCTCATCTGTCCCTGAGGAATTTTTCTCTTCTCTCTCCTGTGATTTTTTTTTTACATATCAGTCAACCTAGAGGAGTGATTTACTAAAAAGGTGTCGGTAATACTAATCTGGATGATAAAGAGCTACAGACGTGTATGTAGATGTCCCCAGACTTCAACTGAAGACGAGCAACTGCGAATGTTATTCATGGGAAGAATGGACAAGACTCCATATGTGACCCCCATGCACCCCTCGAATTATCACAGCCTTCTTTATCTGTATATGGGGAAATATATATATTGTATATATATATATATATATATATATATATATATTTTTTTTTTTTTTTTTTTTAATTGCTCAGCTATTCATCCGGTGAAAGCATATGTACTTTTTTCCTGTGGGAACGGGGGGCAACATCAAATGTTATTTGACTATTTTCTCTCCAGATGAAATGCTATTCACTTATAAAATGTAGAAAGAATAAGGAAATACTAAATTATGGCCACTAGATGGAACCGATGATCACAGGAAAAAATAAAAGTATTTATGATGATCGTCAGCTCCATCTAGTGGCCACTGTGTGGTATTTTCCTGATCCACTTTATTCTTTCTGAAGGAAAAACATTCAACCTGGAGAGAAAATAGACTAGTAAGATTCAATGTTTTCTCTGTTCTTACAGAATGAATGTACATGCAGCTTTGCAAGATGAATAACATTTTTTTTAATAAATACATGACTATAGTATTTTTTTTTCTTTTTCGTAAAGGTCTTCAGACCAGGAAAATGAACATTTGAGGACTAGCAAGAGACAGAGACATTTGGCTACAAAATATGGACAGTCTTTCAAAATCAGGGACAGTTGGGTGGTATGTCCTAGTCCCCAAGAAAAATTATAAATATAACTTCTGCAATATCGGTCTTGGTTAGAGTGAGCCTATATTACCGCCCCCCATATTACCCCAGGACAGTGCTCATATGTTCTTACAAAAACATGGTTTCATTCATCTGTGTGACTGCAAGTGTTTTTCCTTTCAAGAGAACTATGTGACACCCCTGTCAGTGTTAACACATGCACCTCGGAGGATAGACCCGGCCTCATTAGGACCCGTCAGGTCAAGTGATCTACAAGTGATTTGTTGTGAGTGAAAAACCAGAAGCCATGGCCTGATAAGATCAGCAGAACACCAGGGAGGAGGCCGTGTATAGAAGGGGGAGGAAGTATATTATTGGTCCTGGGAGAGCCCACTCACCTCTACATAACGTCTTATTATGTAACAGAAAATCTTTCATATAATCGTTTAAAAAGCTGCAAAATTCTAATACACACTGGAGACTTCGTATTGTAACCACGCAATGATACAACGATACAATATTTTAATTATACAACGATACAATGATATATTATTATTATTATTATTATACAATGATACATTATCACTGCCCAGAATATCTCATATAAAACATATCTATTGTTCCAAATCTTACATGGCTGTACGTCTTATAGCATTTATCATGCTGGTAGTACAATACATTTTTTATGTCATATATTTTTTACAGCCATTTTTAATGTTGTACTATTGCAGCTCTCTCTTCACTGGCTTACCTTTACACAGGCTATCCCCCTTCACTCCATCATGAACATTCAGTGCCCCCCACCATTCTCTGCCAACCACTCCATCGGTTTCCATTTACTGCCCTCCCCCCTTCTCTGCCAACCTCTCCATCGGTTTCCATTTAGTGCCCTCCACCCTTCTCTGCCAATCCCTCCATCAGCTTCCATTTAGTGCCCTCCACCCCTCTCTGCCAATCCCTCCATTAGCTTACATTCAGTGTCCTCCACCCCTCTCTGCCAATCCCTCCATAGGCTTCCATTCGGTGTCCTCCACCCCTCCCTGCCAATCCCTCCATTGACCTCCATTCAGTGTCCTCCACCCTTCTTTGTCAATCCCTCCATAGGCTTCCATTCGGTGTCCTCCACCCCTCTCTGCCAATCCCTCCATAGGCTTCCATTTGGTGTCCTCCACCCCTCTCTGCCAATCCCTCCATTCAGTGTCCTCCACCCCTCTCTGCCAATCCCTCCATTCAGTGTCCTCCACCCCTCTCTGCCAATCCCTCCATTAGCTTACATTCAGTGGCCTCCACCCCTCTCTGTCAATCCCTCCATAGGCTTCCATTCGGTGTCCTCCACCCCTCTCTGCCAATCCCTCCATAGGCTTCCATTCGGTGTCCTCCACCCCTCTCTGCCAATCCCTCCATTCAGTGTCCTCCACCCCTCTCTGTCAATCTCTCCATAGACTTCCATTCAGTGTCCTCCACCCCTCCCTGCCAATCCCTCCATTAGCTTCCATTTAATGTCCTCCACTCTTCTCATCGGATCCCTCCACAGACTTCCATTCAGTGTCCTTCACCTCTCTCTGCCAATCCCTCCATTGACCTCCATTCAGTGTCCTCCACCCCTCTCTGCCAATCCCTCCATTAACTTCCATTTAGTGTCCTCCACCCCTCTCTGTCAATCCCTCCATAGGCTTCCATTCGGTGTCTTCCATCCCTCTCTGCCAATCCCTCCATTCAGTGTCCTCCACCCCTCTCTGCCAATCCCTCCATTCAGTGTCCTCCACCCCTCTCTGCCAATCCCTCCATTCAGTGTCCTCCACCCCTCTCTGCCAATCCCTCCATTCGGTGTCCTCCACCCCTCTCTGCCAATCCCTCCATTCAGTGTCCTCCACCCCTCTCTGCCAATCCCTCCATTCAGTGTCCTCCACCCCTCTCTGTCAATCCCTCCATAGGCTTCCATTCGGTGTCCTCCACCCCTCTCTGCCAATCCCTCCATAGGCTTCCATTCGGTGTCCTCCACCCCTCCCTGCCAATCCCTCCATTAGCTTCCATTTAATGTCCTCCACAGACTTCCATTCAGTGTCCTTAACCCCTCTCTGCCAATCCCTCCATTGACCTCCATTCGGTGTCCTCCACCCCTCTCTGCCAATCTCTCCATTAGCTTCCATTTAGTGTCCTCCAGTCTGTCCTCCACTCCACTCCCTCCATTGACCTCCATTCAGTGTCCTTCACCCCTCTCTGCCAATCCCTCCACTGGCCTCCATTCAGCCAACAAATAAAATTCAAAATGCTAAAAGCAATGTACAAATCTATCCCCAACTCTACCCCAAGCTACATCACCAAACTCATTTTAAAATACCAACCACACCAACTTCTCCACTCCTCCCAAGACCTCCTGCTCTCTAACTACCGTGTCACCTCCTCTCAAGAGCTTCTCCAGGGTCTCTCCCATCCTGTGGGAATAGTGCCCTATCATTAATATCAGTGGAAGGAATAGTGCCCCATCATTGATATCAGTGAGGGGAATAGTGCCCCATCATTGGTGTCAGTAGGAGGAATGGTGCCCCATCATTGTTGTCTGTGGGAGGAATCATACCCAATCATTGTTGTCTGTGGTAGTAATGGTGCCCCATCAATGGTGTCAATGGGAGGAATTGTGCCCCATTGCTGGTGTCAGTGGGAGGAATGGTGCCCCATTGTTGGTGTCAGTGGGAGGAATGGTGTCCCACCATTGGTGTCAGAGGGCGGAATAGTGTCCCATCATTGGTGTCAGTGGGAGGAATGCTGTCCTATCATTGGTGTCAGTGGGAGGAATGGTGCCCCATTGTTAGTATCAGTGGGAGGAATGGTGCCCCATCATTGATGTCTTTGGGAGGAATTGTGCCCCATCATTGGTGTCTGGGCGGAATCGTACCCTATCATTGGTGTCAGTGGCAGGAATGGTGCCCCATTGTTGGTGTCAGTGGGAGGAATGGTGTCCCATTGTTGGTGTCAGTGGGAGGAATGGTGCCCCATTGCTGGTGTCAGTGGGAGGAATAGTGACCCATTGTTGGTGTCAATGGGAGGAATGGTGCCCCATTGCTGGTGTCAGTGGGAGGAATGGTGCCCCATTGTTGATGTCAGTGGGAGGAATAGTGACCCATTGTTGGTGTCAGTGGGAGGAATAGTGCCCCATTCTTGATGTCAGTGGGAGGAATAGTGACCCATTGTTGGTGTCAGTGGGAGGAATTGTGCCCCATTGTTCATGTCAGTTGGAGGAATGGTGCCCCATTGCTGGTGTCAGTGGGAGGAATGGTGCCCCATTGCTGGTGTCAGTGGGAGGAATGGTGCCCCATTGCTGGTGTCGGTGGGAGGAATGGTACCTAATCATCATCAGTCTCAGTGGTAGGAATGATGCCCCAGGGGCCAGTTAAACACAAGCAAACGCCTGCAGTTTGGAAACCTCTGGGCAGGATCAACAAGTATTTTCTGTACTTGCTAAAAATGAAAACGAATGCAGCCGCCACATTCAAGGACTGGTAAACTGCAATATTATAAAACTTTATTCTTGAATGTAGTTATCTTTTAACATTCTCACTATATGTAATATACTTATGATTCATACCTATAATGAATATATACTTATTATTATATTCCCACTCCTATATTCTTTTTTCTTTACGTTAAAAAGTGAACCAGTCTGGATTAGTACCAGATGAGTCTGAGGTCAAAGTTGCATCCTTTCAGTGTCTCGGTAGTAAAAAAAGAAGAATCCCGCCGGATTTGTACATAAGAGCCATGCGTTGAGGTTTGTGCGTTTTGTAGGATCAGGTGTTCCCCGATGTCTCGTGAACTTTGCACCCAACGCAGGCGCACTCTATAGAGAGTTCTCCGAGTTTCTGATCTCTATGTTCTCCCCTCTATGGGACGTTCTTCTATCCCTCTCCTATTCGCTTCCCATCTTGATGCAGGTTTGGGAGGCGATTCCTGCCCAGGTCACCCCTCTGGGGCTCCTGCATCCTTTGAAAGTGCTAAGTAGTGACTGCAAAGGTCACAAGTCAGGGAGAACCCTGGAGGGCGTTAGACGCTCGCTGAGCCGTGAAATGGCAACTCTTCTATTCAGCAGGGGGAGGAGGCCTGGACTTCTTTTTCTGTTTTGTTTTTGCCTTTTTTGATTACCACTTGACCTCCTACCCAACCCCTCCATACTCCCACTAGGGCATCTGGCCTTTAAATCACACAGGATAGAAGTGAAGGCATCGCATTAACCCTTTCTGTGTAACAGATTGTCATCCATTAGCCTTACATGAAGCCGTCTAGCTCGGGGTAATTACTTATCTCCAGCAGAATATGTCACCCTGAGCAGACCGGCCTTCATCTGTCGGCAATGTCTATTTCATCCGTCTAACCGAATTCTAGATGACTCCTTTCCAATATGGAACGACGTGGCCATCTGCACTCACCGACCATTTTATTAGGTCCACCTTGCTAGTAGCGGGTTGGACCCCCTTTACTAGGTCCACCTTGCTAGTAGTGGGTTGGACCCCCTTTATTAGGTCCACCTTGCTAGTAGTGGGTTGGACCCCCTTTATTAGGTCCACCTTGCTAGTAGCGGGTTGGACCCCCTTTATTAGGTGCACCTTCCTAGTAGCAGGTTGCACCCCCCTTATTAGGTCCACCTTGCTAGTAGTGGGTTAGATCCCCTTCATTAGGTCCACCTTCCTAGTAGCAGGTTTGACCCCCTTTATTAGGTCCACCTTGCTAGTAGCGGGTTGGACCCCCTTTATTAGACCCACCTTGCTAGTAGCGGGCTTGACCCCCTTTATTAGGTCCACCTTGCTAGTAGCGGGATGGACCCCCTTTATTAGGTCCACCTTGCTAGTAGCGGGCTTGACCCCCTTTATTAAGTTCACCTTGCTAGTAGTGGGTTGGACCCCCTTTATTAGGTCCACCTTGCTAGTAGCGGGTTGAACCCCCTTTATTAGGTCCACCTTGCTAGTAGCGGGTTGGACCCCCTTTATTAGGACCACCTTGCTAGTAGTGTGCTTGACCCCCTTTATTAGGTCCACCTTGCTAGTAGCGGGTTGGACCCCCTTAATTAAGTCCACCTTGCTAGTAGCTGGTTGGACCCCCTTAATTAAGTCCACCTTGCTAGTAGCGGGTTGAACTCCCTTTATTAGGTCCACCTTGCTAGTAGTGAGTTGGACCCTCTTCATTAGGTCCACCTTGCTAGTAGCTGGTTGGACCCTCTTCATTAGGTCCACCTTGCTAGTAGCGGGTTGGACTCCCTTTATTAGGTCCACCTTGCTAGTAGCGGGTTGGACCCCCTTTATTAGGTCCACCTTGCTAGTAGCGGGTTGAACCCCCTTTATTAGGTCCACCTTGCTAGTAGCGAGTTGGACCCCCTTAATTAGGTCCATCTTCCTAGTAGCAGGTTGGACCCCCTTTATTAGGTCCACCTTGCTAGTAGCGGGCTTGACCCCCTTTATTAGGTCCACCTTCCCAGTAGCGGGCTTGACCCCCTTTATTAGGTCCACCTTTCTAGTAGCAGGTTGGACCCCCTTTATTAGGTCCCCCTTCCTAGTAGTGGGTTGGACCCCTTTCATTATGTCCACCTTCCTAGTAGTGGGTTGGACCCCCTTTATTCGGTCCCCCTTCCTAGTAGTGGGTTGGACCCCCTTTATTAGACCCAACTTGCTAGTAGCGGGTTGAACCACTATATTGGGTCCACCTTACTAGGGTTGGACCCCCTTTTGTCTTCATTCTTGGTGGCATAGATACAACAAGGTGTTGGAAACGTTCCTCAGAGATTTTGCTCCATAATGACATGATGGCATCACACAGCTGCTGCAGATTTGTTGGCTGCACATCCATAATGCCAATCTCCTGTTCCTCCACATCCCAAAGGTGCTCTATTGGATGAGATGTGGTGAGTGTGGAGGTCATTGGAGGACAGGGACCTCATTGTCCAGTGGTGAGATGATTGGAGTTTTGTGACATGGGGCATTATCCTGCTGGGAGGAGCCATCAGAAGATGGGGACACTGTAGTCATAAAGGGATGGAGATGGTCAGCAACAATACTCAGGTAGGCCGTGGTGATTAAACCATGATCAATTGGAATCCCCTACACCATTACATTTTTTTTTGGGGGGGGGGGGGGGGAATCGGGGATTTGTGCTAGTAGGGATGACTGGAGGGTGTTTGTGCTAGGAGGGTCGATTTGGGGGGCTTGTGCTAGAAGAGGTGATAGGGTAGGGGGTGGTGGGATTTGTGCTAGGAGGAGAATTTTTGTGGGGGGAGGAATCGGGGGATTTGTGCTAGTAGGGATGACTGAGGGGGGGTGTTTGTGCTAGGAGGGGGATTTGGAGTAGGGGGGGAGAGGATGTTTACTCAAAGGGGAAATTTGAAGGGCAGAGGATTTGTGCTAGGAGGGGGTGATTTCTTTTTTTCGGGGAGGTGCATTTGTGTTGGAGGGATTTGGGGGGTGGAGGGGGCAGAGATTTCTGCTGGGAGGGTGGATTTGTGCAGGGGGGTGGATTTATACTGGGAGGAGGGGGGATTTACGCTTAGAGGGTAATCATGCAGATCAGTGCCCATTTTTTTTGGGGGGGGGGGATTTTTGCTGACACGTAATGCTCATACATCTTGGAGGGGAGGTACAGCTTGGCATGTTTTCCCTGGGCTCTAGGTGACCTTGTCCCGGCACTACCACTGATAGACCCGTTATCGTGGGATAATCGATAATCATGGGGGGGGTATTTGTGTATGATGGCTTTAAGAATGCCGTAAACAAGCAAATCTGCCGCTGACACCTGTCCATGTTCCTTCACATCCCCGTATTTCTGAGCAATTTGTGCATCAAAGGCTCTCAAGAGTACAGTGATCTCTGATGGTAAACCCTGCATGACCCAATTGCTGACAGCGAGGCTTGAGTCTGCTGCAAACTTTGCAAGTATGAGCCGCACATGGCCAACCTTAGATGCTCGGCATCCACCAGAACAAAGTGAATTGTGATTAAAGTAAAAAAAAAAAAAAAATCTATAGCACTTTCCCCCCCTGTTTTCTGTAATCCTTCTCTTGTACTTTGTGACATTAAGTTCTACCACCATCACATTAACATCTACCACGGCAGCCCTGGGGATTGAGCGGTGTGCGGTCATTGCAATAAACCTTGGTTGGAGTTGATCGTCTTTAGTGCGCTGCCCGTTATTTTGATGGTGGATCACAGTGGAGGAAGAGCTCAAGTCCACCAACAGTCCACCAAGAGTCCACCAAGAGTCCACCCTCAAAGACCTCAGCTAAGCGGCAAGTCCTGCTGTGATGCACTCACCATACTTTGAGCCTATGTTTCATAGCTAAAGGAAACAATGGATGGTGGACTACAGTGGAGCAAGAGCTCAAGTCCACCAAGAGTCCACCAAGAGTCCACCAAGAGTCCACCAAGAGTTCACCCTCAAAGAACTCAGCTAAGCGGCAAGTCCTGCTGTGATACACTCACCATACTTTGAGCCTATGTTTCATAGCTAAAGGAAACAATGGATGGTGGACTACAGTGGAGAAAGAGCTCAAGTCCACCAAGAGTCCACCAAGAGTCCATCCTCAAAGACCTCAGCTAAGCGGCAAGTCCTGCTGTGATGCACTCACCATACTTTGAGCCTATGTTTCATAGCTAAATGAAACAATGGATGGTGGACTACAGTGGAGCAAGAGCTCAAGTCCACCAAGAGTCCACCCTCAAAGAACTCAGATAAGCGGCAAGACCTGCTGTGAAACACTTACCATACTTTGACCCTTTCCTTGTTCCATAGCAAAGTAAACAATGAATAGTGGACTACAGTGGAGCAAGAGCTTAAGTCCCCCCAAGAGTCCACCCTCAAGGAACTCAACTAAGCGGCAAGGCCCGCTGTGATGCACTCACCATACTATGGCCCTTTCCTATGTTCCATAGAAAAGTAAACATTGAATGCTGGACTACAGTGGAGCAAAAACTTAAGTCCACCAAGAGTTCATCCTCAAAGTAACTAAGATAAGCAGCAAGACCTGCTGTGAAACATTTACCATACTTTGACCCTTTCCTTGTTCCATAGCAAAGTAAACAATGAATAGTGGACTACAGTAGAGAAAGAGCTTAAGTCCCCCAAGAGTCCACCAAGAGTCCACCCTCAAGGAACTCAACTAAGCGGCAAGACCTGCTGTGAAACACTTAACATACTTTGACCCTTTCCTATGTTCCATAGCAAAGGAGACAATTGGGTCAGCTCACAGAAGTATTTCCCTACCTCAAAGCAAAGAAAACAATGGTGGACCACAGTGGAACAAGAGCTTAAGTCCACCAAGAGTCTACCAAGTGTCCACCCCTCAAGAACTCAGTAAGGCCGCAAAACCTGCTGCGATGCACTCACTATACTTTGACCCTTTCCTATGTTTCATAGTAAAGGAAACAATGGGTCGTGGACTACAGTGGAGCAAGACAACACAAGTCCACCACTAGTCCACCAAGAGTCCAAGTCCACCCTCCAAGAACTCAGTTAAAGTGGAAGTAAGCCCCTCTATCGTTTTCAGTCAAGGAAGCTGCCATCTTGGCCTCTAATGATTCTTCAACTGCCATAATGCTGCACATGTGATCAGTTATGAAACCAGCCATTGGATGGTTTGAAAGTTTGGTTGAGGGCACAACCAATGTGAAAGTTAGCATTTCCAGCATGCCGGGAATGTAAGTGTTTTTTGAAACTGGGTTTACTCCCGCTTTAAGCAGCAACACCTGCTGTTATGCACTCACCATATTTTGACTCTTTCCTATGTTCCATAGCAAAGGAAATCATGGCTGGTGGACTGCTGTGGAGCAAGCCACCACAATTTCACCAAGAGTCCACCCTCCAAGAACTCCGTTAAGCAACAAGACCTGCTGTGATGCACTCACCATATTTTGACTCTTTCCTACAGGCATGTACTGGCCATAGGGACTATAGGGAGTTTCCCGGTGGGCCGATGGCTCAGTGGGCCAGTTTCAGTGACAGCCAGTGGTATTGCGGGGGGGGGGGGACTTTTGGGGCTATAGCCCCGAATCTGGGGCCCATAGCCTCGAGTCAGTCCAGGAGTCCCCAACCACAGGGTCCCGGCCCACTACCTGCCCTCATTCTGGTGACCCTGATGTAAGGAGGGGCTCCCTGTGGACCCATATGTAAGCCGGAGGCTCTCTGGGGAACCTGATGTAAGAGAGAGGCTCTCTGTGGACTTGGATGTAAGGGGGGGCTCTGTGGGGACCCGGATGTAAGGGGTTGGCTCTCTAGGGACCCTGATGTAAGCTGGAAGCTCTCTGGGGAACCTGATGTAAGAGAGAGGCTCTCTGTGGACTTGGATGTAAGGGGGGGCTCTGTGGGGACCCGGATGTAAGGGGTTGGCTCTCTAGGGACCCTGATGTAAGGCGGATGATCTCTGGGGACTCTGATGTAAGAGGGGCTCTCTGGGGACCCTGATGTAAGGGAAAGGCTATATGGGGACCCTGATGTAAGGGGAGGCTCTCTGGGGACCCTGATGTAAGTGGGGGGCTCTCTGGGGACCCAGATGTAAGGAGGTGCTCTCTGGGGACCCTGATGTAAAGGGGGCTCTCTAGGGGCTTTTTTGCACAATTGCGTACAGTTTATATACTGTTTTTTGCGTGTTTGCAAAATTAAAGTGGGCCGGTCTGGATGAAGTCCAGCGCCAAATTTTTGTCCCTGTCCAGCCCTGCTTTCCTACGTTCTATATCAAAGGAAATAATGGGTGGTGGACTGCTGTGGAGCAAACCACCAGAAAGTCCACCAAGAGTCCACCCTCCAAGAACTCAGTTAAACGGTAAGGCCTGCTATGATGCATTCACCATGCTTTGACCCTTTTCTATGATCCATATAGCAAAGGAGACAATTGGGTCAGCTCACAGAAGTATTTCCATACGACCATTACTTTTATTGCCTCCACCCAACACCAGAGATTGGTCGGTATCCACTCTGGAGGGTTCAGAAATGGACTGATAATTGTAAGCGTTACTCAAATTTGAGAGCATCACTTGTAACTATTGGGATTTCTATGTTGACAAAGAGCAACAATACAGAGCTTTCACATTAATACATAGCAGCTGGACAGATTGGCATGTACGGTAACGAGAAAAGGTCTACTTCTTGGTTATGGCACCTTGCATTTGAATTTCCTTGTCTTAAGTCCAATGATCCCACTGGTTGAGGGCTACAATATTTACCACCGAACCTGTTATTTTAAGGTTTTGGAGGTTACTTGTGTCCCTCTCGATGTCATTGGATTGATAAAGAACTTCCATTTGTGGCATATGGTGTAAGAAATCAGGTTGTTGGCAGCACAGGGCTCTACAGACACAAATCCTCCCTATTTATTCCACCCACTGCAGATGTACATTAATGCAGACCCCGAAGAACGGACAAATCTTTGGCTGCAACAGAGAAGACAGCCCTCCTTTTAACATACTGTTGTCTAGCTTGATCTTGTCACTCTAAAGAAGGCCATTCAGGGCTATTCATGCATCCGCCTTAAAGGGACAATGGGCACCGAGTTTATAAACTGGCCCGCAGTTGCCTGAGCCCTTTACAGCCTTTGTCTCCTCTCTCTCTTAATAAACTTTTTGGTCGAGTTCATCAATCCGCTTGAATAGGTGATGTTCTCATTTATAAGGACTGAGAAAAGAAAAAAAAAGAAAAAAAAAAAAAACAACTGACGGGAGTGTTTAAAAAAAAAAAAAGGCGGGGGCTCCCGTACATCCAACCAAAAAAAAAAAACCTTCAATCTTTTCAAAGTAAGATAGATAAAAAAAAAAGAAAAGGGACATTTTCAGTCCATCTTGATGGGACAATGGATTTTTTGCTTTAATTGTTGCAGAGACGACGGCCTTTGTGCAGCCGAGTTCTTCAAAGGATTGTTAACTTCTACATAGAGAGATAGATAGATGCACCCCCAATTCAGAAAACTAGGTTTGGGTGCTTTGTAAAATCTACAGAATGCAATGATTTTCAAATCTCATCAAACCATATTTTATTCACAATAGAAAATAGAAACGTAAAAAAAAAAAAAAAAGTGCAGCGCAACTTATATAACATATATTGAGATTTCTACTGTTATTAGTCTTTTATTTTATTCTAGAAATAAACCACAACATAAATGTCCGTGTTATTACTAGTAACGATAAGAGTCCCAATGAGTTATTCTTCATCGTGAAAGTACAGCTTATAATAATAAATCACCACCAGTGCCACCAGTGCCACCAGTGCCACCAGTGCCACGCTCCCCCACCTCCCACACAAGCTGCTTGCCTATAGGATTTCACCCACTTTGTAGTAAGGTCTAAATGCATCTTGTCCTTTAAATCTGGGCCACTGATCTTGGTTTCACCAGATCTATCACCACTCTATGCACCATAACCCTCCAGTTCCTTCTCCAGCACCATAAACCTCCAGTTCCTTCTCCAGCACCATAAGGCACCGATCTTTGCTTCACCAGATCTATCACCCTTCTATATACCATATTGCCTCCAGTTCCTTTTCCAGCACCATAAGCCACTGATCTTGGCTTCACCAGATCTATCACCACTCTATGCACCATAAGCCTCCAGTTCCTTCTCCAGCACCATAAGCCTCCAGTTCCTTCTCCAGCATCATAAGCCACTGATCTTGGCTTCACCAGATCTATCACCCTTCTATATACCATATTGCCTCCAGTTCCTTCTCCAGCACCATAAGCCTCCAGTTCCTTCTCCAGCACCAAAAGCCTCCAGTTCCTTCTCCAGCACCATAAGCCTCCAGTTCCTTCTATAGCACCATAACCCTCCAGTTCCTTCTCCAGCATCATAAGCCACTGATATTGGCTTCACCAGATCTATCACCCTTCTATATACCATATTGCCTCCAGTTCCTTCTCCAGGACCATAAGCCTCCAGTTCCTTCTCCAGCACCATAAGCCTCCAGTTCCTTCTCCAGCATCATAAGCCACTGATCTTGGCTTCACCAGATCTATCACCCTTCTATATACCATATTGCCTCCAGTTCCTTCTCCAGCACCAAAAGCCTCCAGTTCCTTCTCCAGCACCATAAGCCTCCAGTTCCTTCTAAAGCACCATAACCCTCCAGTTCCTTCTCCAGCATCATAAGCCACTGATCTTGGCTTCACCAGATCTATCACCCTTCTATATACCATATTGCCTCCAGTTCCTTCTCCAGGACCATAAGCCTCCAGTTCCTTCTCCAGGACCATAAGCCTCCAGTTCCTTCTCCAGCACTATAAGTCACTGATCTTGGTTTCACCAGATCTATCACCACTCTATGCACCATAAGCCTCCAGTTCCTTCTCCAGCACCATAAGCCTCCAGTTCCTTCTCCAGCATCATAAGCCACTGATCTTGGCTTCACCAGATCTATCAACCTTCTATATACCATATTGCCTCCAGTTCCTTCTCCAGCACCAAAAGCCTCCAGTTCCTTCTCCAGGACCATAAGCCTCCAGTTCCTTCTCCAGCACCATAAGTCACTGATCTTGGTTTCACCAGATCTATCACCACTCTATGCACCATAAGCCTCCAGTTCCTTCTCCAGGACCATAAACCTCCAGTTCCTTCTCCAGCACCATAAGCATCCAGTTCCTTCTCCAGGACCATAAGGCGCTGATCTTGGTTTCACCAGATCTATCACCACTCTATGCACCATAAGCCTCCAGTTCCTTCTCCAGGACCATAAACCTCCAGTTCCTTCTCCAGCACCATAAGCATCCAGTTCCTTCTCCAGGACCATAAGGCGCTGATCTTGGTTTCACCAGATCTATCACCACTCTATGCACCAAAAGCCTCCAGTACCTTCTCCAGCACCACAAGCCTCCATTTCCTTCTCCGGGACCATAAACCTCCAGTTCCTTCTCCAGCGCCATAAGCCTCCAATCCCTCCAAAATAGCTCTCATAGTACAGTATATGATAAAACTAATCCTATTTATTAAGACGTCATTAAACCCATTCCTGCCTAAGCCTTTTTCTGACACTTGTTGCTTACAAGTTGAAATCATTTTTTTTTTGCTAGCCAAATTACTTAGAACTCCCAAACATTAGCAGTCTTTCAAATGTAATTTTTTTGGAAGAAATAAATGAATAAAAAAAAAAAAAAAAAAAGTAAAGTTAGCCCAATTATTTTGTATAATGTGAAAGATGATGTTACGCTGAGTAAATAGATACCTAACATGTCACTCTTTAAAATTGCGCACACTCGTGGAATGTCGACAACCTACGGTACTTAAAAATCTCCATAGGCGACGCTTTAAACATTTCTATAGGTTACCAGTTTAGAGTTACAGAGGGGGTCTTATTATTGATATTGATCTCTCTCTAACGATCGCAGCGATTTCGCACATGTGCGGTTTAAATGCTGTTTTACATTTGTGGGCGCGACTTATGCATGCTTTTGTTTAATGGGTGAGGAGCTTTCATTTTTTTTTTCTTATTTATTTTATTTATTTATTTTATTTATTTATTTTATTTATTTTATTTATTTTATTTTTTTACACTGTCCTTTTAAATTTTTTTTATTTTTGATGACTTTTATTGCTGTCACAAGGAATGTATTTTTTTCTCAACAATATACCGCATGGAGACATGGATGGATGGGGGGAGTTCCCTTAAATTTTAAAAGTGAATTAAATCGGAACTTCAGTATTTTTTTTAATTTTACATCTATTAAATCTTCTGCCCTTGTTGTTGTTTTAACTTTGGATAGTAAAACATTTATTTTTTTCTGACAGTAAATACCTTATACAGCCCACTTCCTGTTTCTTGTCTGGTCATTGGCCTAGGCCAAGTGTTGGCGAACCTTTGGCACCCCCGATGTTTTAGAACTACCTTTCCCCATGATGCTCATGCACTCGTGCGGTGTAGTTGAGCATCATGGGAAATGTAGTTCGAAAACATCCGCGGTGCCAAAGGTTCGCCATCACTGGCCTATGCCAAGTGTTGGCGAACCTTGGCACCCCTGATGTTTTAGAACTACCTTTCCCCATGATGCTCATGCACTCGTGCGGTGTAGTTGAGCATCATGGGAAATGTAGTTCCAAAACATCCGGGGTGCCAAAGGTTCGCCATCACTGGTCTAGGCTTATGACATCATGCACAACTCTCTCAACTCTTGTGAGAGTTTGCCAGGAAAGGAGGGGTGTATGAGCCATAAGAGGGCCAAATGCCTCAAAAAAGTTGGGACAGGGCAACAAAAAGCTGGAAAGGTAAGTGCTACGAACAAGGAAGAGCTGGAAGTAAAATTTTGCAAATAATTAGGTACATTTGTAACGGATCAGTAATATGATTGGGTATTAAAAAGAGCATCTTAGAGAGTCAGACTGTCTCAAAAGTAAAAGTGGTCAGAGGCTCGCCAATACAGCAGTGGTCCTCAATTCCTGTCCTCAAGTACCCCCAACAGGACGTGTTTTGGGAATGTCCCTTAGGTAAAATAGCGGTCCAAAATACCAAGCCATGGACTCTGATTTAAAGCACCTGTGCAAGATAAAAGGAAAACCTGCAAACATGGCCTGTCGGGGCTACTTGAGGACAGGGCTGAGAACCGCAGATCTACAGTACATAACATCATCCAAAGATTCAGAGAGTCTGGAGAAATGTTCGTGCTCCGGGGACATCATGCACCTTTTTTTTGTTAATGAAAGTAAACAGGGCGCCGTTTGTACCGCTGGCCTATATTTATGTACTATAGAAAAAAAATGATCCGCACTCCGATTGTCGCTCTTAAAATGTCTTAATTTTATTGAACAAAGGAAGATTAAGTCAGTTGAGGCGTTTCAGCCTATAAGGCCTTAGTCATAACCGTGGTTATGACTAAGGCCTTATAGGCTGAAACCCATCAACTGACTTAATCTGCGTTTTTTCACTGTGGCTATTCAATAAAATGAAGAAATTTTAAGAGCAACAACTGGAGTGCGGGTCATTTTCTTTCTACATAGCTCTACTACCGCCTTAGCAGGAGGGTCGATGTTCTAGCAAAGAGAGAAGCAGGGCTGGGATTGTAGTCTTGGCGCCACTATATTTATGTACTGTAGAAAAAAATGATCCGCACTCCGATTGTCACTCCTAAAATGTCTTAATTTTATTGAATAGCCACAGTGAACAAAGGAAGATTAAGTCAGTTGAGGCGTTTCAGCCTATCAGGCCTTAGTCATAACCATGGTTATGACTAAGGCCTTATAGGCTAAAACCCCTCAACTGACTTAATCTGCGTTTGTTCATTGTGGCTATTCAATAAAATTAAGACATTTTAAGAGCAACAACTGGAGTGCGGGTCATTTTCTTTCTACATAGCTCTACTACCGCCTTAGCAGGAGGGTCGATGTTCTAGCAAAGAGAGAAGCAGGGCTGGGATTGTAGTCTTGGCGCCACTATATTTATGTACTGTAGAAAAAAATGATCCGCACTCCGATTGTCACTCCTAAAATGTCTTAATTTTATTGAATAGCCACAGTGAACAAAGGAAGATTAAGTCAGTTGAGGCGTTTCAGCCTATCAGGCCTTAGTCATAACCATGGTTATGACTAAGGCCTTATAGGCTAAAACCCCTCAACTGACTTAATCTGCGTTTGTTCATTGTGGCTATTCAATAAAATTAAGACATTTTAAGAGCAACAACTGGAGTGCGGGTCATTTTCTTTCTACATAGCTCTACTACCGCCTTAGCAGGAGGGTCGATGTTCTAGCAAAGAGAGAAGCAGGGCTGGGATTGTAGTCTTGGCGCCACTATCTCGCCAAACGCAAGCCCCTACTTACATGTATATCTATCTCCATTTTCTCTATACTCAGTCCCTTATTATAACTATCCAGCCATATTATGACTACGTGCGGTGAACGGCGGTGGATATTATGGCTTCCAGGCAGCCCGTACATCGGTCTGGTCTGGTCCCGTTGTGCATTTGCTAAAGGTCAGCCTCGGAGAGGGCAGCCATTAGTACAAACTATTTACGTCCCTAAAGAGTTTCATTAAATGTTCTGCTTTTTTTCATCTAAGTAAACAGCTTTGCAGGCAGAATGTGAGGTCACGCTGAGCCGCGGATTCGGAGTGGATGAACTTTGAGCCGCTCTGATTAGGGGGTTCTCATTTTTCAATTTCTCTACTTCCTAGGTCTTTCTATTGTTCCCAGTCCAAGCAGCTGCCGCTGCTAATCTTTCGGCTATTTGCAATCAGAGGGAAGGAATATTCACACCCCGGAGGGCTGGATATTAGCAGTGCCAGTGGGGTAAGGGGACCACTGAGATCAGGGGAAGGATAACCAAGAAAGCTCTTCATTGAACTCAGTGTGACTCTGCTTCTTTCAGGTAGATGGAAGTCGCAATTCCAACAAGTAGAAAATGTATGAAAGCCAAAACAGAAGCCAAGGTCACCGGCTTCCCTGAAGGCCATGTCGTCTTCGGGGGAGCCTAGACTGGTCCAGGGGCCACTGAACGCTTGACTGGGCCCTACCCAGAGGCCACCGTGTCAGGGGTATGTCTATAACAGTAATATCTCTCTACTTATCTGAGCCTGTCATTAACCACTTGCCTACTGGGGTCATTTTTTTAAATACACTTTTTACATATGTTAAAATCTAAATTTTTTGCTAGAAATTATTGCATTATTTCCTTACCCTTTCATTCCGCTCCCTTCCCCTACTTTTCCTCTACTCTTCCCCTCCCTTTCCCTTCTCTTCCTTACCATACCCTCCTTCTTCCTTCACCTACTCTTCCTCTACCTGCCCCTACCCTTCCCTTCCTCTACTCCCCTTCCTCTATCCTTCCCCTACCCTTCCTCTTCCTTACCATATCGTTCCTCTCCCTTCCCCTACTCTTCCTTACCCTACCCTCTCCTCCCTTACCATACCTACCTCTACTCTTCCTCTCCCGCGCCTCCCTTCCCCTCCCTTCTTCTCCCTTCCTCTTGCTTCCCCTCTCTTCCCCTCTCTTCTTCTCCCTTCCTCTCTCTTTCTCTCTCTTCTTATCCCTTCCCCTCTCTTCCCCTCTCTTCTTCTCCCTTCCCCTCTCTTCCTCTCCCTACCCCTCTCTTCCCCTCCCTTCCTCTCTCTTCCCCTCTCTTCCCCTCCCTTCTCCCTTCCCCTCTCTTCCCCTCCCTTCCTCTCTCTTCCCCTCCCTTCTCCCTTCCCCTCTCTTCCCCTCCCTTCTTCTCCCTTCTTCTCCCTTCCTCTCTCTTCCCCTCTCTTCTTCTCCCTTCCTCTCTCTTCCCCTCCCTTCTTCTCCCTTCTCTCTCTTCCCCTCCCTTCTTCTCCCTTCCTTTCTTTTCCCTCTCTCTTCTTCTCCCTTCCTCTCCCTTCCTCTCTCTTCCCCTCCCTTCTTCTCCTTTCCCCTCTCTTCTCCTTCCTTCTTCTCCCTTCCTCTCTCTTCCCCTCCCTTCTTCTCCCTTCCTCTCTCTTCCCCTCCCTTCTTCTCCCTTCCTCTCTCTTCCCCTCCCTTCTTCTCCCTTCTTTCTCTTCTCCTCCTTTCTTCTCCCTTCCTCTCCCTTTTCCTCTCTTCCCCTCCCTTCTTCTCCCTACCTCTCTCTTCCCCTCTCTTCTTCTCCCTTCCTCTCTCTTCCCCTCCCTTCTTGTCCCTTCCTCTCTCTTCCCCTCTCTTCTTCTCCCTTCCTCTCTCTTCCCCTCTCTTCTTCTCCCTTCCTCTCCCTTCCTCTCTCTTCCTCTCCCTTCTTCTCCCTTCCCCTCTCTTCCCCTCCCTTCTTCTCCCTTCCTCTCCCTTCCCCTCTCTTCCCCTCCCTTCTTCTCCCTTCCTCTCTCTTCCCCTCTCTTCTTCTCCCTTCCTCTCTCTTCCCCTCCCTTCTCTCTTCCCCTCCCTTCTTCTCTCTTCCCCTCCCTTCTTCTCCCTTCCTTTCTTTTCCCCTCTCTTCTTCTCCCTTCCTCTCTCTTCCCCTCCATTCTTCTCCTTTCCCCTCTCTTCCTCTCCCTTCTTCTCCCTTCCCCTCTCTTCCCCTCCCTTCTTCTCCCTTCCTCTCCCTTCCCCTCTCTTCCCCTCTCCCTTCTTCTCCCTTCCCCTCTCTTCCCCTCCCTTCTTCTCCCTTCCTCTCCCTTCCCCTCTCTTCTTCTCCCTTCCTCTCCCTTCCTCTCTGTGGTGTAGCGGGGTACAGTGGTGTAGTGGGTGGAACAGTGGTGTAGTGGATGGTACAGTTGTGTAGCGGGCGGCACAGTAGTGTAGCGGGTGGCACAGTGGTGTAGCGGGTGGCACAGTGGTGTAGTGGGCGGCACAGTAGTGTAGCGGGTGGCACAGTGGTGTAGTGGATGGCACAGTGATGTAGCGGGCGGCACAGTGGTGTAGTGGGTGACACAGTGGTGTAGTGGATGGCACCGTGGTGTAGTGGATGGCACAGTGATGTAGCGGGCGGCACAGTGGTGTAGCGGGTGGCACAGTGGTGTAGCGGGCGGCACAGTGGTGTAGTGGGCGGCACAGTAGTGTAGAGGGTGGCACAGTGGTGTAGAGGGTGGCACAGTGGTGTAGCGGGCAGCACAGTGGTGTAGAGGGTGGCACAGTGGTGTAGTGGGCGGTACAGGGGTGTAGGGGGTAGCACAGTGGTGTAGTGGTTAGCACTCTCACCTAGCAGTAAAAGGGGCCGCTGATTTGAATCCCAACCACGACACTACCTACCTGGAGTTTGCATGTTCTCCCTGTGCCTGTGTGAGTTTCCTCCCACACTCCAAAGACACGCTGGGAGGTATATTGGCTTCTGTCTAAATTGATTAGAGTGTAAGCTCCTTGAGGGTAGGGACTGATGTGAACGTACAAAGTATATGTAAAAGCGCTGCATAAATTGACAGCGCTGTCTAAGTACCTTAAATAAATAAAATAAAAATATATAAAGTATGGATTATGTACTGGATACTTACTCTTGTTTTGTATCTCTCTTGAAAATGAATACAAAAAATAAATAAATAAATAAAAAGCTATTAAAATAAATAACATAAAATAAATAAATACATAAATAAATAAATAAAAAGCTATTCAAATAAATCAAATAAAATAATAAAATAAATAAATAAAAAGTTATTAAAATAAATCAAATAAAAGAATAAAATAAATAAATAAATAAAAAGCTATTAAAATAAAAAAATAAAATAAATAAATAAAAAGCTATTTAAATAAATAACATAAAATAAATAAATATATAAATAAATAAATAAACAAATAAATAAATAAATAAAAAGCTATTAAAATAAATAAATAAATAAATAAATAAAATAAAAAGCTATTAAAATAAATAAAATAAAATAATAAAATAGATAAATAAATAAATAGCTATTAAAATAAATAAAATAAAATAAATAAATAAATAGCTATTAAAATAAATTAAATAAAATAAATAAATAAAAAGCTATTAAAATAAATAAAATAAAATAAATAAATAAATAAAAAGCTATTAAAATAAAAAATAAAATAAATAAATAAAAAGCTATTTAAATAAATAACATAAAATAAATAAATATATAAATAAATAAATAAATAAATAAATAAAAAGCTATTAAAAAATCTAAAAAAATAAAATAAAATAAAAAGCTATTAAAATAAATAAAATAAAATAATAAAATAAAATAAATAAATAAATAAAGGTATAAGTATAATGTATATGGGGAGAGGTAACACGTCATCCCGCCTCATTACAATGTTATTTGCGTCTTGTTTATGAGGAGGAGAGTCGCTGAACGCCATGGCAGGAAAGTGCTGACAGATTCCTGGCCATCAGCACTCCCAGCTCTGCTATGTGAAGCC